>NC_092875.1:190436761-190747285 GCF_028372415.1 Notamacropus eugenii
TATTAAGAGGAAAAAAAGCGAATTAAAAAAACTCATTTTTAAAGGTAGGTTGGGTTATAAAAGTCTAATGTGCATTAACACAACCTAGGTAGGTTAGACATGTTAGAAAACCCATATTCTTGTTACCCAGGGAAGTATGTTATCTTCCTACCATGGCAACCCTGCCCTGGGTCCTCTGTTTCAAAAAAAGGTCAACTGATAACAGGTGAAATGGAAGGTGGTAGCTTACATTGTGAACATTTGGTGTACTGAGACTCCTTCGTATATGGCGGGCTTTGGTGGAAAGTGCTTCTTTGACAGTGACAGCCTGTGAACACAACATCCAGGTAAACTCATTAAAATTTCTACTGTAAATCATTATATGCCTAACTAATGGAAGAAAAGTGAGGAAAAACTGCCTTGGCTTTCTATGCTCCCCTCCATATATAAAGGTGAAGAATGAGACTTTGGCTGAAAGTCCTTTCTTTAAATAGAAGATTTTTCTCCTTCCAGACTGTCCTTATCTCTCTGCTGTTCTATTTCTATACTCAATCCCTCATTAAACTCATTTACTTCCAGAGTTTCAAGTATTACTCCTTTGTGGATGACTCCATATCATCAGGTTTCATTTTTCAACCATACTCCAGGCCTATATTTATAATACTTTTGTTCACATTGCACTTTCCTCATAAAAACCACAATCAGGTGGGTGAGACAAACATTATTACAGCTATTTTATACATGAGAATGCTGAGGCACAGAGAGGGTGTGACTTGTTCATGTGCAAATGGTCCATAAATGGCAGAGCTGAAACCTTAACTCTGTTATTCTAAATCTAGTTCTGTATCTCCAGCTGTGTATGGGACATCTTCACTTGAACACCCTTCCATCTCAAACTTGGCCTGTCCAAAATTTAGCTCATCACCTTTCTCTTCACATTTGCCAACTCCTTTTCTAACTATCTCATTTCTTTCAGTGATATTATCTCATGTTAGAAACCCTGAAGTCATGTTCAAATCTTAGCTTTCTATATTCTACAAATCTGACTTCTACATTTTCACTCCCACATCCTTAGTTAAGGTCCTTATCACCTCTAGTATATTATCAAAATGACCTCTTCAATTGGTTTCTTTGCTTTTAGTGTTTACTCCAATCCAGATTACTTTTGCCAGATTACTTTTTTTTAAAAAAACATGATTACATCTCTTGTTCAAAAACTTGAAATGATTTTGTCTACTGAATCAATTCCAAACTCCTTTGCTTGGCTCTGAAGACCCTTTATCACCTTGCCTGCTTCATCATACAATATGTTCCTTCTCTTCTGGTGAGGCAGGTTTCCTCATTGTTTCCTGCACACACTGCTCATCTCTACCTTCCAAACTTAGGTCATCCTTACCCTTCTACCTGGCATATCTTCTTTTAACTTTTCTACTTATGTTCTTAAATCCTATTTCTTCTTTGAAATATTTTCTGAGTACTCTAGCCTATACTTGATCTCTTCCTTCTCTGAATCTCTATTTTACTTATAATTATTACTTAAGGGTTAGAACAATATAGTTTCTAATAAGTTTGGTCTTCTCAACTAGATGACAAGTCTCTTACGAACAAAAGACAAGCTCTGTACATTTCAAGTGTCCACCAAAGTACCTGGAACAATACTGACACTAATATGGATAGAAGTGTCAATAGATGATTGTTGATTGCTTTTAAAAAAAATTATAACATGAGGGCATGGTGGATAGCCAGTCTTAGCATCAAGGAGACCTGGGTTCAAGCCCACACACACACACACACACACACACACTCTCTCTCTCTCACTCTCACTCTCTCTGTCCTCTTCCTTCTTTTTCTCCTCCTCTTCCTCCTCCTCCTTCCTCCCTCCCTCTCTCTGTCTGTCTATCTATCTATCTACTGGCTGGGGAGTCCTGGCCAAGTTTTAGTGCTCCATGTAATTCTCTAATACCAAAGTAAAATTTGTAGAATATTTGTTGCATTGGTAAAGGGAGCTTCTTTACTGGGAGTTCCCTATCACAATGAAATCATAAGTTCACACCCTCCCCAAAAAGATTCTCCTAAAGTGAGACTGAAATGGGTTACTAAAGGAGAGTGGAGACTATGCTTTTCTAAGGGCTTTTAAAAACCGGATAGATTCTCATGTCTGAATGGCAAAGAAAGATTAGGCGAGACAACCTCGTAGGTTCTTGCCCCGATGTGCTTCAACATATTTAGAAATAAGCTTCTGATTACAACCAGTCTGACAATAGCTGACAATCATACCACCTTGGACGCAGCTGGTGCTTAAGTGCTTTTTAAATGATTGGCTGGATGGGTCAAAGTGAGGATAGGAATAATAGTAATTGGGAATGTGATTTCATTGATATAGGGAACAGATAAGGAAGCTCCCTTTACCAATTCAGGTTAGAATCTCTAGAAGAATCCTGGAGAGCTGGCTGAGGCAGTAAGAGATTAAGTGACTTGACCAGTTAGTCACTTAACACACTCATCAGTCACACTGTCAGTGTATGATAGGTGGATTTTTAACCCAGGTCTTCTTGGCTCCAAGGTCAGGCTTCTATTCACTATACCATGCTGCCTTCTCAGGTAAAGGTATATGTAAATTTTAGATACTAGTCATTATGACTATAATTAGAGACTACCTGATATTGATTATGAGCAGTCACATTTTTAGGTGAGAAACATTGCTACCAGTAATCCCATATGTGACAACCAAGAATAGTAAGTTAAGATGATTCAGCTGTTCAGGGTCTTTTTTATCCAGCTATATAATATCTGTGTTCATTGCCTATGCTGTCCCTTCCTCTGGCTGAGGTCTATATGGTCACTGGTATGGTTACTGGTGTAGGAAAAAAGGAGAAATAAGAGGAAATAAAACTCCAATTCATTTTAAAAATATTTTTAATAACCTGGTTAGGAGGTTGAGAGCAGAGGTTGGCTGAAGTGTTAGATAAAATAAGAAGGTCTACTTATATATCCCTCTGTATTCCTACTACCATGATAGCCAATGCTGGCTTGTAACTTATTGTTCGTGTTCACACACACACACACACACACACACACACACACACACACACACACACACCATTTGATGATCAGCTGGATTTTCACTGAAACTCTATGGTCCTTCTATTCTGAACTTAATGACATCCAATCTAATTCCCCATACCAAATACCAATGGTACCAAATCTTTTCCTCTCTCAAGACTCCAACCAACACCTTGACAACATAGCTTCTCCTTATACTTACAGCACATAACTGAGCCTTTTATATCACTGAGACTGAAGTTATCTGACAGGAATTTCCTCAACTCTCCTTCTACATTTCCAAAATTTCTCAGAACCTTCATCCATTTTCTCCTTTTAGCCTCGTTTCTCAGAAGACCTCTTATTAAAACTAATCCTCTCTCCCCTTCAACTTTACCTTTGATGACATCTCTTCATTACCTTTAGGATTTTGCTCCATGAAACACTGCTTTCTGACGCATATTCAATGTCTCTCTCCATTGGCTTCCTTTCATCTGCTAACAATTATTTTCAATTCTCTCCAGTACTAAAAAAAAATTTCCTTTCACCCTTGTACCTCCACTATGCTACTATCCCATCTCTTTTCCCTCTTTCTCAGACAGATTTCTTCACAAAATGGTCTAGGTTCAACATCATTAATTAGTTATCATCCACCCTCTTTTAAATCTCAAAATCTCTCTCTTTTTTAAGTTATTGTTCTCTCAGAACTGCTTTCCAAAGGCCAAAGACTTTTTAAATGTCAAATCCGATGACCCTTCCTCAACCTTCACCCTCCAAGACCTCGGTGTAGCATTTGGAAATTAAATTAACCAACAGGATTTACTGGGTTTTTTTTCCTTTTTACAATCACTGTCCAGCTACTTGCCTGCCGGAGCCGCTCAAGACTTAAAATGTTCTCCACCTGCAGTACACCTCGTGTGTACTTTTCAATATATGTTTCTCCATCCGATGTACCTTCATTCTCACTCCTTGCTGCCATAAGAGCCAAAGTTTCTCGGTCTTCGATCTCTTCTGTTGCCTAAAATAAACAAGAAGGTAATGCTAGCCTTTTAAATTTGACTTTTTTTGGTTACGTATTTCATTAAACGAACAGGAGCATGTAGTAAAATCAATCTGAAGAGAATCAAACTTTGCTAGTTGTGTTGCCAACTGTTAAATTATTGGTTCTTTTGTTCATTTAACTGAATCATTTGTGGAGCAATTAGTAGAAATATAATCAATCTTCTCATTATGCATAGTTTTAATTTTTTGTGTGAAACTGTGACCAATTTTTTAAAAAGATGTTAGATCAAAGGAGTGAAAAATTTATCCCTCCATATACCCAGCCCTCATACATTGCTGCAATGAGAGATTTTCCCTTTCTACTATGAAAAATACAAATTTCAGAGGTGTTTTCATGCAAGTCAGAAGTTTTCAACCATGCAAGAATCTACTGTGTAACATCAACTGTAGCTATGCATTAAATATACATGTTGTACATGCCAAATATTCTATTATAAAGGATGACATTATATTGCATTAATGGAGAAATGGTAAAGGGATAGGAAGAGAAAATTTTAGAATAAAAGTTGTGAATAATCACATAAAATACATATAAACTCTCTCATAGTAAGTGAAATGTACATTGACATACCCTAACTTATGAATACTAGGTGGACAAAGTAACAAAAAAAGACCAAATTGGATATTGCCAGGATACCAGGGAAACAGGCGCTCTGTTGCACTGCTGACACAGCTGTGCACTAGTGCACATTGTTTCTGAGAGCAATATGGCAACATCCAACGAGAATCATAAAGCTAACTGTGCCTAGAATTCACCCAGAGATCCCACTGCTAAAACTTATCCCAAAGAGGTTCTGATGAAAAAGAAGAAATGTGATCATTTGTACAAAAGTATTTATAGCTGTTTTACTCATAAAAGTAAAAACCTGGGAACAGTGTTTGTAGCCAAGCATTGGAGATTTAATTTAATGTATTGTAGTATATTCATGTGAAATTATATTAAGACAGTAAAAATAACAAATATTTAGAAGGAAGTATAGAAACACTTATAGAAAGGGATGCAAAGTACATATATAGTACAATATACAGACATACAGTACAATAGGTACAGTAAAAAAAAAAAAAAACCCAAACCAAATCTAATCCTAACAAGGTCCCTTAAGAACACAGATTGAATAAACAAATGTATTTTTTGTTCACTTGTTAAATTGTTTGATTTTTAAGAAACATGTGCAGTATAATTTTGTTATGTTTTTCTTTTACTCAGTTAAGAGGTAAATGGTTTAAATTTAGGGGTCTTGATTGGAGATTTATTACGTTTGGGTCTACTGTTAATTGGTATTTGTTGTAAATGTTATGATTATAAGAATAATAATAAATTTTAAAGATAAACTTCTAAATTTGACGTTTTTACTTTACCTTTGGTATATTGGATACTATTTCATAGGTTACACCACAGGAATAAAATATATTTTTCAAAGATATTCTCCTCTTCAAACTTTGTGTAAAACTCTGTTTGGGAAAGAATGCACAATTAAACTCTATACAAAATTTCAAATTCAACATTTTGCAAATATTAAAGGCATTTTCAATTAAAATTTCTTAAATACATAGGTCATTGCAAAAATGAAGGTGAAAGGTGATACAGGTGTGAACCAAGGAGATATCTGGGGAAGTGCCTGGAATGTGCCCCATCTCTGCTCTCAGTTCAGCATAATCCTCTACATGAATTCTTTCTGGATCCCCCAACACCACACCTTCCAAATGACCCTGTTATCTATTTTTCATGTTGTAAACATTGTCTCAGAGGCTAGATTAAAAGTTCTTTGAGGGAAGGGACTACTTCAATTTTGCCTTTATATTCCCAGTCCTGGCATATAGTAAATGCTTAATTAATGCTTATTGACTAATTCTGTACACCAGAAAAACTGCCTTAAGCACTAAAAATATAGACAATTATTTTGTAGCTGTAACAGAAATGAAGAGTTTCAAGGTCACAAGCACAATGGTGGAAATGGGTCCTATGTTACCTGTTTGTTGTAAACATTGGCTGCAATCCTTTTACGTAATACTAACTCCATAGCAGCAGGATGGCTGAGCTGGACTGTGGTCTTTACTATCAAGTAAATCCTTTCATTTTGTGGGGTAACCCTGTTTAAGTGCACTGAGTCATGGACAGAGGAATCCCAGGAGGCAGTAGCAGAAACCTGACAGGAGAAATAGGAAAAAGATAGGAAGGTGGAAGAGGGAAACAAGGAACAAATCATTTGCAAGGACCCCAGAGTGAATGCAAATGAGGGAGGAAGCTGACCAGAAGTTCATTGAATTAGATCTTTCCCCCCCAAGACCAAATTCCATTCCACATGGTTATAGGACTGCAAGCCATCACACCAATCCAAGGCTACCTCAAAGAATGTTAGGCAGTCAATTACCTCATCATCACTATGCTTTATGACTGGCAGATAGAAGAACTGACTCCCGTGCTCCTTTGGTAGTATAGAGTTAACACCAGACGCATGAGGACCTGTGAGCTGTTCATTGGCACTGAGGTCATCGGCTAATAAAAATACATGGCAATAGAAAAGATTTAGAAAAAAAAATCAGTTTTAAAACAAGCAAAAGGAAAAGAAAAGGAAAAATGACCTCTTTTTCTGTTTTATTATTCCTTCCCCCAGGTTGAGAATTGAGTAGTTTTTAAAAATGGTAGTTTTAGCTGATGCATTTTTTCATCAGGGTGAGAGGTATTATATTATTCAACCTACAGTTTAATTGTTAGTGGTTTAAGAGTTAGGGAAGCCACATTGTGGCTGGTATATTTTTAAAAGAATATGATTTTGGAGGTTGAAAATTAAGCATTTTTATGAGGTGCATTATGAAATGGATGCTTTTTTCTATCACTAGATACAAAATAATCCTGTTTACCCTTTTACCTTTTTACAAAGGTAAACCCAAGACTTTTGCACATTCCTGATGTCAGTCATGCCTGTAAACTAACTTGAGGTTACCCTCATGAGAGGCAGCATTATGGAAAAGATAGAAGGCCAGCATCAGAGCCAGGCAGACAGGGATTCAAGACCTGTTTCTGATACATTCTGGCTGTGTGACCCCTTTCAGGGCTCAATGGTACAGTGAGACTATACTTAGCAGAAAAGCTTCCAATATGCAAACTGGCATTGAGTTTCCTCATCCTGGTGTTCCCTAGATCAGTGAAATCATGGTTCCAGCCTCAATCCCTTTCCCCACCCTCACAAAAGTCACACTTACAAACATGTTTTTAAAGTGTATTCAGTAAAACTTTTATATGACTAATTTAGAAAAAATATATAGAATTTACTTTGAAATTTAATTTGAATCTTCCTTCCCCTTATTTTAATTTTTTTGACTTACCGGTCTAAATTACTAACCTCTGAAATCTGAAAAAATAAAAAACTGTTAGAGATTTAGTTCCAATGTACACTTACCATTTAAATCAAGAAAAAGGACTGGTATATGTGTTTCCATCCCAGCAGGGGGGGTCCTAAAGACAATAACAAATTTCTATCACAAAGGAACATTAATACAGACAATCTGCAATGCATACCGTTAAACAACAAAACCCTAAAATGAAGAGAAGGAAATAATAATGTATAGCATGAGAAAAATTCAGGATCTGGAGTTATAACCAAATATTTTAGCCATCTTGTACACATTGTTGTTTAGTCATTTCATTTGTGTCTGACTCTTCGCAGTGCTATTCAGGATTTTCTTGACAGAGACACTAGAGTGGTTTATTTTTTCCTTCTCTAGCTCATTTTATAGATGAGGAAACTGAGGCAAACAGGGTTAAGTCACTTGCCCAGGGTCACACAGCTAGTCAGTGTCTGAGGCCAGATTTGAACTCAGGAAAAGGAGTCTTCCAGACTCCAGGGCCAGTGCTCAATCTACTTTGTCACCTAGTTGCCCTATCTTGTACATACAGGGTATGTAATTTAGGAGAAACATGCAAAATCAATAAATTTCATAATCAATAATAAATAATAAATTTCATATACAAATAAGCCAGATTTTAACTATATGAACTCTTTCTAAAATGTGTTGATGTACTTGTGGAAGGAAGAAAAGAAGCATTTATGTCTATGTGCATGCTATGTGCTAAGTACTTTACAAATATCATCTCACTGCATCCTCCTATCTACCTTGAGAGGGAGAGGCTATTATTAAGCTATTTTTAAAGTTGGGGAGAGTAAGACAGACAGAGTAAATGACTTCCCCAGAATCTCGGGCTACTATGCATCTGAGGCTAGGTGTGAATTAAGGTCTTCTTGACTCTAGGACCCATGCTCTACCTACCTGCCTCTGGATTGGGGTAAGGATAGAAAAAAAATGTGAACTGGAAATAGGGAAGCAGGAAGACAAGACATTAGATTTTACAAGGTCAGGTTGAAATGAAAGGAACCATAGCACTGTCTGTGGCTCAGGACAGGTCACAAAGGAGTTTGTTGGTGCTTACCAGTCAGCAGGAGCACCAGGGATCCCACTGCCTGGCGCAGGGACAAGCACAGCATTCCTCTCTTCTGTAAGGCCTACCCACTGTTCTACGAGCCGGGCTTCCCGTTCCAGGTCATCTTCTGTTTTTTCTGCAGTAGAAGATGAAAGGATGATTGGCAACAGAAAGCAAGGAGGGAAGAAAGTTCAATTATTATTATTTATGTTAAAAAGAGATGAATTTTCAGTGATCCTTGCAACAATGCCCTCCTTTATGTCACAGACGAAGTCAGAAAAACTAAGAAACTGCCCTGTGTAAACTATGATAGACAAGTAGGATTTAATACTTTTAAAAACCATAAACCTCTCCCCTCAAGCCAATTAGATTTTCCTAATAGCTCTTCTAGGGCAGTTAAATTGCACAGTGGAAGGAGTGCCAGGCTTACAGTCGGGGAAGACTCATCTTTCCGAGTTCAAATCTGGCCTCCGACACTGACTAGATGTATGACCTGGGCAAGTCACTTAACCATTTGCCTCAGTTTCTCCAGTAAAATGAGCAGGAGAAAGAAATGGCAAACCACTCTAGTAACTTCGCCATGAAAACCCCAAATGAGGTCATGAAGAGTCAAATACTACTGAAAAATAACTGAAAACCTCTTCCTTCCATCATGAGGAAGATAAATGGTCCAAAGGTAGTAATGTGGCTCAGTAGAGAGAGTGCTAGGCCTGGCATCAGGAAGACCTGAGTTCAAGGCCAGTCTCAGACATTTACTAGCTGTGTGACCCTGGGCGAATCACTTAATTTCTGTTTGCCTTGGTTTCCTCAACACTAAAATGGGGACAACAGCATCTAACTTGGTGGGTTGTGAATATTATAAGATAATATTTAGCATAGCGCCTGGCACATAGTAGGCATAATATAAATGCTTATTCCTTCCCTTCATGAGAAATTCTGGATCTAAGATACTATGAAATCACCTAACCAATAATCCATTTCTTTCCTAAGACTTATAAGTGATAAAACCAATCAATTAGCTTTCATTGGTAAATAAGACAAATATCCAAGAATTCAGAACCAGTTAGTTTCACTTTGGAGTGGTGGTGGGGGAAAGGGAGAGGGAGAGAAGACGCAGAGAGAATTTTCCCTATTTCTTATAGGATTTGCATATTTGCTTATGGGATCACAGGACTTAGAGCTAAAAGAATCTCAGTAGGGGAAGGAGCCAAGATGGCGGAGTAGAAAGACATACATATGCTAGCTCTGAACCCACAGCCCATAAAACATCTGTAAAGAAGAACTCCCAACAAATTCTGGAGCAGCAGAAGCCACAGAACAATGGAGTGGAGGAGATTTCTGTTCCAGAGAGACGTGAAAACCTGATACCAAAGGTCCGTCGTGCACCAGACCTGGAGCGGAGCCCAGCCCTGCCTTGGCCTTGCGGCACCCAAGAGGAGCTGATCCGAGTGGGCTTCAGGGACAGAATCTCCCTAGAGTGTTGACTTCAAATTGCTCCCTCCTCCCATTACCCTCCTTTCCACCCTCCCCCCCCCCCGACCCTGCTTATCCCCTTCTCTCCCACTTTCCTGTATTGTAAGACAGGTTTTCATACCAAAATGAGTGTGCATTTTATTCCTTCCTTTAGTGGAATGTGATGAGAGTCACAGGTCCCTCCACCCACAGGTGACAAGGGTCGGTGAGAGAGTCTCTTTGGCTGGTCGAGAGGGGAATGGGGTGTCCCCATAACTCAGGCCCCCTCGGGAGGCAGCAGTGGGGGCGGCAGTGGACAGGAGCTCCCAGAGCAGGCAAGAGCTCGGATCCATTGGTGAAGGTCTCCCTTGAGGGAACTGAGCCCCATGTGGTTGCCCTGCCCCACCTGAGCACCTAAACTTAATCTCACACTGAATAGCAGCCCCGCCCCCACCCAAAGCCCTAAGGCTGGGAAGGAGCATTTGAATCTCAGACCCCAAGCTCTGGCTGGGAGGATATGGAGGCGAGGTGGGTGTGAAGAGGAAGCTCAGAAGTCAAGTCACTGGTTGGGAAAATGCCCAGAAAAGGAAAAAAAAAATAAGACCACAGAAGGTTACTTTTTTGGTGAACAGATATCTCCTCCCATCCTTTCTGATGAGGAAGAACAATGCTTACCATCAGGGAAAGACACAGAAGTCAAGGCTTCTGTATCCCACACATCCAAAATAAATATTCCTGGGCTCAGGCCATGGAAGAGCTCAAAAAGGATTTTGAAAATCAAGTAAGAGAGGTGGAGGAAAAACTGGGAAAAGAAATGAGAGAGATGAAAGAAAAGCATGAAAAGCAGGTCAACACCTTGCTAAAGGAAACCCAAAAAAATGCTGAAGAAAATAACACCTTGAAAAATAAGCTAACTCAATTGGCAAAAGAGGTTCAAAAAGCCAATGAGGAGAAAGAAGAATGCTTTTAAAAGCAGAATTAACCAAATGGAAAAGGAGGTTCAAAAGATCACTGAAGAAAATAGTTCTTTCAAAATTAGAATGGAACAGATGGAGGCTAATGACTTTATGAGAAACCAAGAAATCACAAAACAAAACCAAAAGAATGAAAAAATGGAAGATAATGTGAAATATCTCACTGGAAAAACAACTGACCTGGAAAATAGATCCAGGAGAGACAATTTAAAAATTATGGGACTACCTGAAAGCCATGATCAAAAAAAGAGCCTAGACATCATCTTTCATGAAATTATCAAGGAAAACTGCCCTGAGATTCTAGAACCAGAGGGCAAAATAAGTATTCAAGGAATCCACAGCTCACCGCCTGAAAGAGATCCAAAAAGAGAAACTCCTAGGAACATTGTGGCCAAATTGCAGAGTTCCCTGGTCAAGGAGAAAATATTGCAAGCAGCTAGAAAGAAACAATTCAAGTATTGTGGAAATACAATCAGGATAACACAAGATCTAGCAGCTTCTACATTAAGGGATCTAAGGGCATGGAATGTGATATTCCAGAGGTCAAAGGAACTGGGACTAAAACCAAGAATCACCTACCAGCAAAACTGAGTATAATACTTCAGGGGGAAAAAAATGGTCTTTCAATGAAATTGGGGACTTTCAAGCATTCTTAATGAAAAGACCAGAGCTGAAAAGAAAATTTGACTTTCAAACACAAGAATGAAGAGAAGCATGAAAAGGTAAACAGCAAAGAGAAGTCATAAGGGACTTATTAAAGTTGAACTGTTTACATTCCTACATGGAAAGAAAATATTTGTAACTCTTGAAACTTTTCAGTATCTGGGTAGTTGGTGGGATTACACACACACACACACACACACACACACACACACACACACAGAGCACAGAGTGAATTGAATAGAATGGGATCATATCTTAAAAAAATGAAATTAAGTGGTGAGAGAGAAATATGTTGGGAGGAGAAAGGGAGAAATGGAATGGGGCAAATTATCTCTCATAAAAGAGGCAAGCAAAAGACTTTTTAGTGGAGGGAAAAAGAAGGGAGGTGAGAGAAAAACATGAAGTTTACTCTCATCACATTCCACTAAAGGAAGGAATAAAATGCACACTCATTTAGGTATGAAAACCAATCTTATAATACAGGAAAGTGGGAGAGAAGGGGATAAGCAGGGTGGGGGGCAGGATAGAAAGGAGGGCAATGGGAGGAGGGAGCAATTTGAAGTCAACACTCTTGGGGAGGGACATGATCAAAAGAAAGAATAGAAGCAATAGGGGGCAGGATAGGATGGAGGGAAATATAGTTAGTCTTACACAACACGACTATTATGGAAGTCATTTGCAAAACTACACAGATATGGCCTATATTGAATTGCTTGCCTTCCAAAGGGAATGGGTAGGGAGGGAGGGATGAAGAGAAGTTGGAACTCAAAGTTTTAGGAACAACTCTCGAGTACTGTTCTTGCTACTAGGAAATAAGAAATACAGGTAAAGGGGTACATAAAGTTATCTGGCCCTACAGGACAAAAGACAAGATGGGGACAAGGGAAGGGAGGGATGATAGAAGAGAGGGCAGATTGGTGATATGGGCAATTAGAATGCTTGGTGTTTTGGGGTGGGGGGAGGGGAGAAATGGGGAGAAAATTTGGAACCCAAAATTTTGTGAAAA
The DNA here is from genome assembly GCF_028372415.1 of Notamacropus eugenii. Classification (NCBI taxonomy): domain Eukaryota; kingdom Metazoa; phylum Chordata; class Mammalia; order Diprotodontia; family Macropodidae; genus Notamacropus; species Notamacropus eugenii. The sequence goes on from NC_092875.1 coordinate 190,449,360, forward strand.
TGAATGTTAAAAGTTAAATAAATTAATTTAAAAAAAAAAAGAGTCTCAGTAGACAGCATCTAGTCAAATCTTGTGTCAGAGATGAGGAACCAAAGCCTAGAAAAGCACATAGAGGTAACAAGGGGGCTTGGACTTTAACCCATGTTCTCTGCCCCAAACCCAGGTCTTCACTTTCCCCCTGTGGCCCTTTCCTCTGATTGCTCACTTCCTCTAGAAACCTCCAACTTAAGTAAAATGCCCAGGATTGGCAAGGTTCATACCTTCATTCTTCTCTCTCCCATTCTCCTTCTCTACTTTGTCCCAGATCGAATAATTTCTTTCTTTCTCTCCCACTGTTTTTCAGCTTTAGTTAGAGAAAGAAAAGGTGGCCTTGGGATCAGCAACACCTAACTCTGGTATGTGTGTGTGTGTGTGTGTGTGTGTGTGTGTGTGTGTGTGTGTGTGTGTGTGTGTGTCTGTGTCTGTGTCTGTGTGTCTGTGTGTGTCTGTGTTAACACCTTAAGTGTTCTAAGCCAGTGGGGTCAAATTCAAATTTCTATTTCTACATTTTCATATATCTTTCTTATATACACACGCACGCACACACACACACACACATATATATTATACACATATATTGTCATATTTATATATTCTTCTATACAGATCCCTGCAGGCCATGTATTGACTTTAGAAAACTACAGATTAACATATTATACTGTTCCATTGTAATTTGTCTTTCTGTATATATCATTATTTTGTATTTATATTGTATTTTACATAAATATTTATTTTGTTAAACATTTCCCAATCACATTTTAATCTTATTTGGGCCCCACTGGAGAGTTTCTCTGGGTTGGTAGCCCTCTCTAAGATGGGTTTCTTAAGCTGGGGATTGTAAACTTGTTTAAAAAAATATTTTGACAACTCATTTAATGTAATTGTTTTCTTCTGTCACTGTGGGTATTTTATTTTGTGCATTTAAAAGCAAGATTCTGAGAAGAAGTACATAGATTTTGGCAGACTGCTCAAGAGTTCTATGACTCCAAAAGAATAAGAATCCTTGCTCTATTAAATTGCAGAGGAGGTGATGACATGAATCTTGGTAGAGGTTTCCTCATCCAATAGTTTCCTATACCACTGAAATCAAGTTCCATTTACTATCTTATACTTGACAAAAAACAATTAGAGCTTAATATTTAGCTAACGGCTTAACTCAGTTTTGTGAAATTTTTATATTTCCTCTACCTTAACAGAAATTACCTTGTGGAGATCTATCATCATTACAAATTAATGATAATTAAATGATTAATAATTAATGATAAAGCAGTAAAAAAGAATAATTTTTGACCATTCAAGGAATCTTCAAGATAAAAAAGCAGCTCTCAGAGTTTACCTTCCACGTACCTTTTTTATTGCTAACTTTTTTAATCTGTTCATCCAAATATTCTCTACGCTTAATGAGTGCATCAGACCATCTCTCTCTCACAAAGTTTAAATCTTCTTCCTAAAGAAAAGAAAGGAAACTTTTTCCTGTAGATTACACAATCAATGAGCTTCTCTTTTAAGAACATTTAAATTGATCTGAAAAACTCTTCATTAGAAAGGGCCATTGAACAGTGCTTATAAATTAAGGTAAGCGAGCAAGAACCCTTTAGTAATACCACATGCTGATCAGATCCCAATACTCAGAAATCAGAAACCCCTTTCCCCCCATGATATTCCCAAAGGGCAATTAGGAAAAGCAAAAGGAAATCAAATTTCACCAGAGGTTGAATGACTTTTCGTGCTTTTGGGGAAGGGGGTAGTAGGAGGGAGGATTTTAAAATTGCTGCTATACATTCTAAGGATTCGAATTCTAAGCAGAAGAACCCTACGAAAAGAACCCAAATTACACATGTAGTAGCATATGGAATGGAAAAAGACAGGCATTTTCATAGTTCAATGGCCACGTGATCTCTGGAACATAAGGAATAGGTCAGCAGGGAACCCTTCAAACTTGCTGAAAAGATTTTTATTTCCAATAACCATCAAGAGGACAAACAAAAAAATTCCCATGCAAAAACCCAACATGCGGTGAGTCATGCTTTAGGAAATCACAGGAATATGTCTGGCTGACTCTTCACTGTGATATGAGATGGCAGGAAGCACACAAACAGCCCGCAGGAAGTTAGTAAGTGGCACTGGAGCAGGTGTGAAAATTGAAGGGGAGGTTGCCATTTCTCCTAAACTTTTGTTGTTGCTATTTTTTCCTTCGATAAACTATAAGGTTGGGGGGAAATGAAAACAAACAAACAAAAAACCTCCTAAAAACCCCAACAGCTGCCTCCTGGGACTGGTCTTTCCCTGGCCATGTCCTATTCCATTTCACAGAATTTTGGACTGCAAGAACACAAGTCATCTGAAGACTTAAGTTTTACAGGAAGAGAGGTGCATAGAGGTCAAATGGCCTGTGATAGGCTATATATGGAGAATGGCTGGGATCCAAATTTAGATCTCTTTATTCCAGTTTGCCTCTCTGACCACTAATATCATCCTACACATAATATCAAGCAATCAACAGATCATGAGTAGGATAAAATTTCACAAAATTTTTTCCTGTGGGAATGTACTCACCCCCTCTCCCTTCTTTTTATATCAGAAAAGGCTACACTTTAGGAAATTTTAGCCTATTTCTAAATGTAAAGGGGAATTAAAATGGTAAGAACAAATAAACAAAATACCCCACAAACAAGTCTTTGGTCTTCCTACCCAACCACAGGGTCTCACCTAAAATTATTTCAGAGTTTCCAGACCTGGGAGGGACCTTAAAGATCATGTTCAACTACTTCATTTTATACACAAAGAAACTGAAGTAATATACAGTGAATGTTCAAGATCACTTAGCTATCAAAGTGGGCAAGATGGAATTCTAGCTCAGGATTTCTGACTACAAATCCAGTCTTCTTTCGACAATGGAACACTGGTGTAGAGCTAGCACTTTAGAATGGATGTCAGAGGTCATCCAATCCTCATCTAACAAATAAGGAAAGCAGTTCCCAGAGACAGATTAGGTGAATTATCTAAGGCATCTAGGGAGTAAGTAGCAAACTTGGGACTTGATTCCAGGTCCTCTGACTCCAAATAAGAAATGTTTTCCATTATATCCTATTACCTCTTATAAGCTATGTTTTCTCTCTGAAAAAATCTGGTAAGTGTCAGAAAACATAAAAATAACTTAAAGTTAGGAATTAGGTCCTTAATGTATGTTTATATAGGTCCCCCATGATGAATATTTGGGTTATCCCTTTATTTAGGATACCCTTATGAGCTATTATTGAAATATAAAAATGCTAAAAGGATATAATATATGAACAGATAGAGAGATCTGTACAATACCATCATATCTTTTGATTAAAGCATAATCACCACCACAGAAGAGTTGCCCTTCCTTGTTTTGATGTTCCTCCTCCTCCTCCCTACCCTCTATTTTTCAATTTTGGCAGTTAGCATTAGCTGTGCCCCATGCCACAGGATTAACAGCAGCAGCAATACCTGATAACTATCCATATCATCACCATCCTCATCATCTCTCTGGTAGGAGAAAATAAACACAAAGGACATGCATTTTTCTCAAACAGCACTTATAGAGGGGAAATCTTCTACTCATATATGCATTCTTACAGATCTATATATATCATCTCAGCGATGAAACATAGCACTCAGTGAATCGAATCATTTTTATACAATTATTAATGGAATTTAAAGTGATAAAAGAATTAGACATTAAACTGTCCTAGCTATTGGAAGGAATAAATTCCTGTGTGCTAGGGATTAGTAGACTGGCTCAGCAAGGACTTCAATACAAACTTACTGACTGATAGTGAAATGTATAAAGCATTCTACAAATGCATGATACAATTATATCATTCAAATAAAAGCACACATCATCACTGTAGGTTGATACAGTTGTCTGTTTCCCATGTTAATCAGCACTGATGTGGATGAGAAAACAACATGTCTCAAATACTTGACATAACATTTCAACAGAACAATTCAGTGACTAAGTGACATTATAAGAATCACTTCTTTAATTGAAAGGTTTTTGGCTTTGTTAGAATAAACAACATGATCACTAGAGTGGTGTACCAGAAAGTGCTCACAGATTTGGAGTAGAAAACAAATCTCATGTATGCTTTAACAATGAGAATTTTTTAGTTTAAGATGTACAGATCAATAGCCTACCTAAGTCCAAAGAGGTTCATGACAAAGTGAAATTATATTATTGAATACATCTGAGATAATTTCTATTATTCAATGAAATGTAGATATTATTAGCTTAGAATGCTTGAATTAGTGGTATAAATACCTGAGAACATAGCTAGCATTCAGCCCTCCCCCTTCCCTGGGAGGTGCACAGTGGTTCTTTAGGACTGTCCGTCCCTGCAACGGACCCCAAGTCTGGGTCATGAATATACATAACTCCCTATCTTCCATTCTCCAAGATCCATGATGAGCCAGAGGTAGCTAATATAAGGTATTTTTAGACATATTGGTACCATTTCTACTTAAATACATATTGGTGTTTTATCCTGTTCCTTTTTTTCTTTGTATTTTTTAGAGAAACTTAAACATTGCTCTTATGTAAGAATATTCTTTCAATTAAGCATTTTAAAAAACACCATTATTTCAACTTAGTTCATTCATAGGTTCAATAAATATGTACTAAATTTCTATTGTATAAGAGTCTCTGGACTATGAGCTGGATGAATTTTACTTTAGTAGATGCAATGATAATTCAGAGTAGAGTGGCATCTATTACATGAATGTTCCATATGACATCAGAACCATTTGTACTTCGACATTCTACAGAGTCATTTAGCCCACAGAATTGCTTCTAATCACTAAAAGCCTCTGTGAGTTACAAATGTGAAACAGACATGTTATGGATTGGTGCTTAACAGCATCCTAGACTTAGAACTTGAAGGAACTTTATGGATTTTATAGACCATCTAGTCCAACCCTCTCATTTTATAGGTAAGGAGCCTGGAGTGGTTAAGTACTTTGCCCAAGGTCACAGAGGTAGTAAGTCCCAAAAGGCAGGATTTGAATTCAGGTCTTCTGATTCTAACTCCAGCACTCTTTCCGCTGTACCACACTGCACATCTTTTTTTAAAGAAAAGAAAAAGCTACAGCTGAAAGACCATTGGAGGAGACCTGTCAGCAATAGAAAAAAAAAGAAGGGAGAATACCAATAATATCTATTTTTCTTTTTCAGCAGGTACTACACTCTTACAAAAACCAAACAAACAAACTAGGTCATGAATGGCAGTCTGGCTCAACCACTGGCCTCTTTTTATTTTGATGAAATCCAGCTTGGACAAAAATGTGAAGATCCACCTAAAAAAACACAAAATCTAGTAAATTCTCCTAACTTCCCTAATAGGAATTTAAATTAGTTGATTGTACTTATAGGTTATGCGCCAGAGACTTAGTGTTTCAACTGTCTGGAGTTAAAGAGTGACTAGCAACTTAGTGGCAGAATTAGAATGACAAAACTTTAAACCCCATTCTTAATTTCATAGGTAGAGAGTGACCTGTTGTAAACCCAAGGGTGAATGGAGGACATTTTTATGCTTGAAGATGGAGGGGGGAGGGGACATCCTCCAGTGCTTTTAGCTACTCTACCATTCCATTCACCAGGTCTGGCAAACCTGAGTTAAGGTTCAGCTAGCTGGAGGGCAGGAAAGAATGGGCTGATAGGAGCACAGCTGTCTTAACAGTACTCCCCATTCAAGAAACCTAAACTCAGAGTCAGATTTTCAACATACTTATATTTGGTCTGCAGAAGAGCTTTTGTTTGGCTGCTATGCAATTTCAAGGTTGGTTGAATCAGAGGACAAACAGAAGTGGCTGGGCTTAAGCCCAATATTCTTGGAGGAATGAGAGGAAGAAAAAAAGATGATTTTCTTCTATCCATGGTTCCTTGTGTCAAGAAGATGTACGTGAATCCAAATTAGAGAATTCAATACTCTGAGTCATTTGTATTGAAGTGATTCTCTAATACTGGAAGTCATTCTATGGTTGTAAAATAGGTGTTTGGTGAAATACATCACCTCTTCCAGGTCTGTCAGGGACCATATATTAATAGTGCACCTTATTCCTGGGCAGCTAGATGGTATAATACATAGAGCACTGGGCTCAAAATCAGCACGACTCACCTTCATGAGTTCCAATCCAGCCTCAGACATTGACTAGCTGTTTGACCCTGGGCAAGTCACTTAACCCTGTCATAAAATAAGCTAGAGAAGGAAATGGCAAACCACTCCAGCCTCTTTGCCAAGAAAACGTCAAAACGAGGTCACAGAGAATCAGACATGACTGAAACAAGTGAACAACAAAAACAAACCTTATTCTTATGGAGTGATTTAAGTACTAAGGAAAAAAGAAGCCATTATTTATGATTCCTGAACTGATTATTGGTTCTTAAGGTTTTTTCTTTGTTTCGAAACGCCTTTACCACAGTCAGACTTACTAAACAGAAAAGACCTTGAGTTCATCTCATTTCTTTTGCTACAGCTGCATACAGCTGGCAAATTAAGCCAAAAAGTAAAAAAAAAATTAGGAGATGGATAAACAGGCCCTAGTGTGGGGTAGTAAAGTTTAATATCCAACATGACCTGAGTCATTTTTAAAAGAACTACTCACAGGAAGAGATAAGTTCTACATTATATAACCATAACATTACAGTTCTCAGCAAAAATCTAAAAGTTAGAAATGGAGATTATAAACAAACCTGAATTTTGAGTAGTCAAACTGTTATGAAGGTTGATTTCAATCCCAAATAACTCTTCATTACAGTTCTTTAACCACTACCTTTTACTCTCGACTAAACAGTCCCCTTTAAATATCTTGCTTCAAAACCTGCTTCCTTACCTGGTAGCTATCCAAGCCTCTCTGGAGTTTGGTAGATCTTGCAGTTACACAGCCGATAGAGACAGACAGAATGGCTTCCACCATAAGTGGCAATGTACCAGACTGCTGAACAGGCTTCACTGTTACCTGAACTCTACGGGAATGACCCTGCATAGAATAAGAAATGGGGGTGGTGATGAGGAGAAAAAGAATGATAAAAAATGAGGGGAAGAGGGAGAGGGAAGAAGGAAAGGGAGGGAAAGAAAGAGACAGGGAGAAATGCAAATTTCTTGAAACTGTCAGGAAAATCAGGGCACAACAAGGAGGAGTAAAATGGATGGAGATAAAATTCAGATACAATACCTGTCTCAGCTGAAAGACACCTCCTGTATTCACATCTTTTGCCTGATGGAGTTCCACTGCAGCATATTCACCCATCTCATTAAGTTCAAGTATGGAAATCCACATTTCTATTCTTCGAGTGACTTCATTCCATCTACAAGGACAACACATCAGCCAACGATGCTTGTAGCACTCATGAGCACTGGAGCCACGCTGTGCTCACCTACACAACAAGCTGCCCCATGACATTGTCAGTGCCCTCCCAAGCCTTGGCTTGACTGCAAATCACAAACCTGTCCTGAAGTGTTCTTGTTTTAGCATGAAGAGAATCAACTTCCCAGAGAGAACTTCCATTTCCCCTACACCTGTGACCCCACACTTCAATTGCAAGAGCTCCATCTGAAATAAACTCCAAGAATTCTTCCGTGACATTCACAATGTAGTCCTAGAACATGGAGAGAAGGGATCAACAGGGTAGAAGAATGAAGAATAATTTCTATGTCACTTCCTTTATCATCTTAGTTATATAAAGATTTGGGTTCTTATCTTGAAATTGTCCCCCCTATTTTGTAGGTTGGGTATATAAGTAATATAGGCTCAGCTGACCTATTGGTTGGTTTTGCTGAAATGCTTTCCCTACCCTCCTCCCTTTTGTTTTTTATTCGGTGTTACAAGGGATGGCTTGATAGACGGGACAGTTACACCCAGAAAAAAAAAGAGACAGCATGATATAGTGGAAGGCACATAGGATTTAGAGTAAGAGGATCCAGGTTCGAATTCCCACTCTGCCCTTCACTGCCCATATGACCATATGCAAATGAAGGAACTTCTCCACATCTGACTTTCCCAAAATGGGTAAAGAAAGGGCTGGACTCAGTGACCTCTAAAATCACTTCCAACTTAAATCTATGAGCCTACAAAGGTGACCTAAAAACAAAAGACATCAATACTTTTTTTTTTTTTTTTTGCATTTCAATAGTTTTATTGGAAGGTTACTTTCTTAGTACCAAGACATAACAGTACTTTGTTAGGTTACTTCAGCCAAATCAATTTTCAGTGATGAATTAGAAAGGAAATTCTTCAATGAATTAGGTGTTTGGGAGTTACTGAAGAGTGTATCTGCAAAGCGCTTTACAAAATGAAGCATAAGACATATGAGACATACTGTGGTTTTTTTGGTTTATTTTTAAAAGGGAAGTTTTTTCCCCACAACATGATGTTGTCAAAGGGAAATTTGAACTAGTTGGAGCTATTGTGAGAGTTAAGCCACATATTGCACTGATTCATTACATGCTTTCCCAACCCTACATGTCAATTTAGATTCATTAACCTACAACAAGCTTTAAGTGCTCCACCTGTCATATAATTAGTCAATTAAATTGCTGTTTACTTGAATCTAGATAGACAACTCACCTTAGTCTCTTTAAGTTGAACTGTTACAGGAGCATTGTGAGAATAGCATACCCCATATGTACTGCTTTTAAATACAAAGCTCTATACTAAGAGTCCAACCATAATCCTTATTTAAAAGCTCCAGAGTGCTAGCATTAGCATATATTGCTTTAGAAGGGCACAGCTGAGATTTCAGATTGGCAGACTATAAGTTGCATGTATAAGAGAAATTAATTTTTTTTCTAAGGGGTTAGATGTTGAGATAAAAATCATTCTATATAAAACTTTGTATGCCATATCACTTGTTCCCTAGGATAATGCTGAATATCAGTTAAATTTAACATGTCTGTCTACAACTTTAACAGAACTTTATAATAAAATTTAAACGGAAAAATATGCCAAACAAAAACAAATCCTTAGAATTATTGGATTATCTAGTTGCATAAAGCTTTACAGGTTGCTTGTACTGCTTCAAATACTAGTAACCCTTACTATACTAAAATACATCATACCATTTTTCTGAAGTTGATAAGAACCTGCACCACAATTCAAATAATATCAATTAAAGTCAATCACACCTTCCCATCAATACTACTTATAATCAGTATACTGATCCAGATACTACTAGATTGGATCAATATTAACTGTCAATTCAATAGCCTCCCATACTTTTTCTACATTAGGGTTTCACATTTGAGTTTTAGCTTTTATAAACATGCTTCAAAAGAAGATCATAATTTAGTTCTGAACACATTTCCACCTGCAGCACACATAATCAATTTCCAACTATATCCTATTTTCCCTTCAAGTCTGAAAACATCAGTGCTAACCTAGTTGCTATGTTTCAGGCTTCACAGTTTAAATCCATTCTAATATTGGAATCCACAGTTCTGATGTGAAATAAGCCTTCAAAATAGCTGAATTTCTTCACCATAAAATCCTATTAAGACCCAGTTTCAGGAATTGTTCAAAGATGAGTGATTTTGTAATAACTATGCTTCAACTGATGTGCAGTACACCCAGACACAATCCACTTCAACTACTGAACATTTAGTTTAGAACACTTGCTTGACGAGTATTCAGTCAGGCATTTTGCTACAAGTTCCTGCCAGAAGGTCAGATCTCTGCAATTTATCTTGGAAGACATTCTACTCCTTCCGCCAGTTCTATGAATTTCTGTGCTTGAATCTCCAGTGCAGTTATGGACAATGACAACACAGAATGCTGTGCTTTAGAAAACACAATCCTACAGTGACATGCCTTAAGCTGAGCTTCCAATCTTTCAAAACTCAGGTCCTTTCTCCTTTCCAGTGGTAAGTTTTCATGAATAAGTGAGTAACAGAGCTGCAGAAACTGAAAGGCAGTAGTAGCTTCTACTTTCCAACAACACACCTTCTCTAACACAATCTTTTCCATTCTCAGGTCAGAAATCATGAATTTGTATTGGCTTGTTCATATCAAATCAGCGGCTAATGGGACATTTCTCTCTTCCTCTGTCAATTTCATAGCCAGGTAGAAGTAACTTAATCCCTCACATCCAAGATGTTTGAGCTGTGCCGTCATTTTGGATAGAAATCTGTCCAGCAAATTCACAGCTAGAGAAAAAGTCTCCATGTCAAAACTAAAGAACTGAGTTAGGCTAAGAAGGTCTTTCACTTCGAAGTCCCTCAGTCTTGCCATCATCCAAAGACCATTATCATGAGCAGATTCAATTAGTCCAAACCACAGACGTTTTGGCTGATGTTTGGATTCCTGTTCCAACACAACATTCAGCTGGTGCAGCAGTTTCTGTTCAGGTGTTACCAGTGCCATTATCATCTTGAGCTCCTCATGGCAGCTCTTCCTCAGCAGCAAGCCTCCCCCAGGAGCCTGTCCTCTACTCACCCTGAAAAATTAGTCCAAACATTCCCGGCAATACAGTAACTATATAAGGGAGAGGAGAGGGACCCTGGGGGTGGGAGGAGATGATGGAGAGAGTTTATGGGGCAGCGGCTCCAGCAAGCTGAGAATGACACCAGTCGCAGGCCATGGAGCTCTGAGTGACATCAATACTTTTTTTAAAAAAAAGTAAATAGAATGATAATCTAACCCAATCTTCTGCCATTTTACCAATAAGAAAACTAAGGTGCCAAAAGGTTAGATTAACTTGGTCTGAGGCCAGTTAACCAATCAATAAATCAACAAGTATTTATTAAGGATCTGTTATTTATCAGGTACCATGCTAGGGGCTGGGTATACGAGCATAAAAAAAAGATTCACAAGGAGCATAAATGCTATTGGTGGAGATGAGATATATATATATATATATATATAGAGAGAGAGAGAGAGAGAGAGAGATAGATAGATAGATAGATAGATATAAATGTATACAGTATAAATATAAAATTAAAAAATTTCAAATATATATGAAGTCATCAAATACAAGGAAGTTTGAAAGGGAAAGCAATAGCTTTTGAGGGTTCTGCAAAGGCTTCATGCAGAAGATGGTACCAGAGAACTCCAGGAATGGAGCATGGACAGAAGAAAGGTACAGAAACAGGAGAGAGAGTGAGTGCTGTTTTAAATGAAGAGAGAACAGTTAGGCTGGATCACAGGACATGGGAGGGAAAGTAATATCCGATGAGGCTAGAAATAGAAATTGCAGAATAGGGTTGTAAAGCACTCTAAAATCTAAGCAAAGAAATGTCTATTTTATCTTAGAGACAATAGGAAGCCATAGGCATTTATTGATTAGGAGAGTGATGGTGATAGACTAGAACATAAGGAAAATTACTTTGACAGCAGGGTGTAGGATGCACTGGAGACTTGAAGCAAGAAAATCAACCAAGAGGCTTTTGAAATAAATGAAATAATCTAAGTGAGAAATGTGGGCCTAAACTATGCTGGCAACTTTGTGAACAGAGAGCCAAGGAGGGGAGGGATTTTGATTGAATTCTTCAAACTGAAGTTGATAAATTTGTGTCTTTCTTCTTCAGTCATTAATGATAAAAATAGGGTTTGCTGATGTAACACTGCCAATACTAAATCTATCATTTATGTTCTTAAACAAATTCATTTTACCTCATTAGTCACCTCCTCAAAAGTATTTTCATAAAACAGTAGAATCAATTATCTCTGAGTAGCAAAAATGTTATGAAGGTAGAAACAGCAAGAAAGTGTAGAATAACAAAAAGGTTGCCTTCAACATAAATGGGGGAGTTCAGAAGGGTGGAGGTTATTAGTAGAGTGATAGTGAAATTCAGTTTTGGACAGCTGATTTTAAGATGTCCTTAGGACATCCTGAAATGTGGGACTGAAGAAGATAAGAGCAGAGACTAAGGCTAGATATGTAGATCTGGAAAATACTTGCATAGAAAAGAAAGTTAAACCCATGGAAGCTGAAGAAGAGAGACAGAGACAGAGACAGAGAGACAGAGACAGACAGAAACAGAGATAGAGATAGACAGAGAAAGAGACAGAGAGACAGACAGAGAGAAACAGACAGAAATAGAGAGACAGAGAGAGAGAGTGCTAGCCTGTGTGTGTTCGTCCTTTGTTGCAGAAGAAGACCATGCCATCAGAGAAATAATGACATGACTTGCACTTGACTTTTTGGGTTTTTGTTTTTTTTTTGAGTAAGGGAGGGCTGTGCGGGTCACCAGCCTCACTTCTCCTCCAGAGCCATCTGAACCCAGTGACCAGATATTCATCAGGATGACTGGAGATGACCCAGGATGAGGCAATTGAGGTTAAGTGACTTGCCCAAGGTCACACAGAGAGAGAAAAAGACAGAGAGTGTTAGCCTTAAAGAAAAAGGAAAGAGGCCTTGGACAAAACTATAGGGAACACAATTAGACTGAGAAGTGATCAGACGTATATAAGGAAACTGACAAAAGATTCCCAGATATAGAAATGAAGAGATCGTCAGTAATTTAAGAGACAGGAGTTGTAGTGAGTGACAAGATTGGAAGTCAGATTACAACATGAGGGAGAAGGGAAATGGAGGCAGATTTTTCAAGGAGTTTGGAAGAGGAAGGCAAAAGAAATATAGCTTTAGGGAATGGCAGTGTCTTGTAAAGTGTTTTGTTTCAAAGGATGGTGGAGACTCAAGCATAAGTAAAGGCAGTAGGGAAAGAACTAGCTGATGAGAGGTTGAAGATTTGAGAAAGGGGATTGTTAAGATTGTTATCAGCTGGAGAAGAGGAGAGGCATGGAGATTAATTGTATATGTAGACAAGGTTGCCTTCCTTGGCAAGAAAAAGGGTTATTTCTTTGTGAGATAGAAAGGCAGAGAGTGAGAAATCATGTCAAGAAGTTTGAGAAGATGGAATGGGAGATGGAGGAACTCACACTGAATGGCCTCAGTTTTCTTTGTAAAGAGCAAGGCAGTATCCTCAAATGAGGACAGGGAATAGGGTAGACATATGGGAGACTTGAGGAGGGAAAAGAAAGTTTGGAATGGCTCCTATGAGGAATGAAATTGGGAACTGATTAGGGAAAAATGAAAAGACTGCCTTGATACAATGAGGGGCCAGCTGAGGTTGGATAACATGAATTTTTGATGTACCTAGTGTGCAAAGTTGTGAGACTTCCTCCAGGTGTTTTCAGCACCTAGTGAACAGGGCTGACGTTTGGCATGAGCAGAGCAGCTGTAGGACAAGTTTGCAAGGGATTCAAAAGCAGAGGACAGTGCAGAGGAAATGGCTAATTACTGGAGAGACGGGAAACTGAAATCAGAGCAAGGGTAATGACCTGAGAAAATACTGAGGAACAGGGAAATGTGTATGTTAGAATAGGTTTAGAACGGGTGAAGCATAGGAAGATATGAAATGACAGGAAATTATGGTCAGCTGGATTTCTAATGAAGGAAGGAGAACACTTGTGGGTAATGGGGAGGTCTAGTGAATGATCTAATTGTGGTCATGGAGCAAATCTGTGGTAAAAATTGGGAAGAGCACCCATGTCTCTTGGCTCCTAGTCATGACACATAAGAGAAATGGAGATCTATGGAGATAGGAAAGACAAAAGGAAGATTTAAATCTTTAAATTTCAAGAAGAAGGCTATAGGTTAGACATTAGGAAGGACTTCATGAGAAAAAAGAAACAGGTTCAAAAAGGAATTCCCTTTTCAAGATATTTAAAAGAATATAGATTACTTTTTTGCTTAGATATTGTCTTGTATGGGTAAGCTGTGACTTCTAGAAGTATCTTACAGTCCAATATTCATTACCAATTTTAGTTAATGATGAGTATTGGCTATATTTAATTATTTATGGGTTTTTTCATTTCTAAAAATTCATGGGTTTAAAATTTCAACTTTTAAACATAGTATTAGAAAATATAACTGAATCTCTTGTTGCTTCCCATGCTTTTTATTTCCTGTTGAAATTATAGCCTATTTCCTCTAGTCTGATACTCAACAGATACAAGGTAAAATTTTCTGGATTTTGTAGTAATTTGATATGATAGAAATCAAAAAGAATGCCATGTTTTTGAACCTAAGATATTAGATAAATGAAGGTGACAATGTCATCAATGGGACTCAAGTTGAGCAGATTCATGGGGAAAGATAAATTAAATTTTGAACGTGTTTAATTTAGAGTGTCCATGGATAGAGATAATCTTGAGCTAACTGCAGATTCAGATCTGGTGCTTAAAGAAAGAGGTTAGGACTGGAGAAAGGTGAGGGCTAGAAAAAGTAAATGACTTGACTTTTGTCCCTTAGCTGATTAGTAGCAGGTGAAATCACTACTGCTCAAGAGAAGTAAAGAAATTGGGTGTGGCGGTAGCTAGGTAGGGCACAGTGAATACAGCACCAGTCCTGGAGTGAGGAGGAAATGAGTTCAAATTTGACCTCAGATCCTTAATAGCTGTGTGACCTGGACATATCTCTTAACCCTGATTACCGTGTGCAAAAAACAAACAAACAACAACAAAGCAAACCCACAAAACAAAACGAAATTGGGCTTTATGGATTGAAGAAGGTTGGAAAGTTAAGAGTCTTAAAATGTATGAATGTTTTGCCATAAGTGATAATTAGCTACAAAGTCCACAAGATTCTACCACTGAAACATCTCCTACATCTATTGCTTTCTTATTACCTTAGGCCTCAACTAATGCAATAACCTCTTTTGGGGGAAAGTATTTTATTTTATTTAAAAATTTTTTATTTTCAGTTCCAATTTTTCTCTATCTTCTCCCTCATCCACAGAGAACACAAGAAATAAGATACCCATTATACATATGAAATCATACAAACCATTTTCCCACATTAACCATGTTGTGGGGGGAGAAATAAGAAGAGAAAAAAATTATGCTTCAGTCTGTACTCAGTTCATCAGTTCTCTCTCTCTGAAGGTCTACAGCATTTCTCATGAGTCCTTTGGAACTGTTATAGATCACTGGATTGATCAGAGTTGCCAAATCTTTCACAGTTGATCATCATTACAATACTTGCAACAGCCTTTTAACAAGTCTGCCTGTCTCCTTTACAATTCCTGTCCATCCTTACCATTCTTACATATATAGGTTGTCCCATGATTCCTCGGCTGATAACCCTTCAACAGCCCCCTACTGTCTACTATGTATACTTCAAATTTCCTAGCTTATCATTCAAATTCACTGATAATAACAAACCATGCTACCTTTTAGCCTTATCTCCTACTACTCCCTTCCATTTTACTGCTCTCTTCCAAGTATTCTAAATTGGCCTAGTCATTGACCATGCATTCATGGCTCTCATGTTCCTGCCTCCAGGCTTTTGTTCACACTATTCCCAATGTCTGGCATGTCCTTTCCCTATCTCTGCACACCCATGTTTTATAGCTCAATTCAAATTTTACTTCCGCCAGGAAGCCTTCACTAACTCCCTCATTAATAAATATCTTTATACAATTGTGTATTTTTTTTTATTAGAGGTGATTCTGCATGAGTCCTATTTCCCAGCTAAAACATAGGATAGGAATTATGTCTTAGTTTATCAAAGACATGATGACATAGAAGCAAAGCCACCTCTGTTTGAATTCCACCCAAGATAATTCAAAGCAGCTTGACCCTGGGAAATGCCCTTACCTCCTCCAAACTTCGGTGAGTATCCTCATTTGTAAAATGGGGATAATAATCCCTGAACCTGCTTCACAGTGTTGTGTCAAACGAAATAACGTATGGAAAGCACATGGCAAAACTTGAGGTGCTAAATAGATATTGGGTATTATTATTATTAATCTTTCTAT
The DNA here is from genome assembly GCF_028372415.1 of Notamacropus eugenii. Taxonomy (NCBI): domain Eukaryota; kingdom Metazoa; phylum Chordata; class Mammalia; order Diprotodontia; family Macropodidae; genus Notamacropus; species Notamacropus eugenii. The sequence continues at coordinate 190,465,178 of NC_092875.1, forward strand.
CTTCCCTATCACTTAGCAGAGCATTCTAAATATAGTAATCATTTAATAAATGTTTGTTAAATTAAATTAATGGAATTAATACCTCACAATGAGAAAAAATTACTGTAAACTGAGGTTCCTTGGATTGAGGGGAGGGCACATCTGGATCGACCACTGGAGCTGCTACTGTTGACCCACACTGATCCCAGAATGTGTATTGACAGAAGACAAAATTAGAGAGATTTAGGGGTAGCCCGGTTGCTTCTTTAATTTTTACCTGAGAAAATAAAAAAAAATAAGATAGCTTCAACAAAGACAATGTTTACCCAAAAAGCATTTCTTCTTTCAATATTCTCAAATACAAATGTAAATCATGAAATACGTTTCCATGCCTAGAAGCCTTGCCTTCCTCCTCTCTACCTCCTAGCTTCCCTGGCTTCTTTCAAGTCTCTATCAAAGTCCTGTCTTCTACAAAAATCCTTTCCTGACTGCTAGTGCCTTCCTCTGTTCATTAGCTTTAATTTACACAGTATACAACTGGTCTGTAAACAGTGGTTTGCATGCTGTGTCTTCCTTAAGGGCAGAAACTGTCTTCTGTCCTTCTCTGTGTCCCGCGAGCTTAGAATGGCTTTCACCATAAATGGCAGTGTACCAGAGTGATGCATACTGCTTAGTGCAGTTCTGGCACAGAGTAGGTATGTAGCAAGTTGATTCATAAGCTGACAAAACGACTCAGCTCTTTGACTCTGACACAACTTAGCACATTTTTACTCATCACCTCTGTTTCTATAATTCTCAATCTGAAATACTCATACTTCTCTTCTGTCATACATACAGAAAAGGTCTCATGATCATTATAACTAATTTCTGGTATGACTGCAGTCTTTGCTAAGAAAAAACTCATGCAACCTTATAAACTACATCCTTTTTTATTTTTTTTTTTCTGTATAACACTAGTATTTGTTCTTATGCTGTCTCATCAGTAAAGAAATCTGGACACCTCAGAGAACTGGGTGAAATCAGTACTCAACAAGCATTCATTGAACAACAATTATGTACTTAACAATGAACAAAAAGGCCTCAGCTTGGATTCTGGTTCTGCTAAATTAGCTGTCATTTCAGGCAAATTAACCTCATGAGCTTGTTGTCTAATTGTAAAATAAAGACACCTGTACCACCATCTTCACAGAATTTATAGGAAAACAAGGTAACACATAACAACTAACAACAAAAACATGTGACAAACTCAAAATCTGTGATACTCTATTATAAACTTTATTAGAATCACCATTCGAGTTCTTCAAAATCAGTCAGTAAATTAACCAAATTTTATTTTCTTTCATTTGATCATTTGGAAAATCAATATATTAGTGCGGCCTTCATATGGCTTTTTGTAGGGATATTTCTCTTTTTTTCTTTTTCATTTTTAACATAGTACATATCACATAAAACAATTCCAACCTTTGGTCAGGTATAAATTACATCTTTCAAGGTAAAATGCCTTTTTTTAGGTAAAGCAAACCATCTTTAGAAAGAGCTACACATTCAGATTTTGTATCCACTGTCAACTCATTAACTTTAACTGTCTCAAGTGAAAAATATCTCTTGCTAGATTAGTAAATATTTCACTTAAAAAAGTGATCACACAAATAAGACCATCCTTTCCACCACTCATCTCACCCGACAGGTCAGCTTTTTGACTCGATGGATGATATCACCATTGCTGTCCATGACTTCCAGGCTCCCACTCTCACTAGAATTCTCTGAGGAGTCATCGCCTTCAATCACACGTTCTGGAACAACTCCTGTGACACGCATCACTTCAACGTGTAGGCGTCCTGCAACCTGGGATAAAAAGACATTAAATGACTAGAGGCTGTGAAGGGTTCAACCAGAAGAGTCTGCACTGCTACAACAAAAGTAAACAGTGGCTGGCTCAGGGCTTTACTCCTCAAGGGCAGGCACAACATCTGTTTTACCTGCTTTGTATCATGTCCAGAAACCACGTTCATGGTACTATATACCATGGATATAGGTGGGTTTAATGAATAATATTTGAGAATAAAAGATAATAATAATAGTTGGCATTTACATAGTATGTTAAGGTCTGCAAAGAACTTTATATATATTGTCTCAGGTAAGTCTCCCAGAAGCCCTGTAAGGTACAATATGGGGAAAATGGCAACAGAGAAAAATAAGTCAAAGAGAAAATTTAAAAAGCAGCTTGGGCAATCAGACATTGTCTTCATTTATTACAGGAGTCTAGTTCTTATCCTGTGGAGTAAAAGCAATTAATGGTACTGGCTCTCTGTGATGAGATGTCCAGGGAAGAATGAGTAGGTACAGAACTGTGTACCTATTACGTTCACTGTATTTTAATCTGCTGACCACTTCCACTTTGGTCAAGCAATACAGTACCAAGGTAGTCAAAGGACAACACTTTGAAGCTAAACTTTGGATCTGCTCATTGAAAAGGTAGGAAATATAAATGTTATTCAAATCAGTGAAGGAAAGAATGGATATAATGAATTTGTAAAATAAAAGTAGTTTGAATTTCAGCATACTATGGGAATGGTTGAAATCTACGACTACACTGGCCAAATAACTGAGCTGTATTAGTTAAAAAACAAAAAAAGATTAACAGTGGAAAGATTTAAATGGGCTTCTCTAAATACTCTGAAGTTCAAATCTTGTTGATCATTCCCTATTGTGTCTACCGTGCCTCATGCTGAGGCATCCTTTAGGCTTTTGGGCTTGGATTTACAGTGGGAAGGAGAAAAAGAAATCAAATTTTTGAGATAAAGATAATTATCTCTTTGAAAAGAGATATTCTGAAAGAATTCACAAAGGTCAGTCAAATTTTAAAGGACTCCATGCTCAGGTGGAAAAAACCTGAAGGTCAGGAAAATAAAATATAACTTCCTAAATATTTTTAAAGCAATATTTTCATCCTGAAAATAGAGCCAAAAATAGGAAAACTAAAATAATTATAATTAACTGAGATAATTTTTTTTCTCAGGTAACAGAAAAAAAAGTCATGGACCAGGAACAATGACTCCATGGTCTAAGATATTCATTCAAGTTTTTGGTTTTGTAGGTATGATGAAAAATGTTTAAAAACCACAAATCGCTAAGGCATTTAAAACTCAAGTCACAAGCATGTAGCAAACCAAAGATGTTTTGCCTTTACCTCCCCCTGCTGGCTGATTATGGGGACTGCATACTGAAGTTTCACATCATAGAAAAGGCACTCCAGGAAGACATTAGCTACACCGATTAGGTTATGGTTTTCTTGTGCTTCGTAAAAGGGATCTCCTCGTTTACCATAGAGTCTCTTTACCTTTGGGGAGAAAGAAAATAAATAGATATAAGCAATATTTGGCATTAGTACATAGGACACAGGACCTGGAATCAGGAAAACCCAATCTCTCTCACTAGTTATGTTGATTCTAGGCAAGTCACACAACTTCTCTCTGCCTCAGTTTCTTCATATGTAAAATGAAGTTAACAACAGCAACTACCTCAGTTATTGTGAGAATCAAATGAGATCATATTTAGGAAGTGTTCTGCAAACTTTAAAGAACTATATAACTATTATTAGAAAAGATTAATCAAAGGTTTTTTCTAGAATAATAATAATAAAAGCTAAGTCAATCCAGTAATTAAAACAGAGAAATCATATGTGATTCACTTCCTCATTTCCGAAAACTGTGAAGGAGACAGAGTCTTCATTTATGAAGACTGTATGTTAGTATGAAAGGCATACTAACAACACAGGTTTATGGCAAGACCTTAGGCTCATCTATTCCAATCTATTCATTTAAAAGATTAAGAAAATTGCCCAGGCTCACACAGCTAAGCAGAACTTGAATCTCCACCTAGATCCTCTGAATCCAAACATAACATTTTATCCCCTATATTCTTTAATTATTCCTTGATCTTCCTTCCTTTTAATTCTCTGTGTTCTGCTTCCCCTTCCCAATTCCTTCCCTTTATGATTACCTGTAGACTCACAGGGGGTTTAGAGATCACCTAGCTCAATCCCTTCATGTTAGAGATGGGAAGGTGAGGCCCAGAGATGGTAGATGATTTGCCTAAGGTCACACGAAGCAAATTTGAGATTCGGAACCACGTAGTTTTGACTTTAAAACCAATGCTCTTTTCACTACCGATTCACTGTTTCCATATTCCATTCAACAAACATTTACTAAGTGCCTACTATGTGTCAGGCATTGTGCTAATAATCATCAGATGCTAACTTGTGCATCATCTTTTATTTCTATTACTACAGGACCAAACTGAACCTCTTATCTAGTAAACTAATAAGATATTCTCAGTAGTTGGAGGAGTGTTTATAGGCCCCCTAGGTATAAGCACTGAAATGTTGCTAACTAAATTCCATGTTATCTGCCTACAGAATGGATCTTCACCAGGACTTACAAAATAGTAAGAGAAAAACTAAAGTGATTTTGTTTTACTGCATTTGACTCCAAAAATGTAGTAAAAATACAGTCAAGTAGGTAAAAACAAACAGTTTGACTAAACTCTGAACAATGCAATGACTAACCATAATTCCAGAAGTGATGAATTACAAGCTCCACCTCTGGATAGAAAAGTGATGGATTCAGGATATAGGCTGAAACATATTGTGACATGGCTAATGTAGAAATTTATTTTGCTTGACACTCTGCAGATTTGTTATAAGGATTTTGTTTTTCTTTTGGAGTGGAGAAAGAAAATTGAGGTTTATCAATAGAAAACAATTTAATTTTAAAAACCCCCACCAAAAACTAGGTGTAGTGGATAAAAGATAGGACGTGGGAACAGAAAACATGGTTTTAAGTCTTATCTCAAACTTAAGTCGAACATTGAAGTGTATCACTTAATTTCTCTGACCCTCAGTTTTCTTATGTAAAAATTGGGAATAATAATGCTTGTATTACCTAACTAATAAGTTGATTGTGAGGTCCAAATGAGATAAGATATGTAAAGCAGAGCTTAAGGTAACATTTAAATCTCAGCTATTAAAATACTATTAATAATTATTAGTAAACTGTAGCTCATATTTTTAGGGATACTACTGATTTAATCTAGTGCTTCTCCTAATGTCACTTTTTTTCTGATATTTTCTTTGCTTACCGTTAACTTTTCACAGTATCCAGAAAAGTAAGCATGTATGTACAATGGGCTTACATGGGTTCCCATATATGTGTGTATACATACATAATACACACAAACATATATGTATACATGCATACATACATAGATATTTATACACACATGATTTTTCAAGCAGTCTTGTAAAGTTAATTCTATGCTTTAAACGGTATGAAGTATCACTGTATGGTTTGGTTTCCTTACCTCAGGAACCTTCTCTTTCCATTCTTGATAGAGGTCTCTCATGTCAATCAATTTATTTTCCAGCTTCTCAATGTTCCACACTTGGGTGCTTTTTCCTTTTCTCCTCACTTGAATTGCTGGTTCACTCACTATGGCACCCCTCTGTGTTACCCACATACAGACAAAAAGATGAATTCTTTAAGTGATATTACTACCCAGTGTCAGAAAATTCCCACCCAGGCATCATTTTTTCCACTATATAGACTAGAAGGCAACTATATGATAAGATTGTATGGGTACTCTTTAACAGTTTCTCTCTAGATATGAAAAGTCTCTCAAATCCAAGGACAAGAAACTCCAGATCTCTCCAAAAAGTCCAAATAACAACTAAATCATAGAAATTATTCAGGCAATTGCTCTGTTTAAGGAGGGGGGAGGCAAATGAGAAGATGTTCATCAAGTTCTTAATTTAAAGGGATCAGATATTGCTAACACACCTGGAAGTCCACTGAGAATGAGACATATTAAACACTTAGTCACCACTAATCTTTGTTCATTGCAGAGCTCCTATTTTTAATACATAACACAAATATCTAAATTCAAGAAAATAAAATTTGTGTAAGGAAAACTATAATTATTTTCAATGGTGCTGCTTTAAAATATAGCTTCAATTTAGGTGATAAAAGACCTAAGAGCATCATTTAAAAACTAAATAATGTTATGGCTAAAAATCTTAGCAGATGTGGATGTGAGGTAAACATAGATCAATAGTTCTGGTTGCATCAATGTCACCTTTTAATGGGTATTTTGGGATGATAACGGCTTTTGTTGTACTTCAATACAATTTCCTATCCTTCTCCCTTCACTCTCATTTTCTTTATAAACTGGTTTCTCTTACCTTCTTGTTGGCACTGAGATTTGCAGCAGGGATCTGAAGAGTCACTTGGTAGTCAGTGAGCTTATTCATTTCCTCAGCTAAGAAGTTTGCTTCCCTCACCAGGGTGTTGGCTTTTACTAGCTGCTCTCGTAATTTTGCTAGGCTCTGCCGGAAAAGCTCATCTCTGTGTTACAGGAAAGAAAGGATTAAAAACTTGAGAAAAATCGACAGTTGCTACTAGAAACTGCTACAATTAAAAAACTGGAGAGAACCGATTCTTTACGACCTAAGAATAAATTCAAGGAGTGAATTAATTGAAGATCATGATGTGAACTTTACTGTGTTCTTTAGTCCTTTTGTACGATGAAACAGTCAACAAAGATTTGACTTTCAGAAGATCAATGCCATCTAGGACTAAGGAGTATGTGTTTGATGGGGAGATTAAAAAGGAGAAGCAGAAATGGATCACACAAAACTCATCTGAATGGTTAAGGAGTATTTGAAAATGTGCATCTTTTATTTTTGATTAAGCAAGTATCATCTTGAACAATGCCATCATATCTAATAAACTAATGTTCTCTTTGGTCAATGCTTTTTTTTTTCTCCTTCAAGGAAGCCTTGCTCAGAGGCATCTGTGTGACTCATAAATTTCTAGCATGAAGTCCAGAAATAGCTTACAGATGGATTTTACTACAGATGCTGGCTGGCACTGTTAGGTGGGCTTGTTGGTTAATCTCTCCATTTCTTGACTAGCTCCTATTCTCTCCCCTTACATACTCCATAGTTTGCCCCATTTCTTTTCTCAGTGTTCTGTGGGGAATGGAAAACCAAGCGCCTTCCTGTCTTTTCATGATTTTAGAAAAAGTTTACAAGAAAGCATCTCTCTGAGCTAAGACAGATGACCTACCGTATGCTTCACATGATTGACACTGGCTTCCCTATTTCTCTAAACGGTACTGATAGCTACTCTGCAGTACTGGCATCATCTTCAACACCTTCCTCTGATCCAAATTTAATCAGTCTCCGATCCTGTCAATGTCTTTCACACCCATAACTTTTCATTTCCACGGCTGCCACCCAAAATCGGGGGCTCAGCAAATCTTTCAGGCCTGCTCCAAGACCTCTGAATTAGTCTTCCTGTCTTTAGTCTCTTCCTGCTCTCAGGCTTCCTCATTAAAACTGTGCTTTGTTTCACTCCTGCCTTCAAAAATCTTCAATAATTCTCTACTGCCCACAAGAGAATGTGTAAATTTCTTAGCCTAGCATTCAAGGCCCTTCACAAATGAGTCTCAACCAAAGTCTTCTGCCTCATTTCCCACTACTTTCCTACATGAGCCCATAAAAGAGAAGAGTTGACAGGGACATAAAACATTCTTCAAGTATCTGAAAGGCTTTCATGTGGAAGAAGGATTAATCTTATTTTGTTCAGCTCCAGAAGTCAGTACAGGCAGAAATCAAAGAGAGAAAGTGTGCTTCAAGTTCATTATGAAAAAGCAAAGATCGTAATCATTAGAATAATCCCAAAGTGTAATATCTTCCTTCAGGAGGTGGCAAGTCCCCCTTCATTAAGGGTCTTTAAGCAGATGTTGGATGATCATTTGTTTGAATATTTTTTTAAAATTTATTTATTTAACTTTTAACATTCATTTCCACAAAATTTTGGGTTACAAATTTTCTCCCCATTTCTCCCCTCCCCCCACCCCAAAACACCAAGCATTCTAATTGCCCCTATCACCAATCTGCCCTCTCTTCTATCATCCCTCCCTTCCCTTGTCCCCATCTTGTCTTTTGTCCTGTAGGGCCAGATAACTTTCTATACCCCTTTACCTGTATTTCTTATTTCCTAGTAGCAAGAACAGTACTCGACAGTTGTTCCTAAAACTTTGAGTTCCAACTTCTCTTCATCCCTCCCTCCCCACTCATTCTCTTTGGGAAAGCAAGCAATTCAATATAGGCCATATCTGTGTAGTTTTGCAAATGACTTCCATAATAGTCGTGTTGTGTAAGACTAACTATATTTCTCTCCATCCTATCCTGCCCCCTATTGCTTCTATTCTTTCTTTTGATCCTGTCCCTCCCCAAGAGTGTTGACTTCAAATTGCTCCCTCTTCCCACTGCCCTCCCTTCCATCCTTCCCCCCACCTTGCTTATCCCCTTCTCTCCCACTTTCCTGTATTGTAAGATAGGTTTTCATACCAAAATGAGTGTGCATTTTATTCCTTCCTTTAGTGGAATGTGATAAGAGTAAACTTCATGTTTTTCTCTCACCTTCCTTCTTTTTCCCTCCACTAAAAAGTCTTTTGCTTGCCTCTTTTATGAGAGATAATTTGCCCCATTCCATTTCTCCCTTTTCCCTCCCAATATATTTCTCTCTCACTGCTTGATTTGATTTTTTAAAGTTATGATCCCATCCTATTCAACTCACTCTGCATTCTGTGTGTGTGTGTGTGTGTGTAATCCCACCAACTACCCAGATGCTGAAAAGTTTCAAGAGTTACAAATATTGTCTTTCCATGTAGGAATGTAAACAGTTCAACTTTAGTAAGTCCCTTATGACTTCTCTTTGCTGTTTACCTTTTCATGCTTCTCTTCATTCTTGTGTTTGAAAGTCAAATTTTCTTTTCAGCTCTGGTATTTTCATCAAGAATGCTTGAAAATCCTCTATTTCATTGAAAGACCAATTTTTCCCCTGAAGTATTATACTCAGTTTTGCTGGGTAGGTGATTCTTGGTTTTAGTCCTAGTTACTTTGACTTCTAGAATATCATATTCCACTCCCTTCAATCCCTTAATATGGAAGCTGCTAGATCTTGTGTTATCCTGATTGTATTTCCACAATACTTGAATTGTTTCTTTCTAGCTGCTTGCAATATTTTCTCTTTGACCTGGGAACTATGGAATTTGGCCACAATGTTCCTAGGAGTTCCTCTTTTTGGATCTCTTTCAAGTGGTGATCTGTGGATTCCTTGAATACTTATTTTGCCCTCTTGTTCTAGAAGATCAGGGCAGTTTTCCTTGATAATTTCAGGAAAGATGATGTCTAGGCTCTTTTCTTGATCATGGCTTTCAGGAAGTCCCATAATTTTTAAATTGTTTCTCCTGGATCTATTTTCCAGGTCAGTTGTTTTTCCAATGAGATATTTCACATTATCTTCCATTTTTTCATACTTTTGGTTTTGTTTTGTGATTTCTTGGTTTCTCATAAAGTCATTAGCCTCCATCTGTTCCATTCTAATTTTTAAAGAACTATTTTCTTCATTGAGCTTTTGGACCTCCTTTTCCACTTGGCTAATTCTGCTTTTGAAAGCATTCTTCTCCTCATTGGCTTTTTGAACCTCTTTTGCCAATTGAGTTAGCCTATTTTTCAAGGTGTTATATTCTTCAGCATTTTTTGGGTCTCCTTTAGCAAGGTGTTGACCTGCTTCTCATGCTTTTCTTGCATCTCTCTCATTTCTCTTCCCAGTTTTTACTCCACCTCTCTAACTTGATTTTCAAAATCTTTTTTGAGCTCTTCCATGGCCTGAGCCCACTGAATATTTATTTTGGGTGTTTGGGATACAGAAGCCTTGACTTTTATATCTTTCCCTGATGGTAAGCATTGTTCTTCCTCATCAGAAAGGATGGGAGGAGATACCTGTTCACCAAGAAAGTAACCTTCTATGGTCTTACTTTTTTTCCCTTTTTTGGGCATTTTCCTAACCATTTACTTGACTTTTGGGTCCTTTGTCAAGAGTAGGGTATAGTCTGGGAATCTGTGAGATCTCAGTTCCTGCAAGGTGGCACAATCAAGTATGTACTGATCTGGATGCCGAGAGGGATTTTTACGCCCAGAATCTTAGCAGATACCTCTGCACAGCCACTTGGCCTCCAGTTCCCAAGTCAGCACTGGGGGCTGATTTTCAGATAAGCTGGATGGGCAGGGCCACCATTCCATGTGAGACAAAGACCAATTAGCCCAGGGACTCCACCCAGGGCTGAGGTAAGACTCAGCTCTTCAGTGCCCCCAGGGGTTTTTACACTCCAGCAATGGATCTTCTGCTGTGCAGGCTCTGTGGCTGCTGCCTGCTGCTGGAGCTATGGGAAGGCACTTCTCCCTTCCTGGCCTGCTGATAAAACCCCGTCACTGACCTTTGGTGCCTGTGGGCCAAGGGATCTGAGGACCTGCTGCTGCGACTGGAGATTCTGCCCCCAAGATGCCCTCCTCCCAGAGTCCTGTCGCGCCTCTCAGCCAAGGCTGGGCTGGGCTCCACGCTCAGCTCCGTGTCCAGCACAACCGACGTTTCCTTAGGCCTTTCAGGTCACTGTGGGCTGGAAATCTCCTCCACTCTGTTGTTCTCCACTTCTGCTGCTCCAAAATTTGTTGAGAGTCCCTCTCTACAGGTATTTTATGGGCTGTGGGGAGGACCCTGCGTAAGTGTGTCTTTCTAGGCCGCCATCTTGGCTCCGCCCCCCCCACCCCCGGGGTTGTTTGAATATTAAAGCATTCCAGCTCCGGTATCAGTTGGACCAGATGTCCTCTGAGGTGCCTTTTAACGCTAAAATTCTGTTTCTAATTCTAGCCTACTTTTCACTATCAGGTGAACATGTCTTACAATTTTGGCTCACATATCACCTCTAGTTTAGAATGTCTCATTTAGAATCTTAACTTTGAAGACAAACTTAAAAGTCATCTAGTCCAAATGTCTTCATACAGATTGCCTTTGGTGGTATTTGTGACAAGTAGTCATTCAAACTACCTGAATATGATAGAGGATATAACCTCATGAAATAGTCCATTGCGTTTTTGGATAGCACGGATTGCTTTAACATTTATTCTTATACTGAGCTGAAATCAGTGCCTTATGACTCCCACATACTGTTTAAAGTAGTTTTGTAGAACTTGGTTAGGGACTGAACCTGTGATTTAATTGGTGTAGGGAATTCCTAGATGAGTAAAATCCCTCTACTAACACAGGTTGGCATGTTCCTGAACTTTATAATCTTAATTTCCTATACTAGTGATGAGAGGTTGAGTGAATTGTTCAGGGTCACAAAAGTATGTGTCAAAAGTGGGACTTGAATGACGGTTTTCATGGTTCCAAGATCAGGTCTCTGTGTACTGTGCTATGCTGCCTCTCTGAAGAACAGGCTCACAAGGTTTAAATTACTTATCTATGATTATCATTGGCAGAGTCAAAACTCAAATAGAAATTTTTGGACATCTTGTCCTTTCCTTGCTTTTAATATACCTTTTTTAAAAATCCCCTTTTTATACTTAGTATTTTCTAAAGCATTAGCTTATTTTAGACATTAGTCTTTCATCACTATCATTCTACATCCATCTCATGCTCACATGTCCCTGATTATATGTCCTCCCCCTTCCACTTTTTTTGTACTTTTTTTTTGAGCCAATCAAAGTTAAGTGACTAGCCCAGGGTCACACAGCTAGTAAGTGTCTGAGGCCAAATTTGAACTCATGTCTTTGTGACTCCAGGGCCAGTGCTTTACCCACTGAGTCATCTAGCTGCCTCATATATCTCTTTTTAAACTTAGAGTTCATCAGAATGAACCCACACCAATCTGTTCAAATATTTTTACTCCACCTCAATCAAGTTCCCTTAGAATTATATTGTCAGAATTTCACTACCGAGAGATTTCCATGATTTGGTCATGGCACCATGACTATTATATCTTCGGATTTATAGTAAAAAAAATTTTGCTGGGTCTATGGTGTGTGTATGTGTGTAGCTTTCAATAGCATTTCCTCTTGGCTATCACAAACTCTAAGATGATATGATTGATCACTTTCTAGCAAGGCTCCTGCTACTTCTATTTCATGGATTCTTTGGTGACAATTAACTTAAGAATAATAGATTTCCTCTCATCTTTAGGTTTTAGAAGATTAAATTGTTTTTAAGCAAGAAGGATTTCAATAGGGTAAGGCATATATTTATATGCTTATGCAAATGTACAAGGAGGGAGAAAAGAATAGGATCATGGAACACACAACAGTCAAGTTTGGCTGGAGATATCTGAAGGAAACTAGGGTGAAATAAGACCAGAGAGGTGAGCTGAAGCTAGATTATGGAGAGCTTAAGTTCTAGGCTAAAGACTTTATATTTGATTGTATAGGCCACAGAAAACCACTGAAAGTTTCTAAGAGAATCTCTTTATCACACTTATGCACTGGTTATTTTGGCAGATATGGGAAGGACAAATGAAGACAGAATGGAAGTAGGGAGAACAGTGCAGAGGTAAGGAGCAGCTAAATTAGAGTAGTGTTAGTATAAATGGAAAGGAGGAGAAACACACGAGAAATTTAAGGTAGATGTGGTAGGACATAGCAAATGGCTGGATGAGGGTATGAGGAAGAGTTAGTTAAAGGTAACTTCAAGTTTAGATCATTTGAAAGACGGTGGTACTTGGAACAAAAATAAGGAAGTTGGAAAGAGGGGATAACATGGGGTACAGAGATGGTGAGTTCAGTTTTCAATAGGCTAGGTTTGAGGTGCCAGCACTGTATCTAGTATGGAACAGTCAGACTATCAGCTACACAATCTTTTCTCTGACTGTCCAAATTCTACCTTTCTTCCAGCTTATAGTGATCCTTCCTTTCTTTTAATACCCAAAATGCATATGCCATTCAACTGATGATTAAACTATTTATTGCTTTATAATGGTTTTTAAGTTGTGATCAATTTTCTTAAATAATTGTTTAATTTTTATATGCTCATTTTACATTATGTGTAACTGCCCCTTTCATTTTTTTGTACATTTCTTTTTAAAATTAGAGTTCATCTGTATACCCAAAAGATCATAAAAATGGGAAAGGGTCCCACATGTACAAAAATATTTATAGCAGCTCTTTTCATGGTGGCCAAAAACTGGAAATCAAGGCGATGCCCATCAATTGGGGAATGGCTGGATAAATTGTGGTATATGAATATAATGGGATACTGTTGTGCTATGAGACATGATAAACAGGAAGACTTCAGAGAGGCCTGGAAAGACTTATATGAACTAAAGCTGAGCGAAAGCAGCAGAACAAGGAGAACTTTGTGCACAGCAACGACCACAGTGTGTGAGGAATTTTTCTGGTAGACTTAGTACTTCATTACAATGCAAGGACTTAAATAATTCCCAATGATCTCTTAAGGCAAAATGCCTTCCACATCCAGGGAAAGGACCATGGAATTCAATCACAGAATGAAGTAGATCATTTTCTTTTGTTTTATGATTTTTCCCATTCATTTTAATTCTTCTATGCAACATGACTAAGGTGAAAATATATTTAATAGGAATGTATGTGTAGAACCTATATAAAACTGTATGCTATTTCAGGGAGGGAGTAGGAAGGTGGGGAGAGGAGGGGAGGGAAGAGAAAAATCTAAGATATATGGAAGTGATTGGAGAACAGTGAAAACAAATAAAATAATAAAAAAATAAAATAAAATTATAGTCCATCAGAGTAAACTCACATCAATCTCTTTGCACAATTTTATTATTTTCCCCCATCAGGTTCCTTTAGAATAATATTGCCATAATTTCATTACTGACAGAATTCCATACCTCTTGAGCTATCTTCACTTTTAGAGTCCTTGGCCATGGCACCATTTCTTTGAATTTTAGAAACCTTATCTTTCTTTTTTACATATATTTTCATAGTTTTTTTTCTATTCATGTTCTTAGAGTAAAGGCTATGTTTTTAATACCTCTTTGAATAATGTTTTGCATATAGTATCATGCACATAGGAGATAACAGACAGGGTTTCCTCAAAATATCAATGTATTTTAATAGCTTTAAACAGTACACATTTTCTTGATTAAATAGTGCAAATTTTCTTGAATGACTGAGGGCTTACTGCTCTCATCTCATAATTATTCAATGAATCACATTAGATAGTCTTGTCTTTAACAGAACTACTCTTTGTTTTATCTTTACTTTGAAAGTCACAGCAAAATAAATACTGCAAGTGTTCTTATCTCTACAAGACAATTTATACAATAGTTCCCTTCCTAGTCCTTTCATTTTTCAGAAATTAAGCTATAATAAAAACCAATGTAACGTTAAGAGGTAAGAAACAAATATCATGACATACAAAGAGGTTTTCCAAATATTTTTTGTTTCTAACACTGAACTATAATATAATTTAAAACCACTTGCATCATCTAGTGAACACTGTTTTTTCTTTCTCTTTAAATGAATGGAAAGTGAATTGGGAAGGAATGCAGGAAAGTGCAAGCTAGCTCCTTGTGGCAATCTTTAAAGTTTTATTTAACAGGTTCTGTTGCTCAGAATTGAACCATCAAATATTTGTTTGTGTGTGTGTGTGTGTGTGTGTGTGTGTGTGTGTGTGTGTATTTATAATACTCTCCTGGGAAAGCTCTATAGAACAACTATTATCTATTTTTCTAAGGAATAAGGTCAATAACTTAATTTCAAGTATTAGAAATCATTATATTTCAGTAAACAGACAGATCAACCCTTAAAGCAAAGATTCTTAAGGTACCTCTGGCAGTCTCGTGAAGTCTGTGGACCCTTTCTCAGAACAATATTTTTTAAGCAAATAAAATGAAATACAAAAGATCGCAAAGGAAACCAGTTCTATTGAAATACAGTTATCAACATATTAAAAAGAATTCACAGATCCTAAGTGAAGAACCTTTGCCCCAAGGGAATGGAGTTGATTCTTTCTAAATTCTAGGATATACAATTGTATAATCAGACACATTATTATAGCAGGTTTTTACATATGGTAGGAAAAAATGGTTACCCCTTTTATTATGATGTCTGCTCCCAGTCTAGGGATATCCCTTCTTGGAAATGATTCAAGGCAAGCAAACCTGATGCTTGTACTTCCGCTTGAAATGACACTCACCAAATGAGCCACTACATTAAAACTGAAATTATATTTAATAGGGTTGAAAGTAGGAGGAAAAAGTAAAAGGAAAGCAGTTTTATACTAAAGTGCATCTCATTCTCCATTCCAATACATTAAGGTTCTTAGCTGGCAGGCTCTGTTCTTTGTCCTAACCACTTAACAGTCATAATGCACTTAAGATAGTTACCAGGAATAGTAAATGACAATATCTGCCTTTTCCAAAAAAACCAATCACAACATCATGAAATTAAGCATGTCTTCAGTCATGTCCCCTTCTGCCATTCCCACTCAACATACTCTGTTTCCAGAGCTTATTATATTTTACCTTTACGTTGTATATTTTTTATATTTTTACCTTTCCTCTGCCCACAAGGTCACCTTCTGCTGAGCTGTCTGCCCTGTGAATGTGAGCCGGTCAGTGGCACTGTTCTGGTGTTGTCTCTCAGGAGACAGCTGTTGTCTTAGCTGCTCCAGTTCACGCTCATACATCACGCGCTGCTCTTCCAGGGCACTCCTCTTCTCCTCTAAATATTGCTTTTCCAGAACCTGAACCACATTTTGCACTGGGTCTGTCAAGGCAACAGAACAGGTTCATGAGACAAACTAGAAGCCAGAGTAGGTCCCGTACTCCCCCGGTCTGTTAGTACCTAGAATAAAAGAAGCACCCACAAGTTCCAATGATACATTCCATCCCCTGCAATGACATTTCACGTGTCCTATGCTCCTGCCAGACAAAAATTCTCCTTGTTCATGATTCTTTGAATACCTCCATCTAGGCTTCCTACTTAACTTCCTCCACCTTGATGAGCACCTCCAATATTTAGACATAGAAAAAATAAATAGCAAACAGATGACGGTGCTTTACATATAGTCTCTGGAGTGGGGTGGAGAATTGTGGAACAGAGACAAAAGGGAAACCATAAGTCTTGGCTGTGAATGCAAAATTCCTAAGATCTAGAACCACTCTAAGGCTTTAGCCATGTGAGTTCACTTTCAAAATGAGTAGATATTTGAACAGAGATTAGCAGTCATGTGGTTCCCAGGAATAAAAAGCACAGGCATCATCTTGAATATGTTTTATGATACAGAGTTTGTGCTGCCAATTTTAACCACAAATCTCAGTCTTCAATCTTACCTTATGTGAGCAGAAACACACAGATCATGAAAAAACATTTTGGGAATATTTAGGTGACTGCAAGCTGGCCATTTTCACCAGCAGCTAATGGCTCTGCTAAACACTCCTGTCTGTTGTCTGAAGAGCCAATTCACCTTTAGGTCTTTTCTTTATAGAACAACAAAAGGCTGCTTTTGACTTCCAGCTGGTATAAATCTAGGTTGCAAGGCAGGGTCCAAATTCACCAACACAAAGCTGAACAATTGTTGAAAAATCAAACCAGTCTATTAAGGCTCAAAAAAAGAATTATTTTTTCAAGGGTTTTAAGTAGGTAGTAGGGACTAAGGCAGCTCTCTTACAGCTAATTATCAACAATGGGCTATAATTGGTCTGGGATAACTAGGTAGCATAGTAGATAGAGGACTGAGTTTGGAATCAGGAAGACTCATCTTCAAGAGTTCAAATCCAGCTTCACTTAGTCACTATGTGATCTTGAGTCACTTAAGTTTGCCTCAGTTTCCTCATCTGTAAAATGAGCTGAAGAAGGAAATGGCAAAGCACTCCAGTGTCTCTGCCAAAAAAACCCCAAATGAAAAAGTGAAAAGTCAGATGCAACTGAAATGACTGAACAAGAACAAAAACTAGTGTCCAATGTTGGTCTGAGAAGTTGTGTGGTACAATGCAATGCAGATCACATTTAGAATTAGAGGACCTGAGGCTGAATCTTATTTTGTTTACTACCTCTGTGACTTTGGGCAAATTACTTAAGCTTGATCTACAGTCCTCAATTTTCTCGCCCGTAAAAATGAGTGAAATGGACTAGATCATTTGCAAAGTTCCTTCCAATTATAAATACTATGTTCTTATAGTTTACATAAAGTAGAAAACATGTACAGGATTAACAGTTCAAATATCATGAAGGGCCACCTTTCTGTCAGAGACTAAATGCAGAAAACAGTAATGATGGCAAAGGCTGATCACAGTTTCCTCTTCTGATCTTTGGCATGACATCAGGACTTGAAAGACTGGTATTGAACAATAGTAATGACTAATGGTTGAAAAAAATGGCCCATTATAGAAGGAGAGTGGGGATAGTGTACTCCCTGCCGGCTGACATTGAGAAAGGCTGAAGAATGGGTAAGATAACTTTGTTATGGTCTATGGGTATGGTTCCAGGGGTAGGGAACCTGGGACCTCAAGGCCACATGTGACTCTCTAGGTTCTCAAGTGCTGCCCTTTGACTGAATCCAAACTTCACAGAATAAATCCCCTTAATAAAAGCATTTGCTCTGTAAAACTTGGACGCAGTCAAAAGGCCACACCCAAGGATCTAGAAGGCCACATGTGACCTTAAGGCCACAGATTCCCCACCCCTGGGTTAGACAATAAGTGAACTTTATTGAACACTAAGATCATTATCAATACATTTTTATCGAGTACATATTGACAAAATACTATTGACCAGAAAAACAATGGCAACGAACTAGGTAAAACCTTTGTCTAGAGCAATATTCCTCAAGGTTCAGTCTGTGGACCCCTGGCAGTCCCCAAGACCCTTTTAGTGGATCCAAGAGGTTAAAACTATTTTGGTAGTCATACTAAAATTATTTGGCTTTTTTCATTCTCATTCTCTCATGAGAATACATTGGAGTTTTCCAAAGGTTACATTACCTGTGAATTAAAGATTTAGTAGCAAACATATAGGCTGAGTTAAAATCTCATCTTCGCAGAATTGTATTTTTGCATTACAAATGGACAAATCCACAGATGTGGCTGGACATGTGGTTTTACTTGTGGTATTTGTCTGGTATCAGCACCAACTAATCATAAAAGATCTTTTATGTGAGTGCTTGGCAACAGAAAGAAGTGGTGCTAAAATATTCGTTGTTGATTGACTTCTGAATTTCATGGTTTATCCTGTGTCAACATTTGTAGTCAGGATGTAAAAGCAATGGTAGATAAAACTGCTGTATCCTTTACATGAATCACAGCAGTGGCACCAAAGTAAACCCTCTCTTCTTTATCACGATGCACTCACAGTCTTAAAAAAAAAAAGGCAATTTCACTTTAAGGAAAGTGTCCTTGAAGGAGTGAAAAATTATTAATTTTATTACATTAAAATCCTGAAGTACATGTCTTTTTAATATTCTATGTGATGAAATGAGAAGTCTGGATAAAACTGATGCTGCATACCCAAGTAGAATGATTGTTTCAAGGAAAAGTACTCGTGACACAGAGCTGAAAGCTGAACTAGCTGCTTTTTACACGGAATATCATTTTTAATTGAGAAAATGACTAGCAGACAAAATATGGCTATTCAGACTTGTAAATTTAGCGGAAATTTTCTTGAAAATGAATGAAGTCAGCCTGTCGCCTCAAGGAAAACAACTGTTATTATTTGTTTTGTTGATAAAATTTGAGCTGTCTAGTGAAAATTAGAATTTTGGAAAACTTGTATATGCCACTTAAGCTTGAGAGCTTGCCAAGACTTAAAGAATTTTCTGATGGAATTGGTGATGAAATTGATGAATTTGACCTTTTTTGTTATTATATAATGAAATGTGTCAACAGCTGGGAGATCTCAGAGAACAAATATTTTCCAAATGACCAATGCACGATGTTACAAATTCATGTACGGGAAAGTGATCCATTGAAAGTGCAAGACTGACCAATGGATTTTAATGTAACAGAGTAAGAAAAGTTCATTAATTTGATTTCATACTCCACATTGCAACCAACCATCAAGATATTGCCCCTTATTGAATTCTGGGTTGTTATCAAGAAAACTATTCACAATTATCTGAAAAGTTTATTTAAATAGACTTCTTTCCTTCTTTTTCCAACTATATATATGTATATATACATATATATATGTAAGGTAGAATTTTCTTCATAATGTTCAATATATTGCAAAAGAATGAATGCAGAAGCAGATGAGAATCCAGCTGTTTTCTATTAAGTCAAATATTAAGGGGATTTGCAAACATATGTAAAATAATGCTACCCTTCTTCCTAATTTTTTTTGCTCTGGAAAAATATAGTTATTTTTCATAAGAATGTTATTTGTGTTATATAATGGGCTTATTTTTATTCTAAAGTGAATATTTAAAATGTATTAGTTTTAATTTGCAATATGGTGAATATTGACAGCTATAACCCAGAAAAACAAAAGTTTTTTGGGATCATCAATAATTTTTAAGAATTGTAAAGGGGTTCTGAGACCAAAAAGTTTGAGAGCCATTGGCCTTGAGCATTTGGTCACTACACAATGAAATATCATTTGTATTTTCAAGTACTAGATTTCAATGTTTCAGATGGAAATGGGAAATTTAAATGATCCAATGAGAATTTTTGTATCACTTTTAATATTATCTGAAAGGCCTCATAGATTTCTTAAATAATTTCCTATTATTGTCATCAGAGTAAAGGGTACAAAACCCAAATTAGTAATGATCAGTTCTAAAAATGAAAGGTTAAATAATCCCCAAAACAGAGCAATAAGCAAAATCTTCAAATAGCCTCTATAGATCAGTTATGACAAGCATCATTTACTAATAGATCCTACAGACCCCAGGGGCTTTCACATTCTTCTTTAGAGTTGCCACTTTTTTTCAAACTGAATATATGTATTAAGTTAGGAATTACTGCTGCCAAAGAGAAAATATACTTTAGCAAAAAAAAAAAACAAAACCGCAAAACAACAAAAAACTCAGAAAAACCGCTATCTTTTCTATGATCCTAAATTCAGCATTTATTTCAAGAAACACAATTTACTTCACGCATTCCTATTATGTCTTTCACTAGGCTAATTTATGGAAAATGAACTTGTCATAAAATACTACACAGAGAGATAAGATGGATAGAAAATAAATAAAAAATAATCACCCACCATGATCCAAAACACTAGAGCAAGTTTTTCTTATAATTTCTGAATGTGATCTATTTGGAAGAGCATGATTAATTTTTTTAATATTAACTAGAAAAATATTGGTAGCTATGAATATTTTGGAGCCAGAAAATGAGGATTATATATAAAACTCTGAACCTATATACTTTTTTTAAAATATGAAAAATTCCCTTTACAAAAGCACCAGAAATTATTTCTTTCAGAAATTATTTACATCTATGTATTTTTGAAATATTCTACTTCTTCTCACCTTAAATAAAATTTAATTATTTTAAAAATAAAGTACAAGTCTGACCTTTCCAAAGCACAACTTACTCATTCACAAAAAGTCTTTCTCAAAGGTTCTAACTCGAGAACTAGCATCTGTAACTCTATGGCTCTTTCCTAAGAGAGATGAATTAAAAACAAGAGCAAAACACCTCATTACTCTGGATAATTATACTACAGATTTTCCACAGAAAATAACACAAAGTAAATAATTTAACTTCCTATTATAGACACTATTACAAGTGAACAGATAATTCACAAATTATTAATAAGTAATTTAGGAACATAATTTGGAGTCTGAAATGAACATGGGAATGTTTGATATTTTGGAAATTCCATAACCCAAACCCCCTTCCCCATTCCCACCAAAATCCCCTACATACTTCAACTTTTCTTTTAACAATCTTGTCTCCATGTAACTGAAAGTTGACTCTTTGGAGAATACTACCTCCTTTGCAGTCTTTTCCTACCGTATCTGAATCATAAGGCCATGCCCAGACCAGTCCTCTCAACATTATCCCTCCATCACCTCTCTTCCTTCAAAGTTCACGTAATCCATTTGCACCATTCTTCATCCCAAACTTTGCTGCTGTCATCTATCAATCTCTAGGTCACTCTTGCAGATCTTGCAATGACTAGTATCTGACTTTTAGTCTCTGTCCTCACATCTTCCTTCATTCCCTGTCTCTCATGATCATTTTCTGGGATTTCAATATTCATGTTAATGATCCATTTAGCATTTTGGCCATAGAAATCATCATTCACATTTCTACTGACATCGCCCTTCATTCTACTTCAGATATATACTCTAACAGTCACACGTTAGACATCATGACCTCATTGTCATTCCCTCGAAGACGCTGTTTGAAAAATTTACCTTCTTATAACAGTCTCCTATCATCTCACCCTTACGTAGTTATATTAAACTGACTTTGTTCTCATTGGGATAACTAGTTCTTTGAATTCTTTTTCCTCCCCACTTACTTTACTTGCCTCCATACATAGATTGATTCCATATCTTCACACTTTAATGATTTCCTAGCCACAAATGTATAATCCCTGACCCACCAGATGATCTAGCATACCCAAACTTCAAATACTGACCTTCAGTCAATTCTGGCACTTGTGAGTTGCTGAAAATCACTGAGAAAAAGTCACAAAACTGAATAAATTTCACAGATATATATATATATATGTATATATATATACATATGGTGTTTAACATATCTTTTATCAAATACAACCTGAAGCAACAGGCTGTATAGCTTTCTTTAGTTAGACCCTTAGTCCTTATTCTTATTGATAGACTATCAAGGATGGGGAACCTGTGGCCCTGGGGCCACATGTGGCCCTCTAGGTCCTCAAGTGTGGCCCTTTGGCTGAATCTAAACTTCACAGAACAAAGGGGATCAGTCAAAGGGCTGCCCTTGAGGACCTAGAGAACCACATGTGGCCTCAATGCCATAGGTTCCCCTCCCCTGGATCTCATTCCTCAGAGTAATATTTCCATCTGCCCCAAACATTTTCCTCCCCTCTTCCTTCACATTTACAGCACTCTTCTATTTCTTTGAGATTGAATTCTTGAAAAATCTCAAGTCATTACTTATTCTCTTTTCCTTTTTTCCTCTCTGAAAGGAAGAATTATCCTTATCCCTCTTGATAAGGTTAATCTCTCTACCCATGCTCTTAATACCCTCTCCTGACCCCATCTTCTTCCAGGTCCTTGATCCAGTAATCATTCCTACATTGTTATACATCTTTAATTTCTCCCTCTCTTCTGGTTACTTCTATATTTCTGTCAACATAATCAGCTCCTTCAATTAAAAAAAAAAAAGGAAAGCTTTTTCTTCCATTCATCCTGTTGCCATAACCTCTCTGTCCTCTTTAGAGTCAAACTTCTAGAAAAAAAAATCTATGATTCATAGTAGCACTTCCTCTTCACTTAGTCTATTCTCAACTCTTTGTAATCCGGTGCTTGCTTCTATCATTCTAATGAAAGCACTTGCTCAAAGACTGTTAACACTCTCCTAACCTTTTCCAGTCCTTTCCCTTCTTGATTTCTCTTTAACATGACATGGTTGACCACTCTCTCCTGTATACTTTTTGTTCCCTTAGAATTTGGAGAAACCAAACTGTTTTTGTTTTCCTCATATTCCATGAAAGTGTGAGCTCATTGAGGGCGGGAACTGTCTTTTGCCTCTTTTTATATCCATAGCACAGTGCCTAGTACATAGTAGGTACTTAATGTTTATTGACTATGACCGACTTGTCTAATCACCCCTTCTATACTTTTTTTACTGGTTCATTTTCATCCCAGCCCTTGAAAGTGTTTGTTCCCCAAGAGTCTTCCTTGATCCATGTCTCTTCTTTTGATGCTCTGTCTTAAGAATCTCTTTCATTTACAAAGTTTTAACTATCAGCCCTATGCAGAAGACTCTCAAATCTATAGCACAAGCCCTGGCCTCTAGGTCCCAACCTTCAAACTCACATTTTCAAATGTACTTACAGGACAATTTCCCCTAATTCAAGATCAAGGATTTTTAACCTGGGGTGCATTAAGGGGATTTGTGAACTTGGAAGGGATAAAAGAACATATTAGGTTCAATATGTTTCCTTTGTAGCCCTATCTTTTTATTTTATGCCTTTTAAAATATTATTCTGAAAAAGGGTTTATATTTGTTGTTGAGTTGTTTCAGTCATGTCTGACTCTTTGTGATGCCATTGGGGTTTTTATTGGGAAAGATACTGGAGTAGTGGGCCATTTCCTTCTCCAGATAATTTTACAGATGAGGGAACTAAGGCAAACTGGGTTAAGTGATTTGCTCAGGATCACACAACTAGCATCTGAGGCCAAATTTGTACTCAGAAAAATGAATCTTTCTGACTCAAGGCTTGGCACTCTATCCACTGTGTCACTTATATGTTTTATGCCCTATTTATATCTTTCAAAATATTATTCTGAGAAAGGGTTCATAATACACACACATACACACACACACACACACACACACACACACACACACACACACACACACACACACACACACACACACACACACACACACACACACCCTTTCCCTGGATAATCCACTAGAAACTTCAACTGAATGTTACCTAAAACTTGCTCTTGTTTCTGACTTTATTATTTTCTATTACTGGCACTAACATTTGCCCAGGCTACCATGTTTAAAACCTTAATGTTATTTCTTATCCTTCCCTTTCTATTTAATCCAATCAATTACCAAACTCCTATCCATAGCACCTTGCATATCCAACTGCTCACCTCATTTCCAATTGCTACCATCCTACTAAGGTGCAATATTATCTACTTACCACTTATCTGGGCTCCTGTAATAGCCTCATAACAAGTTTCCTTTTTTCTTTTTTAATTCTCATCTTAACAAACACCAAGTAAAATAAGTGTTCCCATATTTGCAATAGAACAGAAAAAGAGAATTGTATATGGAAAATGAGTATCTATTATGTAGTTTGTCTTTCTTTCAAACACACATATAAATGTTACCATGGCATGACAGTACACCTCAGAACTTTCTTTGTGAACGAATAAGTAGCAATAATAAACCATTGCAGTTAACATAAATTTTACACCCATATATGTGCAGATATAATATTAATATTTACACTCGCATAAAAAAATAAGTAATTAAAATAACATTTACAATAAACCTACATAAGGAAACCCACTGCCCACTTCTCAAAGATAAAAAGTTATGCTCTGCTGGATTCATCCTCTTTCACTTATATTTACTCTGTATGTTAGTCTCACTAACTTAGACTCACATTAGTCTACTAATGTGCTTGATGTAAAGCTCTCTGTTCCTCCTTACCAAGTCTTACATCATCAGTTTTCTCAGAGGATTTTCACACTTCCAGTTTTCTGTTTAGATGGCACAGAGCCACTGGCCATGCCTCAGCCTTCCAGAGCCCCTACTATTCACTCTACTACCTCTGGAGCCTTCCCCGACCAGATGATGGTAGACTATTTTTCAACTTTGCCAGATCTGGTTGTTTAGAAAGCCAAAGTTCTAGTAACATCACCAAAAACAGCAGTATTACGATGGACAGCAGTACTTATGACTGAGAATCATCAGTTCCAGTCCAAGTGTTTCCTCCAGCCCCGGAAAAGTGAGATTCACCTGAACCTCAGTAGTTTCTGGCACTCAGATGGCCTTCACTGCTCTGTTCAGGAAGACATCATGCTGTCAGGTGACGATCCTACTCAAATGAGGATGGCCGCCACAGAGGTCATGGGGGAGTGTTATATTTGATTTGATGGCAGTAGCTTGTCTCCAGAGTCAGATCTTCTGATCCTATTCAATAAGAAACAGTCTAACCTGGCCCTCTGAATAAAATGTCAGTCTGTAAGCCAAGTACAGGATCCCTCCCTCATAAAAAAGTTTGAGGCTGGGATCATTGAGGCGATGCAATATATTTTACCATGATCCACTTCGTCAACTCATCATTGCTTATTATATCGTCTAAGAACCTGCTTCAAAATTCTTTCCCTTCTGGCTCTTTCACTAAATTACAGAGTTGAAATACTGGCTGTCCTTCACCAGACTTAATCTTTGTGGACAACTATCTTCTATACCCGTAAACATAATTAGGTGTTAGATGCAGTTGTGCCCTCACTGCCAAAATGTTCCTCCACAAAAATATTTGGATGATTGGCAAAGTCCTCTGATCTACTCCTCACTGTATCACTAAGGAGATGATGAGAAAGCCAATCCACGTCCATTGAGGTCAGTAACCTGGCATGTCCATCTTTTGGAACATAAATGGCCCCAGGCCACCAATTATTTTCTGCCTGCCATCCCTAAGTTGACTTCACAGTCTTCCAGCTTTATAACCAAGCAACCTTCATAAGTCTCAAAACAGTGGCTCCCATGCAGTCTTTTTATTAGATCTTCATCTACATTCTAGTGCTCCATCATCATCTAGTGCTCCATGTCGGGCAGGCCTCTATTCAAGTGCCCTAAACAATGTTCCACATGCTGAGAGTGGTCAATATTGAAAACCTAAACCATGAGAACTGAGTGTCCAAGTTCCTCAGCCCCTGAACACACTATGATGCAATTCAAGCTGGCTGTCCATATCCAAGGACAAGAGCTGTTAACTGAATCAATATTGGCCTAAGCCCCACACCAGAAATAGAACCAGATGCTTCCCTTCTTACTCTTTACTGCCCTCCAATTACTCTTCAATTACTCCATCTTCCAACTCCAGGCATGTTCTCTGGCTTGTCTGCAATGCTCTTCCTCACTTCCACCTATGAGCTTCTAAAACCAACTGAAATCCCACCTTCTATAAGAACTCTTTCATGACCCCTCTTAATTCCAGTGCCTTCCCTCTATTTTCTGTTTATCCTGTATGTAGTTTGTACACAGTTTGTCATTTGATTGTGAACTCCTTGAGGGCAGTGACTATCTTTTGCTTCCTTTTTTCTTTTTATCCCTAGTGCTTAGGATAATAGTGCTTGGCATAATAGAAGGTGCTTAAAAAAGGCTTATTGATGGTTGTTCCCATGAACCACCCATCCCATATCCACCTTCACAAGTAGCAATAGCAAATTTACTTTGTCCCAATCTCCATTTTATAGGAGAGATAAAGGGATCCAATGCTGGCTTTTTGAGAGAGGTGCTGCCACCTCTTACATTTCTTAATTATTAAATCCAAAATATTTTTTAAAAATATGTAATTCAACATGTAACTTTGAAAATTGTCCTATTTGTCTGTGATTCTTTGGTCTTCCTCCTATTCTCTTCTGGGTATTAAAAATGTTCCACTGACCCTCTTTTATTTCATTTGTTTTTTATTTTCTCTTTTTTTGACTATCTTACTCATATCCTCTCTTCATTTCCCTTTCCCCAAAGAAAAAAGAAAGAAAAACAAAATCCTTAAAATAAATATGTGTGACTGAGGAAAACAAATTCTCCCATTGGTCATATTTTAGAATGCTAACATTTTACAGGTTTCCCAAGTATATTTTCATCCCACTCAAATTTATTTTTTCTTATCAATTTAATTGAATACACATTAATTAAGCATCTACTATGTACCAGGAACCGAGAAGACAAAGACAAAAATGAAACAGTTCCTACTCATAAATTCAGTTATATATAGACAAGGTCATGTCACCCCTTTTCTAAAAACTCTCCAATGACTCCTTATGGTCTATAGGTAGAATTGAGGCTTTAGTATTCAATATGGTGCCATCCTATCTTTCTAGTATTTCCTCATATTACTTACCATCCCTGATAGTTTATGTTCAAGCCCAAATGGATTATTTGCTGTCCTTCATGCATATTCCCCTACTTTCCCACCTATGAGTCTTTGTTCCTACTGTTCTTTATGCCTGAAATGGTCCTCTCGTTGCCATTTAATTATGAATTCCTCCTTACGTTTCAAAGCTGGTTCCTCAGGGATTCTTCCCTGATCCAAGCAATAAGAACCTTTCTTGGTGTTCATATATTCTTACATTCATTATTCTGTATTATAGCTTTATGTTAATATATTCATATTATAATTAGTATACATACTATACTCCCTACCACACTCTCTCTCTGTATGTGTGTGTGTGTGTGTGTGTGTGTGTGTATACTTGTTGTAATCAGTTTTGTATTTTATATCTCCCAAATAGGGTGTAAGCTCCATTTAGGACAGTAACTGTCTTGTATAATTTCATCTAGTATTTAGTACAATGTTATGCACAGAATAAAAATGTTCATTAGTACTTTCTGAATCATTTGGGCCAGAAGGTTTGTCTGAAGTAGCAGAGAGTCTAAGGTTCAATATTTTTTACAACTTATAAAAAGGCATTTATTTTCAAATAAATAAAATTCCTTGGACTAAGTACTAATCAAATGTTGCTATTAACGGATCCCACATCAGGCCTGCTTTCAAAGTAGACCAGATTAATTTGTAATTAGAAGCATCTGTTTGCATACCAATAATATTTGTAATACAACCTCTAAAAGCAGTTTTTTCACTTAAGTAGGTTAAACATGTGCATTACTATATTGCTTATACTAGTAATGCGTTTATCAAACCATCTGCTCATAAAAAGCATAGTCAAACTTAAATTCAACCTAAGTAGGATTATTAAATTCTGAGTCAGTAAAGTTTTTATGACTGGTATTTTACTATAATGAGCCACATGAGAAAGATCTGAGCTGAAATGCTAAATTCCATTTCTATCCTGTCCTATTCCTATGAAAGAAACAGCATCACCTTTTCTCAAACAAGGCATAATTCTAGCCAGAACTGAGCTCTCTGATCTCTAGGTTAGGTTTATCATTGGTATGCATTTTCCTGACTTTGGAAGGGATGATTAAATAATCTATTTGGTGTCATTTCAGCTGTAAATAGGGTTTTGTGGGCTAGGAACTTATTTTAATAGAAAAAGGTTTCAAATTTTAGAAAATGAATTTTTAAATGTTTAGAACAAAATTTGCTTATGAATTTGAGGAGTGTTTGTGTAGACAAATACTGCAACCTACAGTGTATTTAATCAGTAGATTAAAAATCAAAGGAATAATTTAAAAATAATTTTAAAAATTTTAAAGCTTACTTTCTGTCAGTATAGAAGCAACTGAACTGACTAGACTCACACAAAGGGCGACCAGCCTTTCCAGAAGAAACATAACTTGCTTGCTCTCCTACCACACATACACAGCTGTGATATGATGGGGAAAGGACTGGATTTAGTTGGAAAGAATGAGTTCAAGTCTGAGTTTTGCCATTTACTCTGCAACAGTGATCCAGTCAATTAATTTCTCTGATTCTCAGGTTACTTATGTATAAAATGGAGATAAAAATGCCAGATTCCTACATGAAACAGTAAAATAAATTAATGGATGTAAACCACTTAGTAAGTGGTAAAGCCTTAAATTGACATTACTATTCATAATATGTTAATTATTATTATTTTATAATGTATTATTTACATATTATAATTATATCATATATAGTTAGTATAATATAAATATCATATTACGTTTACTTATTTTAATTTGTTTAATGTTTATTATTTTGCAACATTATTATAAATATTATTAAGGAGTCAGTGGCTTGTACGTTCTTCCTTATATCACAAAAGCACTTCAGGCAGTGTCCAAGTGAACAGACCGTGTGTACTCTCCATAAATGTACTCCAGGTAACAGTTACAGGTGTAGGACCCCTATTCTAACTTTGATGATGACATAAGTTGGGAATACCATCTTCTGTATGTGCTTTAAGTTTTTCTTTTGCAAAGTAGTTTACTAATGGTTAATCCTTACAGTTGTACTGATTATTTTATATAAGAAATCTTTCCAGTGACTGTAGGTCCCTGTCACTATGAAATGTTATACCACAGCAGGACTGAAAAATCACCAGCCTATTCTGATGTAACATAAAATCATATCTTAGGAGATTATATACTGTCTTCACCCACTTCCTTTCATTCCATTCTTGAACGCTGTTTTTAGGTAAGACTGCCTATACGGTTTTTGGCTGCAATATCAAAATGAGAGGTATCACAGCAAGAGGCACAATCAGCACCATTCAGATGGAGCACCACTCTGTTTCCAAAGTGGTTTTCTTCCTAAGATACAAATGAAAAATGGCTTTCCTTAGGAGCTGTGTGGTACTTACCTGAGCTGACCTTTGTCCAACCAGTGGCAAAGTCTGGGAGGACAGGAGTTGAAAGGAAATATTTACGTTGGAAAATGGAGTAAACCAGAAGCACTGACCAAATAGCTTAAGAATCAGACTCAGGGCAAAAGTTAACACAAGGTATTGGGCCCTAGAAGGAGTTCTTTAATATCAATGTACTTCCTGAAATAGAATTATACCACGGTAGTTATTCAGTCACTTATTTACTCTTAATATACCCATTTGTAAAATGGGAGTGGAAGAAATACCTCACAATTACCTCTTGTTTCTTTTACAAGGGTTTCTAGGAAATAAATCTGTAATTGTTTACTATTCTGAGTTCTCTAGAAAGAAGGCATCACTCTACATTAAGTTCAAAGTTTATTATAATTTATTTGTGTAGTTCAAATGAATCTGCTGCTAATCATTGTTACTGCAAAGAACCCATCAAATATATTATGAAAGCCTGGTAGTGGGACAGACATCTCCTTGGAGATATGATAAAGTACTTAGATGCACTGTCTTTTGAATTGAAGCATTATTATTTTTTGCAGGAATAACAGCTGTAGAACTACCTCAAGACTTCAAGAACTGGTGGATATCATTCTTGTGGGTAACCCTATCAATGAAAATCACAATCCTTATTTGACAGGTTAATACATTGCTGTGACTGATGAAATTCAAAACCTCAAGGTAAACCTCTCTGTCCAAGACTCTTTCATTCAGACTGGACCTTGGTTGACAGGTCTGTACTCAAAAGTTTTTCTAGCCTAGTAGGTCTAGAGCCTTGTGCTCTGGTGATATGATGTTCCAATAATCTAAGGTCACCTCCATGGCATGAGGAAGTATCACAAGACTTCTTCAGTAGAGTACTGGTCAAAACACCATCAATAATATTTTCCAGTTTTAAGAGAAACTAGTTTCACATAACAAAATCTTTAATTAATAATAATTAAAATGGGACTGGAATAGATGGGAAGAACATTTTTAAAGAATCCACCAATCTAGAATGCTGAGCAGCTTTTCAGGCACATAGCTTCTAGCTTTGTCCTAATCAACGTTGTTAAATCCTGCCAAGACACATATTTCAAGCATCAGTTGACAACAATGCCAAAAAATAGCCATGCTCTGCCATGCAAAGGCAGATCAACATAAAACCTTTATCCCAGCGTTTGTGTAGGAGCTCAGTCTGAATCCACATGAGTGGGAAGAATATCTTCAAGTAGGACCACCACCGGGATGACCACCAGGAAGACAGGTTTATCAGGAACCCACCTGGTAGTAGAGTTGAACCACAGTGAGCGTCATCCAGGCACTAACACAGTAATGGTTTCACCACAGAAAGCTTGAAGGATAAGCATGCAAGATTTAGGGGAAAGGAGATACTCATTTATCATTGGGACTCAGGTAAATGGAGAATGAGTATTACTTTGTAAAAGACATGGCCAATATTTGAAAATAAAAAGGAATTTAAAGGAGAATTTGATATACACTGAGTACCAATATGGATACCAACCTAACAACTGAAAGAGTTATATAAAGTAAATTGGGATGAGAGGGTCTTGGAATTATTTGGATAAGAGGATAGGGTAGAAGGAAAGGAGGTGGCCACCATCTCTTCATTCATTTGATTTTATGCTATTTCTAAAATGCAGTGTGTAAACTGAGCCATTAAATTTTAATTTACCATTGTTCCCAGTTATATTTCTAAATTTGTTTTATTCCAATGTTGTATTGGTCTTTAATTAGCTGGCAGGGACTTCTAAACGTTTTAGAAAGTGAAGGAGAACAGTAGCATAGAATAGTGAATGGAAAGAGAGCTTGACTTGGTTTTAAGATAAGGGAATTCTAGCCTCTAGACAATCTAGTCTAGATTGACTGATTTTGGGCAATCAATTAATCCATCACTGAACACATATATTAAGTTCCTGAAATAGAATTATACCACGGTCCTTATTTAATCACTTATTTACTCTCAGTATACCCATTTGTAAAATGGAAGTGGAAGAAATATCTCCCAATTACCACTTGTTTCTTTTACAAGGGTTTGCAGGACAATAAATCTGTAACTGTTTATTATTCTGAGTTCTCTGAAAAGAAGGCATTACTCTACATTAAGTATAAAGTTTATTATAATTTGTGTAGTTCAAATGAATCTTCTGTTAATCATTATTACTGCAAAGAGCCCATCAAATATATTATGAAAACCTAGAGGGGGGAAGGCATATCCTCAGAGATATGGTAAGTACTTAGATGCACTGTCTTTTGAATTGATGCATTATTATTTTTTGCAGGAATTACAGTTGTAGAACCACCTCAAGACTTCAAGAACTGATGAATATCATTCTTGTGGGCACCCCAATATCAATGAAAATCACAACCTTTATTTGACAGGTTAATACATTGCTGTGGCAATGATATGGAATCAATGTTTCTGGGCCCCAGTTTCCTAACATGTGAAAAGAATTGTAATTGTTTTTTCCCAATAGAATTCTATCTTCATACCACAACCAAAAGGCACAACACAGAAATGTTCCATGATACACTATGTGAAAGAACAAGTGAAGGGGTATTGTTCAAAAGCTCTTTCAGTTCTAACACTGATTCTTAAATACTATGAGTCATGACAGCAACCACTTACTGTGATCTGGTCTTCAGAATAGAAGTTAGGAAGCAATGGGGCTAAAAGGAGAACTGGATTCTCAGGGTTCAACATGTATCTTGTGATAAGGCATGAAAATCAATCATTGACTTAGGCTAATTATAATTCTATATTCTGAGAACAAAATTCATAGGATTTAGACAGATGGCATTCCACAAACTTTGCTTGAACACTAATAATGAGCTCTCTCTGAGTGTTTCTCCCACCTGGAGGACCTCCTCCACCTCAAAGTCACACCCTGTAACCTGCCCTGTCCCAACATGCATAACCTGAGGCTGTCAAGGAAGAACTTGGTGTTTTGAAATGTTGCTTGAATGACCCATTAATTAGAATTTGCTGTCACTAAACATCAATTTGAACTGCTTTCCCAAGCTCTTCCAGGTAGCTATCTTGTTCTTGAATACCTTTCAGAAAAGAAAATTATAGAGGTTCTTTGCATTGTTACTCTCTCCTTTCTTCTCTAACATTTTTCACTGCATTCTTTTAATGCAAACTCTTAAAATTCTTATTCATTTTTATGACTTTACTTTTTCTTTATTATCCCCTCAAGTGGGGATGCATGAAGCTACCCCTAAAAGAATGAAGTGATAGATGTCAAATAAGAAGATAGAAAGTTTGTTGTGTGCCTTTGAACCTAATTTGTTCTATCTCAGATCAGAATAATCATCGTTTAGCTAGTTGATATTCCACCAAATTAATAAACTATACTTTTGAGTATTATATCCAAAAGCAGAGCCTACACATTCATACTTGTTCCAGAGCTTCCCAAAGCAGATTCCAGGGATCCTTAGAGGTCTTTCATGGTGTAGATGAGAGTCCTTATATCAAAATATACTACTGTGTTGGCAGGAAAGGCTTGGGTAACCTCAGAAGGTGTTTTTCTGATAGTCTTTAGGATCTATTTTAGTTTTATAGCTTTAAAAGAGCGAGGAGGAAAGGTAGCCCTTGTAACCTTCCTGTAGTTACTAGGCACTGTGAGAATTTTCCTGGTCTGCTCATTTTGACTTTCCTACAATCAGAGATCAAGAACTAGATTACAGAGAAATTGGAAAATATTTTCTCCTGTATCCCACAAAAAAATATTAA
Organism: Notamacropus eugenii; assembly: GCF_028372415.1. Classification (NCBI taxonomy): domain Eukaryota; kingdom Metazoa; phylum Chordata; class Mammalia; order Diprotodontia; family Macropodidae; genus Notamacropus; species Notamacropus eugenii. The sequence goes on from NC_092875.1 coordinate 190,497,926, forward strand.
TCTGTTTAAAATAGAGTAAAGATTTTAATTCAATTCAATTCATATTTATTAAGTGCCTAATCTGTAATAAGCACCATGCTAAGGAATGAGGATACACAGACAAAAATAAAAACAGTCCCTCGCCCTTTGGAAGCTTACTTTCTAAGGGGGAAAACAACCCCTATAAAGACAGATAAATAAATGTTACTAAAAAAATTATCTGGCTTTCAGACAAAGGGAAAGGGAGAACTTCAAAATGAAGACGAAAGGGTTGCAAAATTTATCCAAAAGAAAATTTTTGAAGAAAAATACTTGAGGTATCCTTACCCTAAACATCTGAGAAAAGCTGGCAAAGCAAAAGCCTTGCAAAAGATAATTAAATTTTCTGGCCTTTCTTGTCAGGCCGTGTAAGACATACCCTGAGTTCATTTATGTTAGGAATTTGTTCCATCTTAGCCTCACTGTGCTACAATTCCCAAATTTCTGGAAAATGAATATTAAAATTTCTAGTCTCCTCAGTAGACTGAAATTATTGAATAAGAGCTTTCTGGGCTTAGAATGGTAAAATAATGACTTACTTTGGGCTCAATGAGACAAAATTGGAGGTTCTATTTCATTCTATTCAACGTTTTAGGGCTTGAGTCAACTTAGCCATGTCCATTATATGGGAGTAGAAGGTATTACCCCCATACAGGTGACCACTGTCCTTGATGGTATATAAGAATATCAGAATTACCATGGGATATCTTCAATAAGACTACATTAAAATAAGAAAAGGAAACAAGGAATTTTGAATTTCAAAATGGCATTTAAACTCAACACTACTTAGATCTGTTCAATCAAAGTGAGACAAAAAACTGTCTAGAACAATGCACCTTGAGATCTGACATCTCTTGACTCAGGGGGCTCTTACCATTACTATTCAGTGTCTTCATAATAACTTCCATTTGTGCAAATTCATAATTATAATCTGGTTCTGAGGAAGCTTCACTGGCTGCATCCAGATCATGTTCTGGTGGACCAGTTTCTTTTTCAAAATCTTTCAACCAATCTCGTCGTTTCCTCTTGGGCAGATTTATTCTATTTATAAAAAAGTCAGCTTATTAGTATCTAAAATCAGTGACAATGAAAATGCTCAGGAAAATAAAATACCAACATACACAGTGACATTACCTAAAAAAGTGGTTGTTCCCCCATAGGATTCTATCTCCATGCCACAATTGAGTGGCACAACACACAAGTGTTCCATTTACACAGGACCTGAAAGAAAGAAAATGGAAACCCTTAGAAGCAATGGGGTGGATAGTAATAGGAATAATAAGTCCAATGTTCAAAGCGACCTTTGCTGTATCTTAAACATAACTTGAAACTTGCCTGAAATATAAATTTTATACTGTAGACACTGGAGGCAAGGCATAACTAGGAAAGAGTAACTTGTTTCACATACATTCCAGGAAATTTGTCATGACTTTGTGTATGTATCTCTTGCTTGCAACAGCATGTCAGCTTTCCCATTAAATTGTGAGCTCCTTGAGAGCAGGAGCTATTTTTCTTTTCTTTTCTTTCTTTTCTTGCTTTTCTTTTCTTTTCCTTTTCTCTTTGGGCAGGTCATTTAAACTCTTTAATCCTCAGTTTCATCACCTTTAAAGTCTGGGGGTTGTACTAAATGGTCTCAGCTCCCTCCAGTCCTAAATCTATGATCCTTTAATCCCAAGCTAATTGATCCCTGATAACTGTGACCTTCTAACAAACCTGTTTTCCTACCACTTGAAAAGAGTTTATTGATGTTGATTAAATAAACAAAGGGAAAATCTGTTTTACTGTTCACTCATCCTTTTGTTCAATGTGGAATGTTTGTTTAATGTCTCGTGGTTCCTATAACCACAGTGGAAGAGCAGGAAACTGAACAGCCGAGCTCTTACTTTCCATTAGGTTCTTCTTCTTCACTAACCTGGACTCCTATGAGCTCTAAAATTCATAATTAAATCACAAACACAATATTGTACAATAACAAGACCTCGCATGGAAACAAATCAATCAGTGGTAGTAGTTTTTCAACATATTTCAGTTGTGGTGATTGTTTTGACTGATTTAAAAAAATCCCAGAAACCTCCTTTAACATTTTTGGTCAGTCACAAATACAACAAAACATAGTTTGCTATGTGTTTTTTTTTCCAGTGACATGCTCCCAGATTCTTGCCAGTCAAAATGACTAATTTTGTAACTCTATCCCTATAAGTCTGGGTCCCATCTGTTTGGAATTTTCTACTTTTTTATTAGTCTGCAGAACTGTGGAAAAAAGAGAAGTCAAGATGTATTTTGCTGAATGGATAGTGACAAGTATTACAAAAAATGTGCTTATCTTTTCCCTTTATCATTAGTTTTCCATATTCATGCTTTTGTTCACCTTGTTCAAAAAACCTTTGGTAGTCCTCTGTTGCCTTGAGGCTAAAATGTAGCCTGGCATTTAAAGGTCTTCACAATCTCTCACCTACATTTTCAGACATTTTATATTATTCTGCTTCACTCATTGTGGTCAAACTGGACTATTAATCATGTTCTGAATTCAAGGCTCCAATGCCCATTTCCATACCTTTGTACATAATGTCCTCCACATTTGGTATGTGCTGACTTCTCCCTGCTGCCTCTTAGAATCCCTAATTTCTTTTAAGCTTCCGCTCAGATGCTGATTCCTACATACAACCTCTTCTGATTCTTCCTTACTTACTAGTGATCTCTCCTTTCTCAGATTTCTGGCATCTGATTATCTGTGTACATATTATATCCTTTCAACAGAATATAAGCCTATAAAGATCAGAGACTTTTTTTTTAAACTTTGTACTTTGTATGCTCAGCACTGCACCTTACATACACAGAAGGTAAAAAATGTTTGGTGAATTGAATCGAACTCTCTCTGCTTAGAATGTTCTTCTTTTCCTTCTTCATCTGTTAAATTCTTACCCTTCCTTTCAAGTCCAACTTAAATACCATTTGATGAAGTTTCCTGTTCTGCCTCTTTCTCATTCCCATTTATTCCAGCCTGCCCCTGAGACTTCACATAGCTTTTTGTGTTGTGACTGTCTAATGAACTTATCATGTAATGTTTTGTTTTACTGTTGTCTTTATATTTTATCTTCCTCCTAGGCCAGACACTCCAAGAGAGTGTTAGCTAAATTTTGTATCTTTCCCAAACCCTAACGTTAGACACATTTAAAAATGTTTGTGAATGAACAAACGAATGGCCCACATGAATCAACACCCATTCAAAGCTTTTGGTGACACATATGATTTATAAATAGATCACAACAGCCTCCTAATGGATCTAATCCCTCCTTACTGTACCCCATGCTACACACTGCTGCCAAAACGATCTTCCTTAAACACAAATCTGACCACATCCCTCCTTACTCAATATGCTCCAGTGGCTCTCCAGTGTGTTTAGGATCAAATACAAACTTCTCTCTTTAGATTTAAAAGTCCTTCACAGCCTTATTCTGTAATTTTTTTTTCTGGATTATTACTGGACTCCCTGGACATTACTCGCCAGGCCATACTCTTCATTTCAGGCAAATGGCACTTTTTCTCTGTTCCTCGCCAATGAGACTCCATCTGTCACTTCCACGACTTTGCACCTGCCATCTCCCTCCTTACATCCTCCTCACTGAATCTCTTTCTTCAAGATGCAACTCAAATACCACCTTCTATACAATTTTCCTTCTCTTCTCCCTTCCTCATAGCTAACAAGCTCACTCCCAAACTGTTGTTGTTTAGTTGTTTCAGTTGTGTCCAACTCTTTGTAACTCTTTCTTGGGGTTTTCATGGCAAAGACAGTGGAGTAGTTTGCCATTTCCTTCTCTAGCTCATTTTACAGATGAGGAAATTGAGGCAAACAGGGTTAAGTGACCTGCCCAGGGTCACACAGCTAATAGGTGTCTGAGAATAGATTTTCAACTCAAGTTTTCCTGACTCCAGGGACAGTGTGCCACCTACCCACCCCAAAATTACCTTGTAGATAATTGCTTTATCTTTGTTCTCTTTATATATGGACTTGTTTTCTCCCGAGTTAGAACTCTAGTGAGATCTTTTGGTACAGGAAATGTTTTATTCATTGTTTTTGCATCTCAAATACCTAGAACAGTGCTTGGCACATTTTTTTTTTCAGTTATTTCTGTTTCTGACTTTCTGTGATGTCATTTGGGATCTTCTTGGCAGAGATAATGCAGTGGTTTGCCGTTTCCTTCTCCAGCTCATTTTACAGAGGAGGAACTGAAGCAAACAGGGTTAAGTGACTTGCCTACAATTATACAGCTACTAAGGACCTGAGGCTGGATTTGAACACAGGTCTTCCTGACTCCAGGCCAAGCAGTTTATCCACCTTACCACCTAGCTTGGCCCCTAGTAGATACTTAATAAATACTTGCTGATTGTTAATTAATGACTAACTTAGACAATGAATGTATTATTTTTGTATACTTTAAAAGGAAAAGTCAACAAATGCCTTGAAATACACTACACAGAATATTTTACACTGGGAGTGAGCTCATTCATTATTCACTAGGTAACCTATTACAAATCACATACACCAAAGTTCTAAAGAAAATTCACTAATATCTATTTATTCTACAAATAAATATTAAGCACCAACCTTGTGTTGAGTGCTACAGAGGATACAAAGATGACGCTGTTCCTACTTTCTTGAAATTTATAGTCTAGTGCTAGTAATAAGATGCACATAAATAATTAAAATTATAGAAAGAATGTGAATAGAAAACAGGAGAAGTACAAAGCACTATGGAAACTCAGAAAAGGCATAGATTGATGTCTATTAAAGGGTCTGGGGATGTCTTCTAGGACATGATGGCATTTGAGCAAGGATTTGAAGGATAGGTAGCACTGATCAGATGTGGAATAGAAAGGGATGTAAGAAAAGCAGGAGGTAAAGGGGGCTGAAATTCAATGACATATATAATTTCATCAGTGTGGGGAATCTAATAAAAAAACAGAAATGGTCTCCAATTTTTAATAATAAGGAACAATATGTATGTCAAGTCACACTATAATTTCCTTACCTTGCATTTTCTTTTGGAGTGAGAGAAACATCTCCATCTGGTGCAATGTCAATCTCACAGTGCTCGGGTTGAATTCCTATGCCAAAGAGTTGTATATCCTGAGAGGTATCTGCACCAACTCTGGTGTGATCCTGGTAAGAGATTATTAAAGACACTGCAAGTCAGTCCTGCCAATATCTTACAAGTCACAAGGTATCCCAACTTTTATGAATATACATAAGTATCACTGAACGAAGCAGATTCCAAATATAAGGTTTTGTATGCACTAAAATCAAATAAATACATTATGTTGATAGTACATTCAAGTTGTAAACTTACATAAGTGAAAGTGCTGATTAACCAATTTAAAATTAGTGTCATATAAAGTCATAATGTATTAAATTATAACATGATAAAAACAGTTAAGGTTTCTTTATCAGTATTATATACAAAGGCATTGGAAGTATATGGTTTACTACTTCCTACTAAAATACACTTAATCATAAGTGGCTGACTACTCCCTTTCCTCCTTCTTGGATACTGTTTTCTCCATTGGTTTTGTGACACTGCTCTTTCCTGGTTCCCCTCCTATGTGTCTGGCCACTCCTCCTGTTTCATTTGCTAGATTCATGTCTTTCCAACTATGGATGTATTCTAAGGTCCTTTCCTTTTCTTTCTTGATTCTCTCTTTTTATGACCTCATCAGTTCCCATAGATTTGACTAGCACCACTATGCAGAGGATTCCCCAAAACTATTTAACTAGTCTTGATGTCTGCTGATCTCCAGTCCCACATTTCCAGTTGCTTATTAGCTATTTCCAAATGAATGTCTGATGGGTATCTCAAATTCTATATTTTGAAAGCAGAACTCATTATGTTTTGTCCCAAATCACCACCTCTTACTAAATTCCCATTTGTTTCCTCTTCAATTCCTCATTTTCTCTCTCATTTTCTCTCACCCAAGATAACCAATCACTGCCAAGTCTTACTAATATTACCTATACAATACTTCTCATACCCATCTCCTTCTCTTCACTCACAGAACAAAGGGGCTAGTTCAGGTTCTCATCACTTCTTATTTGCACATTTCAGTAACTACTACTTGGTCTCCTTGCCATCCATCTCTCTCCTATTTAATCCTTCCTCCACACAGCTGCCAAAGTAATATCTTCAAAGCCCCTTGATCAATAAACTCCAGTGGCTTTCTTTTACTTCCAGAAGAAAACACATACTTTTAAATTTGACATTTAAAGCTCATCATAATCTGGTTCTAACCTGTCTTTCCAGGCTTAGTTCACATTACTTTCCTTCATACTTTCTGCATTTCAGCCAAATTAAATTCCTTGCTGTTCTCTGTATATAATATTCCATCTTCAATGCTTCTACCACTGTCTCCCCTCCGTGGCTTAAATATATTCCTTTCTCATTAGCTTCCTTTAAGACTCAGCTCCAGAAGCATCTCATATATAGAGCCTATCATGATACCCTTAGTTCCTAGTATCCCTTTCCCAGAAAATTACTGTGCATTTACTGCATACATATTCTATATTGATTTCTTATATGTGTGTTGTTTCCTACCAATAGAATGTAATTTCTTTGAAGACAAGAGCTATTTGGTTTTTGTCTTGTATTTCCATCACCTTGCTCAGGACCAGGCACAGTGTAGACACTTGTTTGTTTGTTGAATGATGGTGCAATTCAATTCATTATAATTCAATTCAAATAGGTTTTATTAAGTACTTGATATATGCAATACTGAACTAAGAACAGAAAATACCAACAAAAATGAAGTGGTTCATACTCTCAAGAAACTCCCATTTTATTAGGGAGAATACAACCTTTCTACAAGAAAAGTAAATACAATTCTGTGAAATAATTTCAAGGTGGAGAAATTGCTAATAACTATAGGGATTGGGAAAGATTTCATGTAGAGGGTGGTACATGAACTGTGATCTGAAGTGGGTTAAGGATTCCAAGAGGCAGAGGTAAGGGAGGGGTACATTCCAGCCTGGAATGAGGCAATGAGGAGAAACCATTTATGTAAAGTCAGGGAAGCAGGAGATGGACAGTTTTATTTGGAAGACAGGAATTAGGGCTATATTCACTGGGGCAGAGAATTTATGAAAGAAGGTAACAGGAAAAAAGACTGGAAATAAGATAGGGGGGGACCATATTATGAAGGACTTTCATTGTCAAGCTGGGAAGTTTACATTTCATCCAACTGAAATTTTTGAGTGGAGTGACAGGGCCGCCATAGTGTTTTAGGAAAGTTAATTTGGTAACTATTAGAAAAACAGTGGAAAGGAAATGTTTTTGGAGGCAGGAGGAGGTGATTGTTATGACTTCACTCAAACAGGGCTTATCTTCAGAGACCATCACTGTTCCATCTCATTTATTTCTTAAGCTAGGTGCCACAGTGGATAAAGCACTGGGTCTTGACTCAGGAAGACCTGTGTTCAAATTCATTCTTAGAAACTTATTAGCTGTGTGATTCTCAGCAAGTTACTTAATCTCTGAATCAGTTTCATCAATTATAAAATGGAGATATCAGGGATGTCATAAGGATCAAATGAGATATTTATGAAGCGCTTAGCACAGTGTCTGGCACATAGTAGGTGCTCAATAAATGTGTGGGTCCTTTCTTCCTTCAAGCTAAGAACAAAATGTTCTAGGTGTCCTCTTATCTTTGCCAGCCTTTTTATAATGCTACAAGTAAGTACTATTTATTCAGAGTTGTAATAATAAGCTCTCCAAAGTGTTAGTAGACTAGGCTGAGTTTAGCTTTTGGTCTCAGCAAAGAAAATTTTCAGAAAGGGCTCGCTTCTCTTTCATAGACCTCTGTGCAACACCAGAATAATGCACATGACACTTATACCTAATATGAGAGAGAAAAAGGAACAAGTTATAGAGAATATCATGGGAAGCTAGGTGACACAGTGGACAGAGTACTGGACCTGGAGTCAGAAGATTCATCTTCCTGAGTTCAAATCTGGCTTCAGACGCTTACTAGCTGTGTGACCCTGGGCAAGTTACTTAACCCTGTTTGCCTCAGTTTCCTCATCTGTAAAATGAGCTGGAGAAGGAAATAGCAAACTACTCTAGTTTGTCTGCCAAGAAAACCCCAAATGGGGTCATGAAGAGTCAGATATGATTGAAAATGACTGAACAATAAACAGAGGTTATCTCTTTGTTTTTTGTCTATCATGCTGTCTACTACACTTTTTAAACTTTTCTCATGCGTATGAGAGACATTTGTATCATTAACACTCAGTATGACTAACCTCTTAAATAAGGAGGGGGGGAAGGAGGAGTCACTCTGCCATCCTACCTTTGAAACCAGTCAAGGCAACGTGCATTTATTAAGAGAAGAAAAAGGAATAAGCATTTACATAGCACCTACTATGTGCCAAGCACTGTGCTAAGCACTTTACAAATATCAACTCATCTGATATTCATAATAATTGAAATGTGCCAGACATTATGGTAATACTCGTTCTCAAAAAGTTCACAGTCTAATAGGTAAGACAACTATGTACAAACATATGTATATATATATATATATGTATATATATATGCAAAAGCTATGTACAAACAAAATAATGTGGGGGTAATCTCAGAGTGAAGGTACTAAGATTAAGGGGAATTGGGAAAGACCATTTGTAGAATGTGGGACTTTAGCTGAGACTTGAAAGAAGTTAGGAAGACCAGGAGTTGGTGATGAGAAAGGAGAGGGTTAAGGGGAGACAGCCCAATGGTCTCATTCCATAGCAGGTCCTAGAGCAGTCCAATAAACAGTAAGGGGCTCCTTTTGTTCTGAACTACAGGGGAAACATTCAGTGGCTTACTCATTAGCCCCTGTGACTGTCAGGAATTTACAATTTCAATCATGAGTTCATGAGGCCATGAATCAGAAGGTCATGTTTAGAAGAAGAAAAATGAGGTTTTTTTCGGAGTTTATGTTAAGGTTGCCAGAAAGGAAGCAAAAAGCTATAAGATTCTAGGTTTTTTGTTTTGTTTATGGAGCATTTATAGCTTAAAATGTCATAATTTTAAGCCACAGTGCACAGGTATCCTAAGGTATTTCATCAAAATGAAACTGATATAAAAATCATTATCTTTTTTCTTAATCAATTAATTCAATAAAGTATAGTCAGGAAATAATTGTCTCAAAGATATGTTTCTTAGTACTATGCCTTGACCACAGAAGGCACTTAATAAATAAACATTTGAAGAATAAACTAATCAATGATGGCTTGTGACAATACAGTGATGATCATCTACAGAAGGAATACTTTTAGAATTCACTGTATTATTAATTCTTTTAATTAAATGAAGGCTGAACTAACGCCAAAATGGGGCAAGAGATGCAGAGAGAATAGGGTCTTCCACATGGATGAATGAAGAATTTAGATTTGTATGTGTCCTCTTACCTTTAAATAATAGACAAGAAGTTCATTGAGAGCAGGGTCAGCATTCAGGTTCACCAAATAGCATTTATCATCCCCCACCTTGATGCCAGAAGTCTCAAGGGAAATTCCCATACTTTCAAGCTGCCTTTGCCTCTCCTGTGGACAAAACCAGACAAAAGTGAATAACTCATCCAATTTGTTGCCTTAGTAACAAGATGTACAAATGAAAAGTTTAAGTCATTCTTGCTGAGTACAAAGCCATCACATAGACACATCTATTCGAAACATAACAGCTAAAGATTGGACTGGATCCCAGATACTCCTTTAGGCTCTGATTGGTGTGGTCAGATGCTTAAGCACCAATGTGACTGAAAAATGTTTGTAAAAGTGTCCATCTTTAAATGCCTTTCTACAGATAAACGGAAATTTAGCCCTTGGTGATATCTTTCTTGAATTCTTCAAGGGAAACTTGTCAGATTCTACTTTTTCAAAAGCTCACAAAATCAGAATCATAATAGCAGCTTCTAAATTTTGTAATAGTGCTTTAGAATTTCCAAAGCACTTCCCATATATTATTGTTTTATCACCTGAAGCAGTGAAAACCATGTTAATACTACATGTTGGGATTATCCTGCTAATAGCAGAATTTGAACTTCAACTGCCCAGTCTTGCACTTTGCTATATTTTCTTAAGCAGCAGAGAAGATCTTTGTTCAAATGTATGGTCATTTCAGAGAGTTCATACAATTATGCTCATCTACCTTCTGCTGGTCCCTGACCACACTAGTAAATACAGAAACCTAAGCATACGTTTCAAATTGAATAATAAAAGAACAAAATATCGGGCATAAGAAATCAGTGTCTCAACTACTTATTATATATTCAGCTGAGTCTTAACCAGAAACATACCTTTGAATACTTTTTAATGATAACATGTTCTAAGTCATAAAGACACAAGAATCACAATATTCCATATCAAGCTACCTGGGCAATTTCTTCAGTTTTCCTTAGTTTTTCCTCCCAGGTTACAGTTAGTTCTTTTATTAGCTTTTCAGATTCTTCTAATTTTTCCTTCAGTTCTGGAGCCTTCATAGCCTTAAGAAGTAAAAAGCAAAATAAAACACTCCAACATTTTATTTGCTAAATCTTCTTCCCATCATTTTGTATTAAGTAAAAAAACAGTCCCTTTCAGAGTTCTTACCAACAGTATGTGGGTAGTAATTTAATCACATGAGATCTAAGAAAACATGGATATAAAATCAATATTTTCTTGATTCTTTTGAGGGGGAGAACCTCAGAAATAGTAATGAGTTTAATTTTAATGCTATACTTATTCTTGTGCTCATTTAAATATCAAGAAAAACTATTTTTAAAACTCTTCTCTACAAATAACAAAGAAACCAGGGGCAAAAAGGCAACTTAATCAATGTTACTTTTTTCCACTGATGACAGACATCACCATATGTCACCAATGAAGGCATTTCAATTTAATTAATCTACTAGGAAAGATGAAATTTCTCCTAATTTATTTGCAGAATACAATCTGGATCCTTTATTATTCCTTTTCTTTACTGTTGGCACTCAATTTAGGCAATTTATTACTCACTTGGAAGCAGGACATCTGGTGAAAACAGCAGTAATTTGCCTCTGAATTTGTTCAAGGAGAATACCCAAGGGGACTGGAGCTAGACAGATGCAGGTTTTTCTTTTTAAAATGTTTCATTTCATTTGACAGCAATATGCTTTCTGACACCCTGCAGTAACATGACTCTCTACAGAGGAAAAAGGGCAGCCAACAGCAAAGACCACAGGGCTAGGAAGAAAAACAACTAAATGAAGTGTCTCAGATTTAGAGGCTAATTCAAGTGCACCTCAGCCCCAGTTGCTTAATAAGGACAGCTAAATTCCTTCAGAGATGCTGGTAACATCAATGGCATTAGGAGCACAATTGAGACATCTAATACTGGACGCAGAAAGACAAACATTTTAAGCGGGCTTACAATAGCATCTCTTCTATTTTCTACCCTCAGATTTTGCTCCAGGAATCTGGCAGGTCTTCCAGCTCTAGCAAAGCAAGTTATGATTTCTCAGCTGAGACTCTCTCTCTGACCATAGCACAGATTCAAAGAAAAGGAGAAAACAACTAGAAATTTCATCCTCAAACAAATTCCAGAATCATTTCACTTTTTTTCCTACAGCTGGGAATATCTACAAAGTCTGTCCAAGACTTTGATTTCCCTGACACATTTTCCACTCTTGCTAGCTGCAATAATAAAATTATGTTTGATGCATTTAAAAAGTAAATAAATTCCAAACACACAGAAGAGGAGTGTTTAATTGCTTTCCAAATGAATGATTTTACATTAAAAGCATCTGCAAGGACAGAAAACCAAAAGCACTTTTCTATAATTTACTTATTTAACAGAAACAAAAGAGCCCTTCATTGAACTCCACTGGGAAGACTACTGTGCTACAAATACTCAAGGAAGCAGGACCCAAGGAACTTTTATTGTCATTCTCTCATCACTCAATAGCATCCAGCCATACACTCTCCTAATCAGCAAGTCCATGTTCACATGCTCCAAAGATAAACACAAAGTAAATGGAACAAATCATAAAATCAAAGATTTCCTCGGACATTTTTTCAACCTAGCAAAATGTGCTTCTCTAGCACAAAGAAGGATTCCTCACCATGACATTAAAGGAGGTATTGGTAACATCTTGGATTTTAATAGCTTCTTCCTCCTACAGCGCTCAAGGTATTTTCACAAATATACACAAATGGCTTGGAGAACTAGTCTCCTCACTTCATACTTCTATCAGTTACATCCAGTTCCTGATTATTCTGAAAATGATTCACTCAATCAATCAGTAGCATATAAAGTCCACTTTCTTCTCCATTCTGCATCTCCCCCCACCTTTTCTTGTCTCCATTTGGATTGCTTCATTGCCTAACATAGGCAAAAAATATTGCCTAACATTGCCACTAAAAGATGGGTGGGACCAGGTAGAAATGATGAAATGTAAAACAGTCAGTTTTGTTGTTTGTCAACAATTAGTTATGGAAATGGTGAAAAGATCCATGACCTAGCAAAATGCCTTGTACTTAATAAATGCTTGTTGAATAAAATTTTCATTTGATCCTTACAACACTCTTATCAGGTAAGCAGAGGAGACAGTATTATTCTCATTCTACAGATAAAGAAACTGAGGCTCTCAGAGATTAAATGACTTGCTCAAGATCATCCAGTTAGTTAATGGCAAGCCATGACTTGACTGTTGGCTTTTTAATTACATATAATGAGAAAGTGCAAGTGCTTTGAAAAGAGCAAACTGCCATATAATTTAAACAAAAATATATACAGGGATAGTTTTTTTTACCTCAGCCTGTGACAGCTGCTCTTTCAATTTCTCCACTTCCTCACGTAGTTCTCTGATGACTCTTGCATTAGGATCTTCATTGACCACAGCATGATTGACTATTCTTTTGGCTCTGTCTGCATATCTTAATGTAGACAGTGTCTCTTCATAGTTGTCTGCTGCTGGGCTAATGGTGGCTATCATGGAGGTTTGACTATTGCCTCCCAAGTTGTCCTGCAAAACATATTGTACAGAGTTTAGGGAACATACAAGAAGAACAAATCCATATCTTTTTGCATAATAGGTAATTAGAAAATTAAAAAAAAGAATTAGTGCAAACTCTGCTCCTAATAGTGAAGAGCACTCTTCAGGATAACCTAAGAGTAAAAGTTTAACACAGTTTTAAAAATAATAGGCTTATCTATAACCAGCCTATCAATGACTGTGGTCACTGATGTTATAGTATAGGTTGGAGAAATAAGTGACCTTTAGGAGACTGAAGACAAAAGTTTCTCCTTCCCAAACTGTACTTGAGTGTGTGTTTATCCTTCATTTCCAAAGAAGACCATGCCACCAGAGAAATAATGATATAACTTGCACTTGACTTTGCTTTGAGTGAGGGAGGGCTGTGCAGGTCACCAGCCTCACTTCTCCTCCAGAGCCATCTGAATCCAGTGACCAGATATTTATCAGGATGACTGGAGATGACCCAGGATGAGGCAATTGGGGTTAAGTGACTTGCCCAAGGTCACACAGCTAGTGAGTGTCAACTATCTGAGGTGAGATCTGAACTCAGGTCATCCTGAGTCCTGCCTTGGTACTCTATCCACTGCACCACCTAGCTGCCCCTCCTAAACTGTACTAGGAAACCGCTGAAGAGTAGAACATTAAAACTTTTTAAAAATAGAAACATGATTTCATTCTACATGAAGGTGACAAAAATGCTATGATTTCTCTGGATAGTTTACAAATAATTTCTATAAACATGATATAATCTTACCTTTGTGTGTAGTAATAAATATTAACATTTATATAATGTTTTACAGTTACAAAGCATTCTCCTCACACCAACTCTATTAAGTTACAGATGAGGAAACTGGGAGTCAGAAGTTAAAATGTCCCCAGGTCTTCAGATTACTCTTTCCACTGTGCCACAATGACTCTGAAGGAATGATGCCTGTCTAGTCAATTATGGTTCACTGAGATGAATCATGCCAATCAAAGGAAAGAAAAAAGAAAGATGGGAAGAAATATCACAAAAGGTGTGTCTTCCTATAGACCCAACAAAAGGTGCATTCTGGATGTTGTCTGTAAGGGATATGCACACTTTTTTCAGAGCACAGCATGTGAGAAGACCTTAAGTAAAGTATGACTCCAATTTCTTACTGTGTTCTGGAAGAGACCCTGGGCTCTCTAAGGTACAGTCAACAAGCATAAGCTCTGCTGCTGCTATTCAGTTGTTTCCAACTCTTGGTGACCCCATTTGCCATTTTCATGGCAAAGATCCTGGAGTGGTTTGCCATTTCCTTCTCCAGCTCATTTTACAAATGAGGAAACTGAGGTAAAACAAGGATAAGTGACTTGCTCAGGGTCACATTTCTAGTAAGTGTCTGAGGCCTGATTTGAATTCAGGAAGATGGACTTCCTGATTTCAAGTCTAGTGTTCTATCTGCTGTGCCAATTAATGGTAGATTCTGCCAATTTGGAAAAAAGGCCCAGGGATTGACTGAATGTCCATTAGCTGAGGACCAACCTGGTTAGATCTGGAGATACTCAGCCACAGTCTGGTTGCAAGATCATGAGCTTCTGTGCCATAGCAACACTTGAAGACAATTATAGAAAGGTTACAGTCTCAATTACTGGAGGGAGTACCAGCATTGATAAAATTAAAGATAACTTAGTATGGAGGGACCTCAAGACTTTATCCATTCTAATCCTTTTTACAAATGAGTAAGCTGAGGTCCAAAAAGATGAAGTCATTTTGTAAGATCATCCACCAAAGTAATGACAAAAAAGGAAAAGAAAGTAGGCCTCTTGACTCCTCTTCCAGGGTCCTTTCCAAAACACTGGAGAAATGGCCTCATTTTTTTTTTTTTACCAGATCTAGGATTTCACTGGTAAAGACAATTCCGGGAGGAAATTTCATTGATCATTGAAAACTGATACCTTTTCTTCGAATGATAATCTTAGGGAGTTATGTAGGACAATAAGTGAGAGGCTAAGTGACTTATACAGGGTCACACGAATCAGTATACGCCAGAGGCAACATCTGAACCCAGGTATTCCTGGCTCTTATGCCATGCTATCTTCTTAGCACATGTGAAATGGAAGGACATGTACAATCAAGCATTACCTTGAGGAGCCAAGTGAGGACTGAGTCCCTGTAAGGCACAAATTTGTTTTTACCCTTTCCAGCTGCTTGGTCAGCCAGGGATGATATAACCAATCCCAGGGTTGTGAGTGACCTAGAGGGAGAACAAATGCAATAAAATTAACCCTTCTAGGTAAAAGTGATAATAGCAAAAAAGAAAAAAAAATATATAAAAGAACAAAACCTTAATTGATTCCTAATAACTCAGCAATAGCTTGTTATGAAACAGGAAAAATGAACAAAGTAACCCATTTACATACTAGATTAATGACTTTCCTAGGAGGCCATGCTGTACAAAAAGGACTATAACATTGGTTTTAGAAAACAGAAAACTATAGCACAAGTAACACAATGGAATGTTCTGCAGCTTTTGGCTAATGGCTTTCAACGTAAGTTGCTTATGCTGAACCTAAAGAGTTTTGGTCTCTGACCTTCTACCTCTAACATAACAGGGTAACTTGCAAAGAGTTCTTCAATCACACCTCCTATGGCTGGGCAGAAAACTTATGATAATGTATTGACAATCACATTCAATGAAGAATTAATAAAGTTGTGCAAACTTACCAAACTACATAGGTACAGACTATCTATGTTTCAGGTGGTATATAAGAGTCCCTGTGGAGATGCTGACTCAGGGAAAATAATAACTACAAATTTCTGTACTAAAGAGCTAAGTGACTTTTGGGGAAAAAAAATCATTCTTTTAAGACTCTGTAGACAAGAATGCTGCCAGGTGTAATAGCTTGGGCCATAAGGAGTGAGGGGAAAGAAGAGGATGTCTACTTGTGTCATATGTAATTGTCACTTGCATTTTCTAGATAAATAAATCCAACACCAAATTTATTAGCTACATACAAAATAATATCTTTAACTGGGAATATTCAAAAAAATTAAGATGGTTAATTTAAGAAGATTACAAAAGAGAGTCTGTTCCTAGAGGATAATCACTAAGGCCAGTAAAGTGAGGGCTGAGCTGGGATCTAAGATAGTTCCTCAAGAACTAATCTTGATCCAGAGAACAAAACTTCAGAGGTAAAAGGACCCCTAAGGATCATTTTACCTTTTTAAAATCTTTTTAAAAATTAACTAATTTATTTTTAGTTTTCAACATTCATTTCCACAAGATTTTGAGTTCCAGATTTTCTCCCCATCTCTCCCCTCCCCCACCCCAAACACCATGCATTCTGATTACCCCTTCCCCAATCTGCCCTTCCTTTGATCACACCCCTCCCCTCCCTTATTCTCATCTCCTCTACTTTCTTGTAGGGCAAGATACATTTCTATACCCCATTACCTGTATTTCTTATTTCCCAGTTGCAAGTAAAAACAATTTTTAACATTTGTTTTTAAAACTTTGAGTTTCAACTTCTCTCCCTTCCTTCCTCCTCACCCATCCCCACTGAGAAGGCAAGCAATTCAATACAGGTTATACACACGCAGTTACACAAATGACTTCCATTAAGTCATATTGTGAAAGGCTAACTATATTTTGCTCCATCCTATCCTGCCCCCTATTTATTCTATTCTCTTTTGACCTTGTCCTTCCCTAAAAGTGTTTACTTCTAATTACTCCTTCCTCTCATTAGCACTCCCTTCTATCACCCCCCACTTATCCCCTTCCCCCCTACTTTTCTTGTAGCATAAGATAGATTTTCATACCAAATTGAGTGTGCATGTTATTCCCTCCTTAAGCCAAACGTGATGAGTAAACTTCACTTTTTCCCTCTCACCTCCCCGCTTTTCCCCTCCATGCCTCTTTTATGAGAGATAAGTTGCCCCATTCCATTTCTCCCTTACTTCTCCCAATATATTCCTCTCTCATTCCTTAATTTTATTTTTTTAGATATCATCCATTCCTATTCAACTCACCCTGTGCTCTCTGTCTATATGTATATAATCCCTCCAACTACCCAAATAGTGAGAAAAGTATCGAGTTACAATGTAGAAATGTAAACAGTTCAACTTTAGTAAGTCACTTATGATTTCTCTTTCCTGTTTACCTTTTCATGCTTCTCTTGATTCTTGTGTTTGAAAGTCAGATTTTCTATTCAGCTCTGGTCTTTTCATCAAGAATGCTTGAAAGTCCTCTATTTCATTGAACGAAATTCTTTTCCCAAAGTGTTATATTTAGTTTTGTTAGGTAGGTGATTCTTGGTTTTAATCCTATCTCCTTTGACTTCTGGAATATCATATTTCAAGCCCTTTGATCTCTTAATGTAGAAGCTGCTAGATCTTGTGTTATCTTAATTGCATTTCCACAATACTCAAGTAGTTTTTTTCTGGCTGCTTGCAATATTTTCTCCTTAACCTGGGAACTCTGGAATTTGACTATAATATTCCTAGGAGTTGTTCTTTTTGGTTCTCTTTCAGGAGGTAATAGGTGGATTTTTTTCAATATTTATTTTACCCTCTGGTTTTAAAATATCAGGGCAGTTTTCCTTGATAATTTTATGATGGATGGTGTCTAAGCTCTTTTTTTGATCATGGCTTTCAGGTAGGCCCATAATTTTTAAATTGTCTCTCCTGGATCTATTTTCCAGGTCAGTTGTTTTTCCAATGAGATATTTCACATTGTCTGCTATTTTTTCATTCCTTTGGTTTTGTTTTATAATTTCCTGATTTTTCACAAAGTCATTAGCTCCTATCTGCTCCATTCTAATCTTTAAGGAATTATTTTCTTCAGTGACCTTTTGGATTTCCTTTTCCATATGGTCAATTCTGCTTTTTAGGGCATTCTTCTCGTTGCCTTTTTGGATCTCTTTTGCCATTTGGGTTAGTCTATTTTATAAAGTGATATTTTCTTCAGCATATTTTGGGAATCTTCTTTAGGAAGCAGTTGACTCACTTTTCATGATTTTCTTGCATCACTTTCATTTCTCTTCCCAATTTTTGTTCTGTTTCTCTTATCTGATTTTCAAAAATCCTTTTTGAGCTATTCCATGGCCTCAGACCAATTCACATTTTTCTTAGATGTTTTGGATGGAGGAGCTTTGACTTTGTTTTCTTCTGTTTGCATGCTTTGGTCTTCCTTGTCACCAAAGTACGATTCTATAGTCTGATTCTTTTTCCAGTTTGTGTTCATTTCCTCAGTCATTTACTTGACTTTTGAGCTCTTTGTCAAGGTAGTTCTCTGCTTCTACTGGGGGCTGGGGGTGTACTGTCAGCTGCTCGATCCCTCCACAATCTGTGGGCCTAGAGCTCCAGAAACAGTGGCTACAGCTGCCCCTGCTGCTGCAGGTTCCTCCTCCCAATCCCCTCTCAGCCACCCTGGAGCTGGGGCCAGACCACTCCACTCTCCTGCACCAGTCCCACAGGTTTTTTCCCATTGACCTTCCAATTTATCCTCAGAGTTTTTGGGTCATGAAGTCTGGAAACCACCACAGGTATGAGAGATTCAGTCTCCCCAAGGCCTCTTTAAGTCCCCTTCTGAGCTCTTGCAGGCCACAATGGATTGCGCTCTGCTCCCAGGATGGTGTGATAGACACTTTCTGGTGACCTTCCAGGCTGTCTTGGGCAGGAGATTTGCTTTACTCCATCATTCTGGGGGTTCTGCAGCTCCAGAATTTGTTTAGAGCCATTTTTTACAGGTATTTGGCTGGGCCTGGGGCAGCGCTCTAGAAAGTCCGTGCTGTTACTCTGCCATCCTGACTCTGCCCCTGATGATCAGGATCATTTTATCTTAACCTCTCATTTTAACTTGCAATATTCTTGCATCAAACTCAGAGGGAAGAGAAAATTTATTTCCCACAAAACACACCGAAAGAAAACTAAAACCTAAACATACAGAGATAACTCAAGTTATTAGTCAATATTACAATAACTAAAAGCTGTTACTACATAGAGACACAGAGGATATATTGCTTTTTGACAGATTTAATATTCAAATGAAACCATTCTCTTTTCTCAAAGGACATCACTACAAAAGTCAAACAAATTCAAGGCATGTGAAGTATAGAACCAAGATGGATATCAATAGATGATTAAAGAAACAATTTCTGTTTGAATATAGAAAACAACACATTTTTACTCATTTGCTTCTTCATTCACTAAACATTTATTAAACCCTGCTGTGTGAAGAGCACTGTGGGAAAATTCAAGATCTGCTTTTGAAGCAAAACTACTTAACTAAAAACAGTTGTTCTTACTGCTACATATCTTCTCAGATCAAAATACAACTGAGATGATTTCAGTTGAAAAAGACTAGTTATTGGTAATACCACTAGTCTGAAGGTATAGAGAATACAAGATTTCCACAGTATGCAGCTTATTGCTTATTATTTTCATAAAACATCTGATTTAGTAAAAAAAACAAACACTACTTTAAAGGCTGTTCTTCAATAAGGCATTTCCCATGCACATGCAATAGAGAAAACTCTGTTAGATGAACCTCTGATTATTAATATAATGTAAGGCATGAAACCAGGACAACGTTCACCACAGGTGTTGATAACCCTCACAGAGGATGCCCTGCACAAAGTTCTTATGGAAGAATTCCTTATGGATAATGAGGTCATCTACATGCTCCTGCATATGAATGCATTCTGTTGATTGCATCAAGTATGGGAATACTGCCTAGCCTCCTGAATGAGACTCATAATCACAAGAGAATCAAAATCCCTCTTCCAAGGAATGGACCTTGGAAGAATTTTACTCCCACACTCTAATTTTTCAGATAAGGACAATGGAAGCCAGAGAAGTTGAGTGACTTGCCCAAGGTCAAACAAAGTAGTAAGACACAAAGGTCCTATGACTATAAATTTAGCATTCTTTTTCAGCACTATATTGTCTGCCACACTGAACTTAAAAGAGTTCAGCCTGGCTACCCATCTTTAGAAAAAAAAGTAGATGAAGAATGCCAGACTATGACACACATTTGGATGGAAAACCCAAAGAATTGGTTCATTAATAAGTACATCTTGGATGGATACTTCACAGGGACAATGAGCTAGACCCAAAACCAAGCAAGAAGTAGACTGGATTTCCTCTAAAAATTTAAGCAGTGCTTTTACTGGTACTAAGCTTTCCCCTAAAACAAAGTCTATTCTTTTTTTATACAATTTTCTTGTGCTGATGTTATATGGTCTAATGTCAATGATTATTACAGTCTCCTTAGAATTAAAGTTGAGAGTCACCAAAAGGGTGGTGGAAAGGCATATCAGGGGCATGAGCAGGGGGCAAAACATGGCAAGAGACAAACTACAGCAGAGGAGAAGCATAAAGTATATTATCAGAAAAAGTATTTGGGGAGCTGGAGGTGGATTGACCATCTACATGATGTTAAGAGAACTAGAAGAAGGCTCCCAACAAGAGGGGTTGACCTCTTGAGAAAGATAGGGACAAAAGTTACACAGGATGAAAAGGTATAGATGAGGTACCATATACATCATTTGAAGGAGCCATCAATGAGATTACATATCCACTGAAGCCATAGTCACTCACATTGAATCAAATCTACAGCTAGAAGAGTCCTTCCTCACTTTACAGATGAGAAAATTAAAGCCTAAAGAAGGGCAGGGATTTGCCCAAGGTCACATGGGTAATAAAAAGCAGAACATGGATTCTAAACTAGTTCCCTAAATGAAATTTCAGAGCACTAATTCCACTGCACCCTGCTGTCACCCATGTTAACAGTGATTTTGAAGAAGGGAAAGAATAAAATAAAAAAGAATCTATTCTGTGAAAACAAGAATTCTGCATACTTATTGTATATGTGCCTTTACTCTGCCCTTTAACAAGTTCTGACTTATTTCTGGTTTATTGTCATGAGAAAGAAAAAGAAAATTTCTGGAACCCAACTGTAATTGCTAAGCAATGTAATAAAAACTAAATTAGTGCTCTTTACAAAAAAAAAGAAAGAAAAAAAAGAAAAATGATGATACAGTGTAATCATTCCATTGTATAAGTGCTTTTCAAGTGGCAGGGTAAGGGGTGTGGTTGAACTAAAATAATTATATGGCTTTACTCTGTGTGCTTTGCTACATAACTTGCTATGTTATGGAGAAGTGCCATTAATTAAAACCACACCCTTTTACTTGTTAATGCACAGATACTTTTTCTTTTAAAGCCCACACCCATCCTATTTCCAACTGGGCTTAAACTGTTGAGGGATATGTAGTCAAAATGAGAAGTACAAGTATGAGAAGTTAGATGATGGTGATTCAGGGCCATCAATATTCTATGTCCACTAAATTTCATCCCTGTTTAGTGATTTAAAGACTGAGGCCTCTAAGGTAATTTAATTTCATACTCTCTTCTTATACTCTTGCAGTGGGGTGAGTTGCTGACTAATTGGGAAGTTATGGGAAGGGCTAGAGTTATGACTAACTGGGAAATTATGGAAAGGGCTAAATGAGGAA
The DNA here is from genome assembly GCF_028372415.1 of Notamacropus eugenii. Taxonomy (NCBI): domain Eukaryota; kingdom Metazoa; phylum Chordata; class Mammalia; order Diprotodontia; family Macropodidae; genus Notamacropus; species Notamacropus eugenii. The sequence goes on from NC_092875.1 coordinate 190,519,448, forward strand.
CATCAGAGAATGATATTTGTAAATATCGGCAGCCATCATTTGAAAAAGCTGGTTCCATAACTGGCAGGTAGCAAAAATGAAGAAATTTAGGCAAATAACACTAAATTTTAAAAGATAACAAATATCCCCATAGTCAATAAACTTCAATGAGGCAAACACAGGGGCAAGTTGGTGAAGTCCGAAGGAGTATATCCTGGTGGGAAATGAAGAGATGGCTGGCCTAGGCTCTCTCCTTAAACGGGGATTTCTCCACTTTGCCCTTCAATCAGAGGGACCCCACAGGCAGAAGGTACTGCTGGGACATGAGTATCAGGACTGATGTAATCTTGCAAGATAAAGAGGTTCCTGGGACATGATAAAGAAATCCAAAGAAATGTAGTGAGGTGGGAAATGAAGGAATGAACATGTCTTGTATGAGTCCCCTTCTCTCCACTTACATAGCTATCATCTTGGTGCAGACTCTCATTACCTTACACCTGAACTATTGCAATAACTTTTTTGTGGGTCTCCTTCTTGCTATTCCTTGCACATGACACTCTCATCTCTGTTTGGTGCCTTTTCACTGGCTGTCTCTCATGCCTGGAAGGTTTTCCCTCCTCCACTCTGTCTACTGGACTCCCTGGCAAGGATCAGTTTGAAGCCAACTGCCTGCAAAGAAGACTTCCATGGTTGCTGTACTTCCCAATGCCCCTTTTCATACTACCTTCCATTCTACTCTGTATATATTTTTTAAAATAAATTTTTATTGATATTTTCTATTTCTTACATCAACATAGTTTCCCCCAGTATCCCTTTTCCTTGTTTCCCAGAGAGTTATTTAGTATTTAGTCATATATCTAGGATTTAGTATTATAGCCATAAAATATTTTTAGAGAGGAAAAAAAATCAATACAATTGATTGATACATTGAAAAAAATCCAAAAACATGTGCAATGAGTAAACATGTATCTGCTCATATCTCTTCATTTAAGTCATGGTAGATCTTTATAATTTTGTTACATTCATTTTTGATTTTTTGGCATGTAGTTGTTCTTTCCATTGAATCATATGGTTATTGCGTATATTGTTTTCTTGGCTCTATTTACTTAACTCCAAATCAGTTCATATAGCTCTTTCTATGATTCTCTGAATTCATCCCATTTGCCATTTCTGACAGCACTGTAATATTTCATTATATCCATTTATCATAATCTGTTTAGCCATTCCTTTATATATCTCTTGTATGTATTTAGTTATTTTTACATGTTATTTCTCCTATTAGAACATGAGCTCTTTGAGAAGAGACTGTGTTTTCAAATATTTTCTGCATCTACAATGTCTAGCACATAGTAAATACCTATTTACTGTTGACTGAGTGACCTATGTCATCTCCTTTCAAATATACTTCTGATATTTCATTTTACTTTTTACTTTTTTTTTTGGCAAGACAATTGGGGTCAAGTGAGTTGCCCAGGATCACACAGGTAGTAAATGTCAAGTATCTCAGGCAGGATTTGAACTCAGGTTTTCCTAACTCCAGGGCCTGTGCTTTATCTAGTGCTTCACCTAGTTGCCCCTCCTTTGATATTTTAAAAGGAGAAATTCCTTATTCATTATTTTCCCAAGCACTGTGGTTTGGAGATAAAATACGAAAATCCAATTTTTTCACCTCCCCAACTGAAGAAAAAGTTATTTGACTTCCCAAGGACCAGCCTTTGCTCGCCACTCTTTAGTCAGCAGTGATAAATGCAGGGATGTTTTCCCATATTCAGTTTCCAAACATTTGGATCTTTCTAATTGTACTAGTTGTAGTGAGGGTTTACAGGGACACCTGTACATAAACAATAGGAAGAAAAGCTCCTTGTTCACCCTTTGGAGACGTCAATCAGTGTTTGGTTACTTAAGCAATACCCACTTGAGGGAGGCCTCTGAGAGGAAATAAACTAGAGCCTCAGAAAGGGAACAAGGGAGAAAAAGGAGAGCAAAGTTAGGCACACGCACTGTATCCTCAGATACCATGAGATAGGAAGACCCTACACATTTAGGAAGCTATCTTACTATGTTATCAGTTATAGGCCAACTTTTATTCTTGGCCCTGATGCATGTGGAAAGAGTAACACAAGCAGCCTCCAAATATACTCCTGGAAGAATTAGAATGTGATTGGGGGCGGAGCCAAGATGGTGGAGTAGAAAGACGCACATACACATAGCTCCGAACCCACAACCCATAGAACTGCTACAGGGAAGTAACTCACGGCGAATTCTGCACCCAGAGGCCACGGAACATTGGAGCGAGGGAGATTTCTGTTCCAGAGAGACCTGCAAACCTCTCGCAAAAGGTCCTTTGCGCTGCGGACTGGGCGCCGGGACTGGGAGCTGAGTGCAGCCCTGCCGCGGCCACAGCACCAAGAGGAAAAGATCTGAGCAGGCTTCAGGGACGGGATCTCCAGCGGCCACGCGGGTCCCTCCACCCACAGAGGGACCTGCAAACCTCTCGCAAAAGGTCCGTAGCGCTGCAGACGCGGAGCCCAGCCCAGACCTGCCGCGGCCACGGCACCAAGAGATACAGATCCGAGCAGGCTTCAGGGACGGGATCTCCAGCGGCTGCACAAGTCCCTCCACCCACAGGTAACGGGGGTCAGTGAGAGAGTCTCTTTGGCGGGTTGAGAGGGGAGTGGGGTGCTCCCATAACTCAGGCCCCCCCCCCCCCCGGGAGGTAGAAGCTGAGAGGCGGCTGCAGACCAAGACTCCCCAAGGGGGCAGGAGCCTGGATCCATTGTGGAAGGTCTGTGCATAAACCCCCTGAGGGAACTGAGCCTGAGAGGCGGCCCTGCCCCAACCTGACCACCTGAACTTAATCTCACACTGAATAGCAGCCCTGCCCCCACCAAAAGCCCTAAGGCTAGAAGCAGCATTTGAATCTCAGACCCCAAACACTGGCTGGGAGGATCAGGAGGTGAGGTGGGTGTGAGGAGAATATTCAGAGGTCAAGTCACTGGCTGGGAAAATGCCCAGAAAAGGGAAAAGAAATAAGACTATAGAAGGTTACTTTCTTGGTGAACAGGCATTTCCTCCCTTCCTTTCTGATGAGGAAGAACAATGCTTACCATCAGGCAAAGACACAGAAATCAAGGCTTCTGTGTCCCAGCCCACCCAATGGGCTCAGGCCATGGAAGAGCTCAAAAATAATTTTGAAAATCAAGTTAGAGAGGTAGAGGAAAAGCTGGGAAGAGAAATGAGAGACATGAAGTCAAAGCATGAACAGCAGATCAGCTCCCTGCTAAAGGAGACCCAAAAAAATGTTGAAGAAATTAACACCTTGAAAACTAGCCTAACTCAATTGGCAAAAGAGGTTCAAAAAGCCAATGAGGAGAAGAATGCTTTCAAAAGCAGAATTAACCAAATGGAAAAGGAGATTCAAAAGATCACTGAAGAAAATAGTTCTTTCAAAATTAGAATGGCACAGATGGAGGCTAATGACTTTATGCAAAACCAAGAAGTCACAGAACAAAGAGAGAAGAATGGAAAAATGGAAGATAATGTGAAATATCTCATTGGAAAAACAACTGACCTGGAAAATAGATCCAGGAGAGACAATTTAAAAATTATGGGACTACCTGAAAGCCATGATCAAAAGAAGAGCCTAGACATCATCTTTCATGAAATTATCAAGGAAAACTGCCCTGAGATTCTAGAACCAGAGGGCAAAATAAATATTCAAGGAATCCACAGAACACCGCCTGAAAGAGATCCAAAAAGAGAAACTCCGAGGAACATTGTGGCCAAATTCCAGAGTTCCCAGGTCAAGGAGAAAATATTGCAAGCAGCTAGAAAGAAACAATTCAAGTATTGTGGAAATACAATCAGGATAACACAAGATCTAGCAGCCTCTACATTAAGGGATCGAAGGGCATGGAACAGTATATTCCAGAAGTCAAAGGAACTAGGACTAAAACCAAGAATCACCTACCCAGCAAAACTGACTATAATACTTCAGGGGAAAAATTGGTCTTTCAGTGAAATAGAGGATTTTCAAGTATTCTTGATGAAAAGACCAGAGCTGAAAAGAAAATTTGACTTTCAAACACAAGAATGAAGAGAATCATGAAAAGGTGAACAGCAAAGAGAAGTCATAAGGGACTGACTAAAGCTGAACTGTTTACATTTCTACATGGAAAGACAATATTTGTAACTCTTGAAACATTTCAGTATCTGGGTACTGGGTGGGGTTACACACACACACATGCACACACGCACACATACATAGAGACAGAGTGCACAGAGTGAATTGAAGAGGATGGGATCATATCTTAAAAAAAGATGAAATCAAGCAGTGAGAGAGAAATATATTGGGAGGAGAAAGGGAGAAATTGAATGGGGCAAATTATCTCTCATAAAAGAGGCAAGCAAAAGACTCATTAGTGGAGGGATAAAGAGGGGAGGTGAGAGAAAAACATGAAGTCTACTCTCATCACATTCCACTAAAGGAAAGAATAAAATGCACACTCATTTTGGTAGGAAAACCTATCTCACAATACAGTAAAGTGGGGGATAAGGGGACAAGCAGGGTGGGGGGGATGATAGAAGGGAGGGCATGGGGAGGAGAGTGCAATTCGAGGTCGACAGTCATGGGGAGGGATAGGATCAAAAGAGAATAGAAGTAATGGGGGACAGGATAGGATGGAGGGAAATATAGTTAGTCCTATACAACACAACTATTATGGAAGTCATTTGCAAAACTACACAGATTTGGCCTATATTGAATTGCTTGCCTTCCAAAGGGAAGGGGTGGAGAGGGAGGGAGGTAAAGAAGTTGGAACTCAAAGTGTTAGGATCAACTGTCCAGTAATGTTCTTGCCACTAGGAAATAAGAAATACAGGTAAAGGGGTATAGAAAGCTATCTGGCCCTACAGGACAAAAGAGAAGACGGAGACAAGGGCAGAGAGGGATGATAGAAGAGAGAGCAGATTGGTCATAGGGGCAATTATATTGCTTGGTGTTTGGGGGGGGGTAGGGGATAAAAGGGGAGAAAATCTGTAACCCAAAATTTTGTGAAAATGAATGTTAAAAGTTAAATAAATAAATTTAATTAAAAAAAAAAAAGAATTAGAATGCTACAGACTCTAAAACAGATTGTTCGGAGAAGCCTGTAATGCATTCAGTTCTCTGTCTGGTTCAGGTAAACAGAATACAAGTTCCCTTTTCCAACCCTCAGCAATGGAGAAAAGCAGCAGACTGATTTAAATTTATTACCCTCCTGAGGTAGAGAGAGCCTGTACAATTGGCTCAGCACTGCTCATCTATCACAGGAGCCATTCTACAACAGTGTACAATCATGTAAAGTCTTTATCTCTTAAGAAGAAGAAAAAGAAAAAAATGCTTTAAAGGCTCTGAAGGGCTTGAAGAGAGTTGAAGATTCTAGGTCCATAATCCATTAAAGAAACATTAACATCTCTGTCAGGTCATTGGAAGGTCTTGCTAAGAGGATTATTAATCGTCTGATAAAAGAAGCTGAAAGAGGAATTAGAAAATTTAGGAAATCTGCTGAAGATTCCTTTCTATATACATATAATTACAGGATTTGGAATATACAACTGGGTTTTCCAGGTATAGGTTTTAAGATTCAAATTATCCACCTCTCCATTAAAAACTATTATGGAACGATGTGACAATTTTTATGATTAGGAAACTTATAAGCCTTCATGGCATTTCTTGGGCTTTCTAACATCATGTCGCTGGTACTTATGTAACTACTATGGAGGGTCATTTTGTCATTGTGGAAATCACAATGGAATTAGAAACAGAATATGTAGGTTCTAGTTCGACTAACAACACAATTTGTTTAATGACATTAAGCAAGAATTAATATCTATGAACTCTAGTTTCCTTTCCTCAGCTCCAAAGAGTACTTGTTAGGCCCAAACAAATATAAAGGACTTTGTAAATTGTAAAGTATTCTATACATGTGAACTGTTCTTCAGAGCACTGAAGTAACCTCTCTCCTTGACCTCCAGTCTCATGTTTCCAAATGCTGCTTGGACATCTCAAAAATAGATGTCCTGTGGACATCGTAAACTCAACATGGCCAAAACTGAACTCAATTATCTTTTCCTCACTTTCCTCTCTTAATGCTGAGGACACCATCATCTTCCCAAGCACTCAGGTTCACACGCTAGGTGTCATCCTCAGCTCTCACCCTCTCTCACATCCTCCTTTTCCCCCCCAGCCATATCCAATCCCTTGCCTTCATAACATGCCTCAAATAAATCCCGTCTGTCCTTTGACTCTGCCACCATCTAGTACAGGCCCTCCAATCTTCCACATCTGAATCATGAAAATAGCCTTCTGGTCAGTTTCTCTGCCACAATTCTCCCTCCACTCGAGTTCTCCTACATTCAGCTATCAATGTGATCTTTCTTAAGCATAGTTCATGTATTCTGAGATCCAAAGATACTGGCTTTCCTGCTATTTTTTGCATAAAACACTCCAATCTCCCAATTCCACAGATTTTCACTGGCTGTTCCCCCATAGCTGGGATTCTCTCCCTCCTTATCTCTACCTCTTGGCTTTGCTGAATTCTTTCTGGTCCTAGTTAAAATCCCACCATTCACAAGAAGCCTTTACACCAATCTTCCTTAATACTAATAGCCTTCATTCTAATGTTATCTTTAATTTATCCTATATATTCATTTTTTTTTATATAGTTCGTTGCATCTTTCCTTCCCCAGAGGCAGCTAGGTAGAATAGTGGATAGAATACTGGGGCTGGAGTCAAAAGAGTTCAAATCCAGCTTCAGACATTTCCTGGCTGTGTAACCCTAAGCAAGTCACTTAACCTTTATCCTAACTCATTTTATTTCAATTGTAAAAAAACAAAACCAAACAAGGATAATAGTACCTACCCCCCAAGGTTATTAGGAAGATCAAACAAAACGCTATTTGTAAAGTGCTTAGCATAATGTCTGGCACCTACTAGGCCTTACTTACCTTCCTTGTTTCCTCTCGCTCTCCCTCCTTTCTCATTAGAATATCAGCTCTTTGAAAGCAGATGAATTTTTTGCCTTTCTTTGTATTGCCAGCACTTAGTGACATAAAGCAGGCACTTTACAAATGTTCAGCTTAATTCATTTTGCGGTAGTCCTTCTCAAAGATCAAAATATTAGGGAGGTAGTAGGGAAAACCCACCGGATGAGGACACAGAAGATTCAGGTTTGACTCCCCAGACCCATCACTTACAAGTCATGTGAATTTGGACAAGTTATTTATTAACCTGTGATATGTATATACATAGACACATGTTGCTTACTAGGATCAGCCTGATGCAAAAATAATATAAAGCCGTTATATGCTAAGCTCTTTGCTAGGTGATGGGGCAGAAGCCAAATTTAGCATAGTTACAGTCCCTGTCTGGAAGGAAGAGAAGGAGAAAGGGAGGATGGTAACAAGCATTTGTTAAGCACTTACTATCTGCCAAGCACTTCACAATTATTCTCTCATTTGATCCTCACTATAACCCTGGGAGGAAGGTGCTATTATTATCCCCATTTTATAGTTGAGGAAGCTGAGGTGGATCAAGGTTAAATGACTTGCCCAGGGTCACACAGCTAGTACATGAGTTAGGATTTAAATGCAGCTCTTCCAGAATCCAGGTGTAGCATTCTACTGGGTCACCCAGGTGCCTCATGGCACTTACAGCCACATAACTTTATGTTACTATAACATAAAGTTATACTATAGTTACATAGTATATAGTTATACTGTAACATAAAAGAATACAAAGTAAGTTCATAGAAGTGCAAGCAAAGTACTTTGTGAGGTACAAAGGAGAAAAGGTAGCTAACATTTGGGAGTGTAGGAATAGTAAGAGCTTCTCTGCACATGTGGCATTTGAGTTAGGCTTTGGAAAATGGATAGTAATTCAGGAGGCTAAAAAAGGGCAAAGTGAAGGAAGGAAGGCAGAGGAAACAGCGTGAATGGTAGAGGGAGGGAATGGGGAATGCCCAGGGAACCACAAGTGGACAAGTCTGGCGGACATATATAGCCTTGGAGACAAGGCTGGAAAGGTCACATGATGTCAGTGTTTCACAGGTGTGCTGAACCTGAAGGCAAAATCCCTAAGAGAAGAACCCAATAATACATCAGCTAAGCCTAGAGAAAGGCAGCAATCTCGTCTCCTTTTATTTCCCCTCACCTTCTGCCTTTCTACTTCTCTGCCCATAATAGAACAGTGCTATTCTGCCAAATGGAGTTTTTTAATGTCTTGTCATGAAATGGGAGTTGGGGGGAATCCTTTGTTATGAGAGAAGACAAACTTCCTGTTAGATGAACTCCCCCAAAGAAGCTGTCTCCCTCTGAGCAAGGCCTTGCAGACCTGCCAGTGATAGAATATCTCTCTTCTGTTTACAAATCACAGCTAATTAAAATCAAAATGTGCCCAATCTTTAAATACAGACTTCACCTTGGAACATTTGTACTGGTAATATAAGGAACTAAGGAAGTTAGAGCTTTTGAGATCTGAAAAGCTCTACAAACAATATCATTTACAAGCAAGTCCTTGACTCTCTAAGCCCTAGAAAGGTTAAATGACTTGCCCAAAGATCACACAGGTATCAAATAGCAGATAACTTTCTAGAAAATTGTATATATGCATATATAAACAAATCACATGATAAGACAACTCAACATGTAAAGATTCAGTTTTAGCTTCTCTTGTTTCACTTTTGTACTTGCATCCCTAACACCCAATTAGATGTCTGATATACAGTAGGTACTTAATAAATGCTTTTAAACTGATGGGTTTTTAAAAAATTATGAGTAAGCTCCTCTACTGTATTTAAAACATGATTCAGTTTTACATGCAGTTTCTCAAGAACAGATCTATTCTGTAAAGCAACGCACATAAAAATATATACTTCTGAACAAATACAGTTACCATACATTTTTCTTCTTCTCTCCCCCTCTTAACCACAGTCCCCAGCCCTAGGGAGGCTTTCATGTATCCCCCCAAAGTAGATGAAGTGTTTTGTTTTCACCAGTCAAGCTGTTTACCAAGGTTACATAGTCTTTGGGACAAGCTGCATCAGAACCATCCAATCCTTGACAAGAAGGGCCCCAAGGCGTTCTGGCAGCAGAACATCACACTCAGCTGGGAGTCTGGACTCATGAAAGGTATTCTTGCAATAGCTCTCTTACTTGTTTATGTTGCTGCCTTCTTTCAGACGCTCCCCAGCGGCTCCTGTTTTAGACACTCTTTCACTTCCAGCCAAGTCTACCAGGCTGACCTTACTGACTTTCTCTCCAGAATTCTAGTTGGTGGAAACAGGAAGCAATAAATGTTAATGCAAAAAAAAAAAAAACCAAAAAAAAACCCACACAAAAAATAACTTGGTAACACCTATATCTGCTAGATTAAAAAAGAAACCTGTGCCCCTGCCTCTACTCCAAAGGAAAAAAAAATACTCTCAAAGAAGCCAGTCTTTAAATCTATACATTGGGTATTTGGGGAAGAAATTAACAACAAAATCATATTTTAGATTGGTACAAAACTATGTCTTTTTATCATGCCCTTAATTTTCCAGAGTACCCACAAGAAAATCTGAGAGATCTGTGCATGTAATAAAAAATCCCTGCCTTTACCCCTCCCCCCCACCCCCAACAGTTCAAATTGGGGAAGAAGATTGAGAAGCCTGTCAGGAACTGTTTCTTTTATGTCCTATCATGAATTAAAAAGGCAAACTTTTACTTAGAAATTTGAGGGTTATTCCCAGTTGGATGTCCTTTGTTGTATGTTATGAGGCCTCTTGCAAAGTAAAATACTCTTTCTTTAGAAAAATGACATTTTGGGCTACATTTTGTAGTTTTCCCATAGGGTTCCTTAATTCATTGTAAGGCAAACATCTAGGTGGCATTGCAAAAGGGATTCCCATTCCATTCCATCTGCTATTTATATAACATCATTGCTGTGCCCTCCAGGCTCTTTGCTGGTCTTGATTTTAAAATCTTGGGTTAAGTAAGGGCAATATGATGCCAGCTGTCTTACGCATCAAAGCAGAGGCAGGCATACAATTGAATCCCCAGCCCCTGACCATGCTATGAGTTATTTCACTCATATAGCATCCCATTGTCTCTGTAGATTCATGACTTCCACTTACACCAGATTGTAAGTCATACAATGTCTGTGTGACTATAATGTTGAAGACAGCATGGGAGCGACTGCTTTCCTCATTCATATTAGTTGCCGCCACTGTTCGAGATTTGTTTCCCTCAGACATCAATGACTCAATGTCCTAGGGCAGAAACACAAAGAAAGAGTCCTAAAGAAAAGAGGATACTACAAGCCTGAACACCAATATTTCTTCTGCCATACCAATTAAATATATCTCCTTTCCAGAAGTATTCTCTTCCCTCAGCTCTAGTCAAAACATGGTTCAAACTTTCATCCCCATCTTGTTTGATTCTACTGTGCAAAATTTTTATGTTTAGAATATAACTTTCTTGTCAATTTTTTCTTATCGATTGCATGCTTCTGCTTTTCAAGTTTCTCTGGGTATGTTCCAGGATACAATTAACAATGAATTCCTAAAGCCCATCTTCTAAGCAGTGGGGCTCCATTTCTCTTTAGAGCTGCTTCTGAACATGCTCAATTTTAGTGCCTTTATATCAGCCTAACACATGTTCATTTAGGAAGATTAATTGCAGAAGATGATGAATGGATTGTACTTCCTATCTAGGCATCACTAGTCTAGTGCTATAATCATTTAATTGGCTAAAGTGATTACCTCACTCTGAGACAATGTTTCACTACCAAAGGTGATTACAATCAATCTTTATCCGTATGTTGCTGATTCAGCTAATGCATTCTATGAAACTCTGTTGAGTTGTACCAAAACAGGGATGAAAATGAAAAGAAAAAGAGCTATCCACTTTAACAAATAGTTTTTTTCTGGAGAGTTAGTAGAATTAATGTCCTGAGAATCTCAAAATTAATTCACTGATGAGAGATGAATTTAGGAAGCAACATAGTAAGACAGAGCAAGCTGTGGATTCAGAGCAAGGAGCCCTGGGTTCAAGTCTATTCCCAGCCAGGTAGCATCTATATGAGTAAGTTTGGGGAAAATGGATGAGATAATTTTCAAGTTTTCTTTTAGCTCTAACAATCTCTGAGTTTCATGAAGTAAATTTTAGTTTATCAAGAATATAGTAGAATATAGGTGTGTACTGCTTTAAGAACAGTTAAGTGAAAATTCAACTTTTATAGCAGATAAGTTAGAGAGTGATTATTTGTTTAAAAGAAAACATTCATTCTAGAATTCTTTTAAATAGTATGTACCATTTCATTTAAAATTAGATTAGAACTAGACATATTCAATTAACCCCTAATTTTTAAGGAGTACACTTTTCTTAGTACGCAAAGTACATCTATAATTTAAAAATGCAAGTCAACTAACATATTAAATGAAACTTAAAATGTTAAAGTAAAGGTTTCATTTTCTGTAAGTGTTATAGAAGAGATCTAGGACAAAACACTTTTCTTTCTTCTAAAGTAAAATATGTAAGGGATTTTTAAAAATATTTTGAGCCTCTGTGAATTTTCTAGAGTGAGAAAATTACATAATGCAGCAAGGAGGTCAATGCCTTACATATAGTGGCCACCTAAAGGTTCCTTTAATGTCTGAATGAATTTTCAAAGTAGATATCATGTTGATTGTGCTTTTTTCTCAAACTATCTTTTTAGAATTTATAGTTAATGAGACTTATTTCTGACATGTTTATCTACCTTTACTTATAAAAATTAAAAGACAATGCCATATCAGACACTTTAAATCCCCAACAACCACAAAAATTATTCCTATTGGGTCTATATGCCAAGAAACAAACAAAAACTCATTTCTTAGGGATTTAGATTGGTCATTTCTGATTTTAATGTAATCCTCCCAATGGATAATTATCTAATGAATCCTGTTAGAAACACAGAGAATTAATTATTCAATACTCCAGGTGAAAAATAGATTTTTCTAATTTCCAACCTTTCCCATTTATGTAGAACAAGGGTGAAAATAGATATGAAGATTAGGATGTATGGTCCCTAGGAATATATTCGTGAGTGTTCTATTTTCTTCTGGGAACTGCCTGTAGTTTAGTGTGAGAGATGGAGCAGCAGAGCAGAAAATGGCCAGAGGCACTGTTGTGTTGTTATCCCCATTTCACAAAAAAAACCAAGTTCAGAGAGGTTAAATGATTTGCCTAGGGTCACACAGTTAGTAAGTGCTGGAGGCAAGATTGAACCCAGGTCTCTCCCAACTCTCAATTTAAAAGGTTCTTAGTACTATATTATGCTGCCATTGTGAGCTCTGAAAGAGATCTACATGATGAAAGTAGAGATTTAAGGGATTAATGTGGTAGTAGTGCACGTCTAACTAGAAGCAGAAAAAGAGTGGAAGCAGAGAATAATCAGAAGCCTACTGTGACATTGTGGGCAGAAAAAACAGACATATTTTGAAAAAAAGTGACATGATTCAATTGATGCTGAGAAGGAAGAAGGGAATGAGCAATGGTGTCTGGAGGACCAGGAGAATGGTGATATCACTGATGAAAATGGTTCTGGAAAAGAAACCCAGGTGATGGTTGTTTGTTTGATTTTTTCAAGGGGGGGGGGGGGAAGATAAGTTTTAGTTACACTGAATTCAAGGTAATGATGGAATATTCAAGTAGCCATGTCCTGCAGGCATCTGGAAATACTAGAGGACAAGTACTGACCTAAAGACACAAATTTGGAAATCATCATCCTACAGATGTTAGTTAAAGTTATGACAGTGGATGAACACTAAGATGAATATAGAAGAATAAGAACAAAGCATCAAAGACAGACTTCTGGGGACATTGAAAATGTAGGGTGAGATAAGGTAGTGAAAGAGGGACAGGAAAGAAGTGAGTATAGACGAAGAAGAACCAGGCTGCTAGGGAAGCCAATGGAAGAAACAATTTCAAGAAGGAGAGGATGGATTATTCATAGTGCCAAATATGGTAGAGAAACCAAGGAGAATGAATTTTGAAAAAAGACTGCTAGATTTGCCTAGTAGGAAGTCATTAATAAGCTGAGGGAAAGCAGTTTAATGGAGTGATAAATGGTATCTTAATATGTTCAATAAACACAAAACACTGAAACATATCTTATCGTGAAATTTGCATAAGTAAATTGGTAGACAATGTATTGTGTATTTGCAAAATGAATTGCGTATTGAACTAGAGTCAATATTATGCTCATCAGCTGCAGAAGTACTAGTGGCTAAAATCCTTCTCTAATCATTTTGCCCTCTTTGCCAATATGGGTAGTTTCTTATAAATGCTTCTACTTACCTCAAAGCTAGTAACAGCCAGTTGAGATAGGCCATCTACATAGGGCCCCAAGACTTTATGCTCTCGGACTTTAAGGGACTGCCTGCTCCTTCAGGATGAAAAAAAAAAAAAAGAATAGATAGTATTTTGCACTTGCAAATTTCACTACTGCTTCTTTCTAAAAGTATCCCCAAATTAGAGTGGTAGTTACAAAAGATTAGAAAAGTTAATTATTAAAAAGTTAGTCCCACAAAAGATAATTGCAAGAAGGAACTGACATAATATATTCTAAAAGTTATTTTATTCTGGCTTACTAAAATAGCATTCTAAACCAAGAATATTTTCAAATCTTCAACTCTATTTTTGCTTCAAAAATACATTTCCTTTACCAAAGCAAAAAAACAGTGTGCTAAAATACTTGACATACTAATTTGCTTCACTGAAAGAACACTAAAAACTCAAAATACTATATATGAACAAGATAACAGAAAGAGAAATAAGAAAAATGACCAGATAAAACTGGCAATGGATGCATAAAAAGATAATCTGACCAAGTGGAATTTCAGAATTTAAAAGCTGGACCTTGGAGGTCATCTAAGCTTAATATTCCTCCATTTTGCAGATGAGAAAACAAATTAAGATTCAGAGAAGTGAAGGGACTACTAAATAACGAAATAGGACTTGAACCTAGGTCTTATGACTCCACATCCAGTGATCTCTCTACTACTTCATGGTATATCCACATTAAAGCTGGTCTTCAACTTCATTCTCCCCATAGATCAGCAATGAAAATCAGGTAAGGACACAACTAACTAAAATCCATCATCATGGGGCATTTGGCCCAGTAAGGTTTCTCACTGAAAGTTTTTTGTTTTGTGTTCTCAAAAAGCGTCAGATAGTTACGGCATATTTGTGGAGACTTTATGGGCTTCAGATTTCCTTATACCCTGGCAGTGGCAACTGCCTCCTCTGATTCCTTTATTTAACATACATCACAAATCAAAACAACAAATATTTACTGAGTTTGTGCAAGGCATTATGCTAAATACTTACCACTATCACGCCATTCAAATTTGACATCTAGAATCCTTAATTTTTCTATCTTATACCTAATGGAGGTCATTAGTACAACAGAGGTCCGGGAGAGGCAGAACAGGCAAAAATAATAGCAAGATAAATTTATTTCTTAAGACCTTATATTGGCTTACTTTGATGCCTCATCATAGTGAGGAGAGTTCTGGCAGGTCCTATAAATCTGGGGAAGGTCTATGTGCAATCCTGACAATAAACAGACTGTATATTTGTCATCTGAGGGCTAACCTACCCAAATCCAAAGAGGTTCATTGCCAGAGATGGGGTTGGTCACCAGACAATAAATTTTTTGGTGACTGTAACTCATTAAATCAATGAACAGTGTCCATGAATGCCTTCAAAGAAGCACTTACACTGATGAAATCATAGATAACCTTATCCAGCTATCTGAATGTATGGTGAGAAATTAGTTATAATGGAGTAGAACCTAACAAAGAAATGAAGCTCTAAAGTCAGGATGAAAGGTGAAATTATTTACAATCAAAATTTCCCTTAAAAGTTCCTTCATTTTGTTGGCTTTTAATTCCTTCTTATTAGAAGTCTAACCTTGTTTGAGGTCAGTTTTAAGCAGCAAATAGATGCAAAAAACCTTTTTCTTGAAATGTGTTGCCAGCGATGACCCATGTTCATGATTCTTATCTTTCAGATATAAGTTTAATGTCTTTTTAGTTTTTGTTAATATCTTCATCATTTAAAAAAAAACTGACTAGAAATACTATTTCTTTATTATTTGGAGAGAACCTAACATAAAGGGGGAATTCTTCCCTTACAATCCAGTTGCTACAATGGGGAATACAAAATTCTGAGCAAGGGGTTAAACTCAATCTTATTCCTCACAGGCCACTGTGGGTCAAGGGGCAGTTATCACTCTGGACTGGGTCAGCAGATCCAGCTAAATTCACATGGGTTGAACAGGCATTGGAGGCATATGATGAAACAGTACTTTGGTGGGACACAGAAAGTTGGTATGTAACCAGATATAAAATTAGCTCCAATGAGTATTGATTAGGTAAATTTTGAGGTTGCAGGGCTAATTTATTGAGCCTTTTCAACAGCAAGTCAATAGAGAATTAAGACTTAAAAGGAAAGGGCAGAAACTTATCATCTATACTGTGTCCTCTTTTTCACAGTATCTGCTCTTTATCACCTTTCAAATCTATAAACCATTTCTGAGCATGTGAGAATAACTTCAAAATTAAACAATTTTAGGTTTCTGTGAGAAGCTACATCATTTATCATATTTTCATAAAGAAGAAAAGCTATATCCATTTTATAGAGAATTTTCTTATAGCAACCATATCCAATTTTCAGTCTAGACTTATGTGACAGGAAATTCTTTTAGTGTCGATCCAAAGAACTTAAAAAGTAAGTCTAAACTTTTCCAGTGGCTGCTCAGTTTTACTGGTATTCATGATTGTGATTGTACATTACCAGTATCATCAAGAGCTTTTGTTTTTATGTCTAGTACAACACAATCTTCACTGTTAAAAGTAAATGATGGTAAAGAAATACGGTTTATTTGTAACATAAATAGAACATGCTCTTCACAAAAAGAATTGCCTAGATTATGCAAGTTCAATTTCTCCATCAATCACCTCAGTAGCAGAACTATTTTCTATTTTAATGCAAGGTCCAGAGTTCCTTTTCAGATGACTCTCCAAGAAGAGCTCTTTGATTATAGTAAATTTTTTTTTAAAAAGTAGTGGTCATTGTAACACTCAGGACATTAAAATTCTCAACAAGTGGCATATGTAGGCAATCTAATGTAAGCCTACTGGACACTGATGAGTTTTGAGCAGCCTATGATATCTCAATAAATTAACTGAATAAACACTCATTCAACACTTTATGAGTTAAAAGGCACTTTACTACATGCAGAGGGGAAACAATGAAGCATAATGCAGTTCTTATCTTTAGTTCACACTACTGCAGGGGAATTAAGACATGTACACAAATAACTTTATTACAAGTTGAACTATGCTAAGTGCTTTAGAGAGTTCAAATAATATGGAATAAGAGATGAAAGGAGGAATCACTGTCTAGTTTGTGGAAATCAAGAAAAGCTTCATGAAAGAGGTATGGACCTGAAATGGACCTTTAAGGAAAGGAAAGATTTCAAAAAGGGAAGATGGGAAGGGGAGTTTTGATGTATTTCTTTTTTCCAGGCACAAGAGATATATAGAGGAACAAAGAGTCAGAAATAGGTCAGGAAAAAATGAATATTTACGATTGGCTGGGAGTGCTGAAGAAGTGACCACCCCACCGAGTGTCAGAGAACATGTAGAAGTCAGAGGAGTTAAGGAGCTATGAGACCAGAGTGTCAGAAGGGCAGTAAAAAGGAATACTGAAATAGACAAGAAGGATGTTAGGGATTAGGGAAGGAAAAAACTGTAAACTATAGGCTCAAGTTATTGACAATAGTAAGAAAGTGTCTTGGAGGTTGATACATGGGAGACACAAGAAATAGTTACAATCAGATAGTATCAAATTCAACTATCTTCAAGTTTTTTTTTTTTAACACTAAGATTATTTTAATATAATACCTCTATCACAGGATTTTAAAATGTCTGATTTCAACCACTGACTCACCCTTTGGGGTCTAAAAGATCCCGAACTTTCTCATTATATATTTCCATGTATGACACTTCAACTTTAAAGATCTGTGATTCATTTTGCTCCAAAGAGATCCTTTGAAATAAAGCACAACAAAGTCGTGGAATTAAGCCCAGCTGCTCAGCATTGCCCATCATTGAGAAGGATTTTCCTGAACCTAGAGAAAAGCAACCAGAGAGACAGGTAAAGTTGGAGAAAGAGAAAAATGAATAATATGAATATTCTAAAAGTACTCATATGTTCTATATGTGTGTGTGGGTATTTTTAATAAATGATCTTCATTCTTAAAGAACAAAATGACACATACCTTAGAAATCCAATGTAAATGATAACTATATTTCATTATTCTTTTCCATGCCAAACTGGCCGACAATTCATTGCTCATCTCCATGCTTTTGAAAAAGCTAATTTCCTTCAAAGCTCACCTCAAACACCACATCCTATTTTAGGCTTCTCCTATTTCCCTTATCTGCTACTGCCTCCTGCTTACCCCTCCCCCAAATTGCCTTAGGTTACTTTGTACATACTCTGAATATAACTATAGGAGAGCATGCCATTTCCCTTGATAGAATATAATCTTGTTGAGGCAAAGGCCATTTCATTTTTGCCTTTGTATATCCCTGGGGCTCAGCACAGAGCCTAGCATAGACTAGGTACTTGACAAATGCTTGTGGTGGTGGACTAGTAGTCACTTCACTCCAGGGAAGCAGGTTTCAAATTTTCTTTTGGGGAAAAAAATAATAAGAATGGATATAAGACCAGGGACAGAAACTTGTATCATTTAACAGGCTATAAAATGATCATAATATTTTTATAAATCACAAATTGGATGAGAAGAAATTTTTTTGGAAAAAAATACATTGTTTCCTGATTATTTTAGAAAAGGGATTTACAGAAACAGCAAAAAAAAAAAAAGTATAACATGCTTAGTTTCAGAAGGGCAAACAATGAACTAGAAAGCAATTCCATGTCAGAATAGTCCTTGAGTACTTTATAACTCTCTATGTAGCTGGATAATGAAGGAAGATTGCATTCTACTCTCCTATACTAAGAGCTCATGGAGAACAGGGACTGTATTTCTCCTTTTATATCACTGGTGCTTAGCACAGTTTCTGGAACTTAATGAATGTTTATTTACTATCATGAAATGCATATTTATTGACTATCATGAATTTTACATCTTACAGTTTTAAACTGGGGCAGCTAGAAGATGCAATGGCTAGAATACCAGGCTTGGAGTCAGGAAGACTTATCTTCCTGAGTTCAAATCTGGCCTCAGACACTAGCTATGTCATATTATGTGATACAAGTCACTTAACCCTGTTTTCCTCAATTTCCTCATCTGTAAAAAAAGTTGGAGAAGGAAATGGCAAATTACTCCAGTATCTTTGCCAAGAAAACCCCAAATGAGGACATGAAGAGTCAGACACAACTGAAATGACTGAATAACAAAAAGCCTTAAATTAGAGATTCAAGATTTTATATGCAGCCTTAAAGATCTATTCAAAAATTCCTTAGGACCCTCAAAACATTTTACTGGCTCTCTCATCAATTGTATTCATACTCAATATTAGATGATGAATCAAATGTATAAAGGATGACAAGGGGTCACATTTTCAATTTTATTAAAAACTATCATCTGCGCACAGACTTTTCTTTTGGGGCTGACCAGTTTCTCTCAGGGCTTAGAATCTGAGTCCTAATAGGCACAAATTTGTTTTCCTAAACATCAATTAGACATTGATTAAACATCTTTTTTGGAGGGAGAACTGTTATGTACATTTAAAAGTGTCTTCCAACACTTTGCATTTTTACAGGTGATCCTTTGTGTCTGAAATTTTCCCCTTCCTCATCTCCATTTCCTGACTTCCTTCAGGTCCTAGCTAAAATCCCACTTTCCAAAAGAAGCCTTCCCCATTTCCCCTAAGACTAGTGCCTTCTTTTTGTGATTATGTGCATAAGTTTATATTATATGTAGCTTATGCACATATTTGTTTGTCTGTTGTCTTTCCCATTTGATTGTGAGCTTCTTGAAGGCAGAGACTGTTTTTTGCCTCTTTTTATATTACCAAAACTTAGCATATGGCCTGACACTGAGTTGATGCTTAATAAATGGATGTTGACTTGACACCTCTTATTTCATTGGATCTTTAAAATATGTGAGATAGGGAGGAATGTATAATTACCCCCATTTTATAGATATAGATACGTTAAGTTATTTAGATAAAGCATTTAATTAGTTATTAAATACTCATGGCCAAATATACATTTAATGGTGGAGACAAAACTAGAATCTAGGTTTCCTGACTCTTCCTATACAGTCTCCTTTCTACTACAAGTCAAGGAAGGCATCATGGTATGATGGAAAAAGTATGAAACTTGGAGTAATAGGAACTGAGTTCAAATTCCGATTCTGTTACTTACTACCACTGTGACCTTAGGAAAATCACTCAACTTCTCTGGACCTCTATTTCCTCATCTGTAAAATTAGAGGGTTGAACTAGATGACCTCAGTTCTTTCCTGGTATAGATCTATGACCCTAAAGTGGTTTTAGAAAATGTTTATTTAAAAATACTTTTCTTTACAATAAGATCTTGGTTATTTGTATAATACATATTGGGACAATAATTTTAAACATCCAGAAGAGATGCTGTTGGGAAACAGGAATGTTTGAAAACAAATACAAGACAGAAAAAAAGTGGGTTGTACCATCAACAAGGCTTTCACCATGAACCATCACTCCAGGCAGACAGGGATGGCACCCAAATTATAGCTGAATAATTCCCAACATGGTTAATTTGTGTACAAATAATCAGGATTTGATTATATTTAATCACCTGTGTGATTGAATTAAAAGGGTAAGTGGCAAAAATGTATAGAGCAAAATATATCTTTTTTTTGTCAGTAATAATAATGGGGAATTTTGCAGGAGAGCAGCATAAAAGTTATCACTAGAGCTGGATGGTTGGAATAAGAGATGGAATGGCCATTGCCCATGGACATCACACAAGCTCTGCTGGGGTCCACACAATGTCAAGAGCTTGAGGAAGGAATCCAATACATTATATGAACTCCCTGTGGGAGGACCTATGGAAGGGCATGGACAAGGGTAGAAGAGAATGAGATATGGATTGGTTGCAATCTGTTCCATTGGAAGAAAGACCCACATCTATGAGATCACAGATCCACTTAAGTAAATAATAATAGTTCACCTTTCTAGAGTATTTTGTGGACCTCAGTTTTTTCATCTATAAAATGAAGGTATTGTACAAAATTACATCTCAGATCTCTTTCAGTCAGGAGTATACAGGTAAATGTTTAACAACCATCTCTCCAAGAAAAATGTATTTGTGACAAACTTTTAAGTTTAATCTGCATTTATTTTCTTCATCATTTACTTAAATCCAGAAACACTTTGGAGTTTAATCTTCATTATTAATATTTTCTCCACTATTTTCTTAAGTCAAGCTAATTCACAAAATAATAAATCAAGCTCTGATTTGTAGCATTTCCTGATAATGAAGCCGTACTTTTTACATATACACTGTTGAAACTAAACACTTACTATACTTGATTACAAGATGAAAACTCTTACCTGTCTGCCCATAAGCAAAAATACAAGCATTGTATCCCTGAAAGGCTTTTTCAAGAATTCCTTCTCCAAGGCATTTGAAAACTACTTCTTGACCTGTCAAAAAGAAGATTAAGAAATTAGTTAACCATCAACACTCTGAAAACATGATCAATGTTCTACATACAGCAGAATGAAAACACAATGTAAAATATATGTACAAGAGAAGTCACAGGAATGTCAACACAGAAAGTTGACAGGAAGAAGAGCAGTAGAGATGCTCAGTAATCCCTTGGGGATAATTATTGGCAAAAGGAGTAAAAAATATGTTTTTGATATCTGTAAACCAAAGGATGGACCATAACTAATAAAAACTAGAAATGTTTAACCTGGGGGCCACAGATATGACTCCATGGTCATCACTGAGATTTGTTAAGATAACACTAATGTTGAGAACATAGCAATGGAAGGATACTCATTGTTCAAGAGGAAGAGATGAAGGAGTGAGGAAGGTACGGTAACATTGTCCAGCAGTAAGTTATTTACATTGTGGAAATTCACAGTCATGAGGACAAAGGTGTTGAGTTTTGGGATGAGGATTAAAGGAGAGAGAAACAGAGGCAATATGGTGGTAAAACTACTACACGCTGCATCCGGGTGGTTTGAGCAACTGGATGACAAGTGCCATTTATAAAAGGTATCACAAAAAACTTGGGACACCCAATGAAAGGCTTTGTATATGTAATCTCACTTGAGCCTCACAACAACACTGACACAGGTGCTATTACTATCCCTGTTTTACAGATGATGTAACTGAGGCAGAGAGAAGTTAAGTGACTTGGCAAGAGTCATACAGTTAGTATCCGAGACAGGATCTGAACTCAGGCTTTCCTGACTGCAAGACCAATGCCCTACCCAATGTGCCACGTAGCTATGTAATAGAAGCAGGATAGAGTTGTGAAGGAAGGGTTTGGGGAGGTAGGGAGACATCAACAATATACCTATCTGCTAAGAGTGCACCTTTGAGAAAAACAATTGCTTCAATAACCTGTGATTTCATTAGTATCCATCAGTCAGTGAGGAAGTTAATAAACATGTACTAAGCTCCTACTATATACTAGACACTGTGCTAAATGCTAGGGATACAAAAAGAGGCAAAAGACAGTCTCTGTCCTCAAAGGTCTCATAATCTAATGGAAGAGATAATAAGCAAAGCAACATACACAAACAAGCAATATATATGATAAATAGGAAATAATTAAGGGAGGGAAGAGTTGGGAACAGCTTCCAGTAGGCAAAAAGTTCATGACCAAATAAAGGATAGAGATGATTACAAGAGATAAAATGGATAATTTTAATTATATAAAATTAAGAGGTTTTTGTACAACCAAGTCACATAAATCTATAATTAAAAGGGAAACAAGTGGGGAAAATGTCTTTGCAATAAGTTTCTGTAATAAAGACCTCATTTCCAAGAAATATAGAGAATTAATTCAAATTTATAAGAATAAAAGATATTCCCCAATGGACAAATGGTCTAAGGATGCAAACAATCAGCTCTCAAGGGAAGAAACTAGGGTTTTGTATAGCCACATTAAAAACAAGTGCTCTAAATAACTACTAATTAAAGAAATGTAAATTAAAGCAATTCTGAGGTTCCCGCTTTATACCTGTCAATGTGGCAAAGATGACAAAGAAGGAAAATGATAAAGGCCTGGCACACAGGAAGGACTTAAAAAATGTTTATTCACTGACTGAATGTTAGAAAGGCTGTGGGAAAATAAGCACAATGATGCACTGTTAATGGACCTGTTAAGGGGTACAACCATTCTGAAAAGCAATTGAGAATGATACTTCAGAGAGATCAAAGAAAGAAGAAAAGGTCCTTTACGCACAAACATATTTATAGCAACTCTTTCCATAGTGGCAAAAAAGTAGAAACCAGGGGCATGCCCATCAATTGTTGAATGACTGAATAAGCTGTGGTATTTATGAATGTGGAGTACTATAGTAAGTGAAAGAAATGAGAAAATAAATGATTCCAAAGAGACATGGAAAGACATACGAATGGATGCAGAGTCAAGTGAGCAGAAACAAAAGCATAATTTATACTATAACATCAATATTACAAAAATGAGTAACTTTAAGGATTTTTATAAACTGATGAAGAATAAAAAGAGCAGAACTGGGGCAACAATTTATAGAATAACAACACTGTAAAAACAAACAACTTTGAAAGGTGTAATTATTAATTATGATCAAGTCAATGACCACAAATGATGCCTGAGGACTGATGATGAAATTTGAATTGCTTAAATCAGTAAAAGAAGCACACAGAGGAAAGGTGCCACAGAAATGACCTGAATTGATAATGCAATCAAGTATCAATACATATTTCTGTATCAAATCATGACCAGTGTCCAGTCTTGATGCTTAAGTAGGTTAGAATGAGAGAATACTTTTTTCTTCTGGGATGTATGCAGTTCTGTCAAAAGCAAATAACTTGTGATGCTTCATGAATGATGGGAACTGAGAGTGACAGTCTCTCTGGCTTAGATGAAAATAATGGAAAGATATTTAAATGAAAAAATCCTAAATAATTATTACAATTACTATTTTTTTATAATTTTAATTTTTGAACAGAGAACTCTGTATGTCAAACCAGCAATTCTGTGCCCTCTCCATTTTGTCATAAATTAATTAGCTAAGAATGAGCATTAAAACAATTAAACTACAGAAATTTAGATTTATTTATAAAGATATGACTGAATCAAGGAGAAGTTTAAATCTGAGATTGACTTAAACATGTGTGATGTTATTCATTTCAAATACATACAGGAACATGAACTAGCAGACATCAAAAAGCTGCTGAAAAGAAGTAAAAAAGTGTGTCTTAATGAATAAATAATAATTTATAATTTGTATACCATAGTCTAATTAATAGATCAATCAATACAGCATCTTCTCAATGAGATCCATGGTTAATGCAAAAGAAATCATCCTAACCAGAAAAAACAAAGTGGAAATGTTTATTGCTCAAATGATGACATGCAGTTGGACTGGAAATCCCTTGAGTTCATTTGTCAGTATGTATGTAAACATAGGAAAGGGGTTACAGTAGATGGACCTTGAGTTGGGTCCCAAAATCAAAAGGAGATCACATTTAGGAAATGTTGCATCAATGTCAATAATTCCAAGCTGTCCACTGCCATAAAACACTTTTTAACACTAACATTCTCCTGGTAATATTACATCAGTGAAAATCATGGAATCCCAGAGTAGTCCATGATGTTTGTAGATAGCTCTAATTGTTATGAAGTTTTTCCTTATATCAAGTATGAATTTGGTACTTTTCAGCTTCCATCCATTACTCATTATGTTTCTGTCCTCAGTCCAAAAGTCACCTCCAACATGAGGCTTTTTCTGATCTCCCCAGCTGCTAGTGCATCCCCTACAAAATGATTTTGCATTTATTTTGCACACACTCATGTGCATACATCTCCTTAGACAGAATGGAAGTTGCTTGATGGCCAAGACTCTCCTTTTTGTATTTGTATCCACACTACCTTGTATGTTGCCTATTACACAGTAAGCTCTTAATAAATGGTCACTAACTAATTAATTCTCAACCCAAAGAACGGACCATTTATTTGAAAATTCCTACCTTCAACAGAGGTCCACTAGAATATGTATTTTTAAAATTGCTGAGACTGAGAAAGATTTGCTTGAATTTACATATTTTTCCCATAATAGCTATAGATTTTTAACACCTTTGTGAAATACTAAAAGTACAATAGATTTAGCTAAGTAAATAAATCATCAGACCATGAGTAGATATGTCAACACTCGAATAATCTACCATTTGTTAATACATGTCTACAGTAACATCTTGGCATGGTGAAACAGGGAGATATGACTAAATAGCATGGATGAGTCTATAGAGTTTATATTAATGATCGCAGAAACTATTATACAAATAGAAGATGGTTCTTTCCTTTGCAGAAGACATTCTACTGTATCAGAGGTAATATTTGCTAGAAGGCTTGCCCATGACGGTGTACAGGAAAATAATTATAGAAAAAGGTGGTGGAGTAGTTCAACGAGGCTATGAGAGTGTGAATTCACTTGATAAGTTCATTTAAGAAAATATATATCTTTGTTTAATGTTCTTTTAAACAATTTAGATCACTATCTTTAAAGGAAACAATAAAAAACCTTCTATCTTTCTGAGAAGATTAGGGCCATCCAACATTATCTCTTTCAAATCTACTCTAATCCAGGGGTTGGCAAACTATTCTTAGTTGATAAAGTATTTGGCTCATGAGGTAGGCTGTAGTTTGCCCACTCCTGATCTAATCATTTAATCATTTCCATGTCCTCATCCATTGCCTGCATTTTCTCTTTTGACAGTCTCATTCATTTCCTCCCCATTGCTTTGGTATAGCTAACTCTCATTTCTACATCTCTGCCTTGAACCAAACTATACAAATTACACAATTTCTCAGCTCCGTTTCCACATCTCAACTTGCTCATAGGACATCTATACCTGTATTTTCCACCAGTTCATTAAACCCAACATGTCGAAAGTTTTCCCTCTTTCTCCTTTCTTAGCTTCAGAGGTGCCTGACCCTCCAGAATTGTCTTCCACGATCTAGTAGTCTTATCATCCTGGAAGATCTCTCCACCCCTGCATTTTCCTCTTCTGATGGGTGAGTTCTTCCCAGAGCCTCCATTTGGGGATCAGGCCCCCATTAGCACCCACCTAGACTATTGTAATAGTTTTACTTCACTGCCTACCTTTACTTTCCTCCCATTCAATCTATCCTTTGTATTGATCCCAGAATAATCTGTTTTAAGTATAGATCATGCTGTTTTTTTCCTCAGAAAAAAAATTATATGTGATTCCCTTTTCCTTACTAAATGAAGCTCAAATTCCTTTGCCTGGCATTCAAGGCTCTCTATTATTTGCCCTGTTTCCAGCCTTGCCTCATATTATTATCTTACTGTATAAAATCTTTGCTTTAATTAAATTGTACTACTTTCTGTTCTGGTAACAATTACTACATTTTCCCACTGGCACATCTGTGTGCATACCGTTTTTAATGCCTGGAAACACCTTTCCTAATTCTTTTCAACTGCTGAATTTTTAGCCATGCCATCAAGCTCAACTCAAATGCAACCTATTCAAGGATGCCTTCTCTAAACCCCCACCAACCCACCTCTTGTTGATATGGACCTTTCTCCATAGATATTACTCAGCACTTAAGAACTCTCTAATGTAACTCTCTAATATACTTAATATGCATATTTTATTTGTCTTTGTTAAGGCCATGTTCTTCCATTAGACTGCAAATTCAATGTGGCCAGGGACTAGTTTATATGTTATACAGTTATCCCTTCCACATTCACAGAGTTAGGGACATGGTGCACATGAAATTTTTTGGCCCTTCATTTATACCAGAGAGGTCTGGCTTTTTTTCTTCTTCTTTTATGTAGTATTTACAGCACCTTATTGTACAATTTGAGTTAAATATTTGGTCATAGGCTCTGGCTCTGTGTCATCTGCTGGCCTTTATGGTTTGTCTGTGGTTTCTGCAAAACTCCCCCCAAATTCCCATTTAATTTCTTATGCCAATGGGATATGTTAAAAACGTGATGGAGAGAGTCATCATGTGGAAGTGATAAACTTTGTATCTCTCCCAACATTTAGCATTAGTGCACATACTAGTTACTCAATAAATGCTTGTTGAAAGAATATTCCTTCTTCCTTCTAGTCTAAGATAAAGATAAGGTTAAGCAAACTTGCAAACTATGGCTTGCTCTCTGTTTTTGTATGATCTGCATGTTAATAATGGTTTTTGCATTTTTAAATAAAGTTTCTTTGTATTAACCCACACCCCCACACCCCCACCAATCTTAGCTTTCTGATCTTACAAAAATACAGGAGATAAGCCAGATTTAGCTCTCAAGCAATCATATGCTGATATCCTCCCCTAGCCAAAGAAGAAGAGGTGTCTCTTCCTTATATTTTTTATCCGCACTTTTAGTCCTATTCCTTCTTACTTCCTTCATAACCTGGCTCCATCAATCATGCCCCACTCATACATCTTCAATCTCTCCTTTATAAACTACTTCTCAATGTACAAATAGTCTCAGTTTACCTCTAATCTAAAACATTACCCCCCCAAAAAACCCCAAACCCAAACAAAATCTTATCCTTCAACTCTGCTATTTCCTCAAGCTATCCTGCTATGACTTTCTGCCCCCCTTCACTCGCAAACTTCTATAAAGAATACCATACACTTGCAGGCTCCAGTTTCTTACCACCCACTCACTCTAGCAATCTGGTTTCCTTCCTCAGAAATCTAGTGAATCAGCCTTCCCCAAGGTCAGTTAAGACTTCCTTACTGACAAATCCTTTTTATTCTCAGTCTCCTTGATTTCCTTTGTGTGAAGGTGTAGACTGCCTCCTCTTTGACAGTTTCATTTTCTTGGCTTCCATATTTGTTTTCTTGAGGTTCTCCTCTCCTGCCTTTGATCTTTCCTTTCTCTTACTGGTTCCTCATGGTCAGCTCTTCCCTTAAATGTAGATGTATACAACCATCCCTCTTCTCTTCTCTTTCTATACCCTCTCTCTTAGTGATCTCATCGATTCCTATGATTTCATTTATGGCCTCTATATAGGTGACTTCCATCTCAATCACTACTATTACGAACCTCTCCTTGGAACTCTAGTTCTTTTTTTTTTTTTTTTATTAATTTTTTTATTTTTTTTAATGTTTAACAATCACTGCCATACAATTGCGATTTTATCCCTCCCCACCCACCCCCCACTACCTCCCTCCCTCCCCACGACTGCATACAATTCTGTATAGATTCTACATATACTTTCCTATTGAGTATATTTTCACTATCGTCATGCTATGTAGTCAGACTAAGATAAATGAAAGAATCCGTATAACAAATCAGAACATGATACACAAACAGATGCACATACACAAACATGATCTGCTACATTATGTGAGTGACTTCCATATTTCTCTCTCTGAGTGTGGAAGGCTTTTTGCCTTGAGGTCCACCATTGGGATTTTTTTTTTTTTTCAGAAGTTCTTGTGTTATTACAAAAATCTAAGTCTACCAGAAAACACTCTCACACACTGTGGTTGTTGCTGTGCATAAAGTTCTCCTGGTTCTGCTCCTTTCACTCAGCATCAGGTCATATAAGTCCTTCCAGGCCTCTCTGAAGTCTTCTTGTTCATCATTTCTTATGGCACAATAGTACTCCATTACATTCATATACCATAATTTATTCAGCCATTCCCCAATTGATGGACATCCCCTTGACTTCCAGTTTTTGGCAACTACATAGAGTGCTGCTATAAATATTTTTGTACATGTGGGACCCTTTCCCATTTTTATGATCTCTTGGGGATATAGTCCTAGTAGCGATATTGCTGGGTCAAAGGGTATGCACATTTTTGTAGCCCTTTGGGCATAGTTCCAAATTGCTCTCCAGAATGGTTGGATGCGCTCACAGCTCCACCAACAATGAATTAGTGTTCCAACTCTCCCACATCCTCTCCAGCATTTATCATTTTCTTGTTCTGTCATGTTTGCCAATCTTATAGGTGTGATGTGGTACCTCGGAACTCTAGTTCTTTATATTAGGTCCCATAAATCATTCTTCCCCCAAATAACATCAATGTAGTTCATGGCACCAGCATGCTCTCAGGCTCCCAGGTTTGTACGTCTGAAGTCACCTTTGACTTCACAGTCATCTTTATCCAACACATCCAATCTACTGCCAAGAATTAGTACCTATTTCCTTTATTGTTTTCACAGAAATTATAATACTTTCTTAGCACTTTCTATAATCTCTTGTCCTCTCCCCATTGCTAGTGCCTTCCCTCCCCAAACCATTTTATATTGATTTTGTATAAATGTGATACATTCTTATATATGTACATGTTGTCCTCATTAGAATGTAAACTTCGTTTGTCATTGTATCTTCAGTAGTTAATATAGTGTGCCTGTAACATAAGTAGAGTCCAATAAATGCTTGCTTGACTGAATGTCCAAGTAAAAACCAGTGCTGACAAATATATCTACATCATTCTTATATGAGGCTGCTATGGTATGGGGTAGAAGTTTAAGAACTAAAACCCTAGACACTGCTACTAGAAGAGAAATACAAAAAGGAAAGAATTAAATATCTAAAATAAACAGTCAAGTAGCAACTGGGCAACAAGGTGGCATAATGGATAAGTGCCAAGCCTGGAGCCTCATGTTCCTGAGTTCAAAGCCAGGCTCAGACACTTACTAGCTGTGTGACCCTGGGTAAGTCACATAACCCTACTTGCCTCAGTGGTTTTTGAGTTGAAGAACTTAGGTTCCAATCCTTCCTCTGTTGTTTCCTATCCAGGTAAGTGTAGGGAAGTCATTTAAACTCTCCAGACTTCATTTTTCACATTTGTAAAAGGAGGATGATGAAGTAGATAGTTTCAAACTTTCCTTCCAGCTCTTAACATATGATCCTATAACATATAAGCCAGCTTCCAAAAATAATGGGAGTATTTGTTAATTGTATGATATTTAATCTTTTATTAAAGCTTATAAGTATAAAAGGAATTTTAACATCAGTTTTTAACAAAAAAAACTGCAGTCTCTAGACAAACTTTAATACATAGAAGGCAAGTCACTACACTTCTGTAGCTTGTTTCCTCATCTGTGTGTTTGTCCTTCATTGCCGAAGACCATGCCATCAGAGAAATAATGACAGGACTTGCACTTGACTTTGTTTTGAGTGAGGGAGGGCTGTGCAGGTTACCAGCCTCACTTCTCCTCTAGCCATCTGAATCCAGTGACCAGATATTCATCATGATGACTGGAGATGACCCAGGATGAGGCAATTGGGGTTAAGTGACTTGCCCAAGGTCACACAGCTAGTGAGTGTCAAGTATCTGAGGTGAGATTTGAACTCAGGTCCTCCTGACTCCTACACTGGTGCTCTATCCACTGCACCACCTAACTGTCCCTTCCTCATCTGTAAATGAGGACAGTAGACTGGCTCTTTCTTCCATTTTTCAGTATGTGCTACCTATTTTCCATTTTTCAGTCAAGTGCTACATATTTCAGTATGTACTACAACATTTAGGGGCACCAATCTTACAAATAATGTAGTTAACACTCCTTGGAAAGTATCCCATTCTGCCTTGATTCTGTGATCTTTGTCCAAGTGCCTAAATGCCATGGATAGAAGTCCCAGTACAGTTTATGTAAGCAGATGAATAGAATCTGAAATGTATATAGTATTATGTATGCCAAATTTAGAATAAATGAATATTTTAAAATAGTAAAATCAAATCTTCTTTAAAAGAAAAAAGGGAAAGAAACAGAAGTATTGCTCCTTAGAGGACTTAAAAAAGTTTCTAACAATCACCGAGGTCATTATTCTCTCACCTCTGAGGTACTACTTCCAAATTCAAACAGGCTGAGACAAACACTGTGAATCATTCTCTGTAACAAGGTGTGTCAAACACATACCTTTTTGCTGAGAAAATTATTTCTACACTCTTTCTCAAAACTCAGATGAGATTAAAGTTTGAATCAGGGAGGGAAGGGAAAGAGAAGAGATGCCAATAATGTTGGATTTTCTTTATCTCACAGAAATCAAACTAATATTTTTTTTGTCTCAGTGACTGATGAAAAAATCCCAAGACTGAAGATTCCAGAAAGATATCACATTAACAAAACCATATAAAATCAGGGATTAATACATGATTTAAAGGTCTCACCTTCTCTGTGAGTTTCCCCTTATTTTTATGCTGATGTATAGGCTTACTGGTTATGTCAGGCTACCTTTCCAATCTGAATAATCACTAGAAGACTGTTGTTGTCTGTAAGTAACAAAGAAAAACATAACACTGTTATCTAGCTCCCCGACCCTTCCTTGAGCTATATATATCTCCTTAAGCTTAACTTATGACCCATAAATCTTGCCTACTGTGCTTTATACCCTGTGACAATAAAAAGGTGTTAAATATCAAAATTAATTGTCCTTTCATGATAGGATCCCAAGTGGTCCAGAAGTCTGATGGTTTCTCATAGAACTTCCAGCATTTTCAACATAGGGAATAATGACTTCTGCCAACTACTTGTGGAAGCAGACCCACACAAGAGGCAATTTATACTGGAGTGAGAGAGCTAGGAACATACTTGACATTTTAAGAGTTTAAACAGCTCATGGGTGGGCATTATAAAAGATGCAATATCTCCAACCTAAATGTTGATGGATGCAGATAGAATGAAATTCTGTGGGGAATGGTATGGGGGTGGGGGAGAAGCACACTAGCTTGTGAGACACAATTTGGAAGTCCTGCAGGGACTAATTTTGTTAATGACAGAGGGATCTATGAGTATTTGTTTCTATCCCCAGACAAACTGAGCAAAGCCAGATCACTGGCACGACCAGTAGTTTTGTGGCTTTTTCAGCACAGCAGATGCCAAAAAATTAGAAGAGATGCCTTTCTTTGGCCTGGATTCTGTGGCCCATGGCCATTTTGCAGATACAAACTCCCATAGTGCCCATCTACAGTGAAGCCACAAAGCGACTCTGGCCTTACTTGTTAATAACTGTGACCATAATGCTAATTTCCCTCACGGGGTTATTATTAACCTTTCTGTAGCTACGTGGACGGAGCTTAATCAAGGCCATAATACAGTTACTCATAAGACATTGTCAAAACAGCATGGAGAGAACTTCATGGTTTGACATTTTTGTAAGCATAGTCTTGGGTCTGAGTCACTCAACCTTGAGACATGTTTGATACAGCTCTTTTAAAAACTAATACCCCTAGGCTGCTTCACTGGTGCATAACCCCTCCCTACTGAGACAACTAATGGACTCCAAGCTACTTACTATCTGCCTACTGGGAGATAGGTAACCAAGACAGTTTTCCCTATATGCCAAGGCTCCTATCCCTGGGAGCAGCACAGTGGGAGAAATAAAGATGGAAAGGAAGTTGGGATAGAATTACTCAGTTTTGTTATTGTTTGTTTTAGGCATTGTTTTGGTTTGTTGTGGGATTTTTGTTTTGTTTTGTTTCTTTAGTTGTATGGGCGGTCTCACTTGTACTGGGATCCTCCATTGAAAGAACTTTGTCTCCAAATTGCAAATTAGTAACCATTTCACAACTTCAATCTTAGAAAATTTCCTTCAAAGCACTGAGATGTTAAAAGGCCAGCCCAAAGTTACACAGTTAGCATGTCAGTCAATAAACATATATTAAGTACCTACTCTGTGCCAGATACTGCACTAAGACTGGGGATACAAAGAACGGTAAAAGACAGTAACTGTCCTCAAAAAGTTCACAGTCTAATTAGGGGCATGGAGGGATAATAAGAAAGCAAATATGTACAAACAAGTTATACATAAAGAGGAAATAATGAATACAGGGAAAGAACTAGAATTAAGGGAGCTAAAAAAAGCTTCTTGTAGAAGTTGGGATTTTAGTTGGGACTTGAAGGAAGCCAGGGAAGCTAGTAGGTAGCAAGAAAGAACATTCCAGGCATGGGAAAGAGACAGAGAAAATGCCCAGGGCTGAGAGATGGAGTGTCTTGTTGGAGAAAGTTCAAGGAGTCCATTTTCACTAGACTGAAGAGGTGACTGTAAGGTATAAAGAGACTGGAAAGGTAATGAGCGGGCTGAGTTATGAAGGACTTTGAATAACAAACAGATGATTTTATATTGGACCCTGGAGATGATAGTCACTAGAGTTTATTGAGTGGGGTGTTGGGGCAGAGAGGGGGAATGACGTATAGGGGAGCATTTACAACTCAGAATCTGGGAAATGCTGTAAATCAGAGCTTGACGTTGTTTAGAATTAAGGAAATGATGGGAAAAGTGTTAATGATACATATTAAATTTAAAAGTGTGTTGCATTCACTTCCAGAGAAAGAACTGATACAGTCTGAATGCAGATCAAAGCAGACGTTTTTACTTTATGCATTTTTTTCCTTTTGGATCTATGTCTTCTTTCACAATATGACTAATATGGTAATATTTTGCATGACTGAACATGTATAGTCTATATTAAATTACTGTCTCAGGGAGGGAGATGAGGGAAGAGAGAGAAAATTTAGAACAAAAAAATTTTTAAGTGAATATTAAAAATTACGTTTACATGTAACTTGGGAAAAGTAAAAGATAATTTAAAAGTATGTCATATATACGTTATTTATATTTTCCTCTGGACAGCTGGTTGTCAAATATTTACCAGCACACCCATGGGTGTGTGCTTTTGTGTATGCGTGTGTGCCTGTGTATGTATGTTGCATGGGGTGAGGTGCACAGGAGAAATGTGTGTGTGGTAGGCAGGAAGGAATAAGCCTTTGTTAAGTGCTTACCATGTGCCAGACACTCTGCTAAGCTCTTTATAAATATCATCCGATTTGATCTCACAACAATCCTGGGAGGTGGGTGCTATTACTATCATCATTTAAGATTCAGGAAACTGAAGCAAACAGAGCTAAATGACTTGTCCATTGTCACAGAGTTATTTAGTGTCTGAGGATAGGCTAGATCTCAAATCTTCCTGATTCTAGGCCCAGCACTTTATTCACTTACTTGCTAGTAGGTGCTGGCTTAAATAAGCAATAGCAAAATGGACAAGTTGCCCCTCTTCTTTCTCCCCCCAAAATGATGTTGACAGAAAATACTAGAGACAAAAATATGACCATTGTTTGGCACAGATCCTACTTTTAATTTTGGATTTATCAACTCAGTAACATAGGCGGCAACATTCATGAATTTAATTGTATTTAAAATAATCTCATGTAGATATGTTTTATCCAAAACTATATGTACAAATGAAGAATCAGTGTACAACTTTGGCATATCTTGAGTCAATATCAGAGTTTATATGATACAGTAATAATCCCTAGGGTGAATCTGGTAGGCAATCTTTGAAGCACAGCTCCTCTTGAAGACAATATTGAAAGGGATACGAAGAGTCTTTTTATTCCCATTTATTTATTTATTTGCTCATTTATATATTTATTTCCTTCTTTATTTATGGATCGACTGTGTAGTGGAGAAGCAAGGAAAGCAGATTTATAGTACTCTGCCAGCCCCATAAAGTGAATGGGATAGGAGCAAGAAGAATGATTTTTTTAGCTAAAATTCAGAAAAGGGGACATTTTTGTCACACCACAGTATATTTTGAGTCAGGAATTAAGTCTGTGATTTAAAATGTGTATAGTCATTGGAGCAGGAAAAATGGCAGCTATAGAGCACATTAAGAGAAATCTGATCAGTGAATCATGAAGGTGTATGGCTCTCTTATTAAACCCAGGGAACATCACTTGATTTTTATATACTATGTATCTTACTTAGATGCTCAAGATTTGTATAGATCCTAAGAGAACATATTATATTCAATGTATTTTATAGAGGTACAAGTTTAGATCCATTGAGCTTAGGAAGGAAATTGTACCGAAAGAAAATAATAATTAATAATTGGCTGTTTCATGACGGAGTGATTTAGATTTAGATCTGGAAAGCGCTATTCAAATGACTTCGAGGAAATCACATATTTGGGTCTCAGTTTCCTCATCTGTAAAAGAATGAGACTGAATGGTGTGATTTATTAAGTTGTGTTTTACATATATATATATAAAACATAATATATATATACTGTATAATACAATATATGTCATATAGTGTTTTAGTTTTAAATTATCCTGTTACAACTATGTACCATCTTATTATGCATATATGCATATGCATATTATGCATTTTTATACTTTCAGAAATAAATTGTCAAGTTTACCCCCACTTATAGATTGTCTTAAGCACAGTAAAAAAGGAAGAAATCAAATGCAAAAATGTAGAATGCCATAAAATCTAAAGCAATAGAAAAAATTAAGCTTTAATATGATATTGACATGTGATAAATTTGCTTGCTTCTAGTGCTGATGAAATGAAGGTCAACATTATGTTGCAAATGTTACACATATATTATGTCAATTTCCATGGGAACTTATATGTTTCCTGATTTTTTTTTCATTTTTTAAAGTACACATATACATTCTGAATCTTGTTTGAGAATATATACTGACTATATGAGGGTGCCTTGGTAAAATTCCTAAGACAACTAATTATTCTATGATAGCATCTAAAAATTATGTTACCTTGTTTTCAAGCGGGTATTTTCTTCTAGGTTGCATCATTGGTTTCAATACTAAATTGCTTTGAGTTTTAAAAGATTACTCTTAAAAAAATAAGCCTCAAACAAATAACAATCATCAGTCTTAATTATGAATAGAAAAACTCTAAGATGAAAGCATTAATTCATTGATAGGAAATACCAGGAAGTAGGAGGGGAAGTAGCTATTTCCTGAAACTGGCCTATTTATCAGCCTTAAAGAATAATGGCATCATTGATAATGAGTTAGAGGAGACTCCCAGGGCTGCTCTCAGAACTCTTTTGAGGGAGAGAAAAAATGAGAGAGAAAAATAGATTGCACACATGATTAAGACAGAAACAGTGACAGGAACCCTAAATGCGCTATCTGGTAGTGAAAAATATGTGATTTTTATTATATATTGTTGTTTAAGATTAGGGTCAGGCTCTGGACTGGTCTTGTTGCAGCTTTCTCATGGATATGAATATCATGTATTCCAGGGATAGTAGATGCAAGACTCAATGACTATCAGACAGCTTGAAGCTGCCTGGGTAGTGGCTGACAGAGCTGCCAGTTCATACCCAATACACTCTGGGATTACCCCCAGATGATGAGACCATGTCTAATCTTCAGGCACAATCCTTAGATACTGGAATGCTTCCTGTGTAGTATTCCTGGTCAGACTGTCCCCAGTGTCCACAGATCTGTCTCCCTATGCCAACCTGTGCTGCACAAATAACTGGGTTTTTTTTCTCTTGGATTTCCTAGTCAGGATTTAATCTGGTACGTTTTCTAGGTCTGCTCGGAGGAATTTGGGAAGGGAGCTCACTGTACTTCCTTTTACTCTGCCATCTTGACTATTCCTACATTGTTTAATAGAACAAAAAAAAATAGTGAGAGCTTTTGCTAGTGAGATTTTTCATTAAAGACAAAGTATGCTAGGCTTATAGTTATTTTTTACATTAGGAGAGACAGTATTGTAGTAGAAAAAACACTTGGACTTGGGGTCAGGAGTTGTAGGTTATAGACCTGGTTTTGCTACCACCTAGTTGTATAAACTTGAATAAGTAACTTGGTCTCTCTGAGGCTGTTTCCTAATCCAAAAATTTGAATAAGCTATCTCCAGAGGCTTTAATATTTTCAAGGATTCTCTGGAATTGAATACACCATTTTAACCAGTCACAGTAGCTCTAGCAGATTTTTCAAAGGTGATAATTATCATCTAATTCAAGGATAGGCAGCCTATGGAATTAGACCTTTAAGGCATTTGTTGGTGGTGGCAACCCTCTGCAATGTGCTATATATATAAAAGGCTGCCATGTGCCTACATATAAAGAGAAAATTATATGTGTGTATATGTGGGCAAATGCCCATACTTTAGGCATTCCAGTGATGACCACAGACTTTAGTTAAAATCCCACTGTGTTCCTTATCAATAAAACAGGAAAGATAAATGCAGTGCTTCAACATGCTAGTTTTTTATTGCTTCAAGTACTATGCATCACACAATTATACAAATAAAAAGACAAATCTTCTATCAAAACACTCCCTGACACATACAACAAATTCATTAGTGGCTTTTATGGTTCATTACACTAGCTACACAGGGAGAAGGGAAGGAAATAAATCTTATGTAGTCAGACCCATTTTATAGCTGAAGGAACTGAGGCAAATAGAGGTTAAGTGACTTGCCCAGGGTCACACTGCTATTAAATGTTTGAAGCCGGATTTAACTTCCTGATTCCAAGCCCAGGGCTCAATCCACTGTAGCATCTAGCTACCTATAGGAAGCAAAGGGGGTGTTACTAGTAAAGGGGGGGGTTGGATGAAATCATGTGGATTATATAATAATAAAAATTATCTGTGCTTCCCCCTTCCTCACTTGCAAGCTCCTCATTGTTTAATTTTTATAGCAAGGCTGTGAAAATTTCTCGTACTTAAACAACAGAACCTGTACTTAAAAAGCAAAACAAAAATATGATGAAGGGATCTGACTTTTAATAAGGTCACAAAGAGTTCTATTAACATTCTTCTTCTTGACAAAAGCACCATGTAATGTTAAATGGCCATGTGAGGTTTCATGTTTGCTTTAATTTTGCTCTACAAGATGTAAATGATATGTACCACAGTGCAGAGATGATGTTAAACCTTCTACTTTAACAAAGAAAAAAGGGGGAAGTTCAGCAACTGACTGCTCTGTAAGCCAATACTCTAAAAGGGAAAAATATTAAGAATATTTACACTTTCAAATACGTGCTTTGTTGTGTGGTTAATCAGTGTAAAAACACTCTTCTCAGCAATTCCAAGAATGTTTTAGTCTGCCAAGAAGAATTTACCCAGGTACAATTTTATTTTCTTCATTTAATAGTTGATGCTGAAACCCAGGGAGTGGGGTTGGAGAGAAAGAAGACTTGAAGTCTTCTAGTCTGAGCAAATCAGTCAGTCAGGTCACCAAACGGCAAGTACCAGAGATTCATGACCAGCACGTGACTCCAATCAACCTTGGGTCTGTTAATAGGCTGAACCGAGTTTTCTGAGTGAATCACCACATACAGTTTGGAAAATATGATACAGAAGTACTGAAACATGAATAGGATTTGGAAGCAAGTTTGGAAAATGGTCCTGCAGGTTCACCTTCACTCACTGTACACAAGCTCTGTTAGACAGCAGGATGGGTGTCATTTTCTCAGGTTCCACTGACCTGTTTTCTCATTTGCAAGATTCTACAGTTGGTTATAATAGCAACCCTGATGTCACTGGGTCAGTCTTAAAAAAAAGATCTGTGTTGGTTTCAGAATAACAGTTTTTTCAGTGACTTTACTTAGACCTCCCTCTCCAAAAATTATTTCTCAGATTTCGTTACCAAATGTGAAACAGTTTTATTCACTTTTCAAGACCTACAACTCCACTAGATCATTACAAAGGTTAGTGAGTTGTGGGGCTTGTCTAAACCTATTTTGAACCAGGCACTCCTTATTTTCTTGTTTGTGTTGAGTCATGCCCCAAATCTGACTTTCTACACTAAGCATTTCCCTTCTTGGACCTAGTAAGCCTGCCAAGTCCAGAACGAACCCAAACTTTCTCACCACCAGTATTGTTTAGAGGTGATGGATATCCCAAAGAGGGCCCATTGTTAAATATTATTACTTGTAAATTGCTGAGATTAATATGCAAATATTGAATTTGGCATTTATTTGTGAGTACTTCAGAAGTTTAAAAGAACTCCCCCTACTCCTATCTTAGAGAGGAAAAGAGGGCAAGAGTATATATGTATTTGGAGGCTAACAGGATTAAGTGACTTGCCCAGGGTCACAGAGTTAGTAAGTGTCTAAGGTCATATTTGGACTCAGGTTCTCTTGATATCATGGCTGGTGTTTCTATCCTCTGAGTCACCTAGCTGCCCTTACATGTTCTTTTAATGTGTGATATTATGAGAGAGCTTTCTGAGCAATCACATTACATGCTGTCTCTTTGCATGCTATTACCCTTTTATTCTTCATTGGAATCATTTATTACTGAGTTGGAATTTTTTAATAGTCTCATTCTCTTGAGCTATCTTTCATTTCAGAATATCAAGCAAAGTCTTTCTCATATCTTTCTGAAACATGCTTTCCTAAAGATTAGAGTCCATGTTTGAATATGCCCAATCTTCCCTGTCTTGACTATCATGAACTCCAAGATGGCATGGGCACTTTCTCTGAAGGCTACTATCATTTTCAATTCAAAATGACTTCCTCTTTGTTGGTCAGGATTAGATCCAGAGGAAGTTATCCTTATCAATGCTGTTCTCTTCCTATAAGTAGAAACTTTAGCAAAGCAAGTCAAGAATTCATTAAAAGCTCTGCATTCAATGGGAAAAAAAAATCTCCAGCAGATATATGGATAGATGAAATCTCTGGCACAAACACATTTCACTTGCATATGAGTTTAAAAAAACTTTATTGGTAAAGTGTCCATTTCCTTCAGCTGACTGGCTGGTGTGAAGGAAGCTCTCAGAATGATATCACTTCTCCTTCTCCCTCTTTTATTATACTCTTAGGCTCTCTCCAGTGTGCTTTGCCTTCATGTTTGTAGGCTTCACAATAATACAGCTAGTGAAACCCTTGAAAGAAAAAAACTTTTTTACACTTCTTTTAATTCCATGCACTTAGCAGAGTGCTTAGTACATGTAAGGGCTTGATAAATGCTTGTTGATTGATATACAATGCTTATGTTATAGCTTTTATAAGATCCATTTCTTAGGGACAAAGAATTCTGTTGCCCTACCATCCCAATGACTTTCAATGTTATTTAAGAAGCCATATTTAACTCCTAGCATTAAAATCTCAAGTCTATTTGTTCTTTGCACACACACTTCATGAATCATTACACACACACACGCACACACACACACACACACACACACACACACACACACACACACACACACACACACACACACACACACACACCCCTGAGGAAATTGTTCCCCCTTCTTAGTTATTTATTTAAGCACCTCTAAACCACTGTTAGTTCAGACTTCCAAAATCTTTTTTTATCTCGATACTCCTACCTTTGAGTCATATTATTTCATGATATACCTGCTGACTATAATGGTGTCCGATACAACAGTTATGGCTGGTGATTTTCCTTCCTCCCACTTATTCCTCTCTTTTTTCAAATCAAAGCCCTTTTAAACTTGGGAAAAGGATATTTCCCCCAGAAATCCTGTTACATACTCAGTCTCAAGTAAAGAAGCTATCTTTACAGCAGCATCAGCTATAGACTCCCAGTCACCAAATAAAAATCCTGCTCTTCAACATCAAGGAGTGTACTTGCAAATAATTCCTTTTTATTAAAACAAAGTTTAATATTAAAAATCATATTAGACTTTCAGAAATCTTAAAACATCTGTCTGTTTCATACCTCAACAGCAATCACTGCAGGAAATAACTAACAAATATTCATTGAGTGAAAAAATTGAAATGGAATCAAATAGTCAAATAACAAAAAGACAAACAAAAATTCTCCAAATCTTAACTTGCTTCATAAAAACAGATGCTTACTTCTTGAATTAAAGTATGGCTGATTCCAAACAAAAACAGAGGCTTAATATCTTAGTATTATGATATGTAAAAATGTTAGTGATAACTTGTTCAGGAGATTAATGAAGAGATGGAGTGAAATATTTTCAAAATAAGGACTGAAAAGGGAAACATATTTTTGGCTGTCTCTGGAAAAGGTGCTTATGTCAACATCAGCTAGCTACTCAAGAATTTCAAATCTAATTTACTTTTAAAAGAGAAAAAGATCTATAGGCTTATTTCCTACCCAACAGGTTATTCTTTGATTTGATGATTCAATGAATTTAAAACTGAAAGGGACTTTAGACATAATCTACCTTCTGATCTAACAGATGACAGGAAAATCACTCTACCTAAGCAGTCTTCTTACTCTGATAGGTTATTTTCTATCCCTGCAGCCTCTTCCTCTCACTGGTCAGTTACTCCTGGCACCTCTATTTCATCTTTCTTTTTTAAATTATTTTTTATTTATTTTTGGTGTTTTTGCATTTTGAGTTCCAAATTCTCTGCCTCCCTCCCCCACTCACTGAGAAGATAAGCAACATGAAACAATTATACATGTGAAATCATGTAAAATATTTCCACATTAGCCATATTTCAAAAAGAGCAAGAAAAATAAAGTAAGGAAATTATACTTCAGTTTGCTCTTAGAGTTCATCAGTTCTCTCTCCGGAGTTGGATAGCACTTTTTACTCATGAGTTCTTTGGAATTGTCTTATATCATTATATTGATCAAAGTAGTCAAGTCTTTCACAGATGATCATCATAATAATATTGCCATACTGTGCAGAATTATCTCCCATTTCTTCTCATTTCACTTTGCATCAGTTTACGTACATCTTGCCATGCTTTTCTGAAACCACATTCTTAGTCATTATTCAATCACAATCATATGCCACACCTTTTTCTCCATTCCCAAACTGAAAAGTATCACCTCAATTTCCAGTTCTTTGCCACCACAAAAAAGACCTGCTATAAATGTTTTGTACTTATGGATCATTTTCCTTTTTCTTTGATTTCTCTGAGATACAGACCTAATAAAGGTATTGCTGGGTCAAAGGGTATATACAGTTTAATAGCCCTTTGGGCTTAGTTCCAATTTGTTCTCCAGAAAGGCTGGTCCAATTCATTACTCCACCAGCAGTACCTATTTGTCCCTCATCATCTCCAGCATTTGATACTTCTGATAGTTATGAGGTGGTACCTCAGAGTTGTTTTAATTTGGATTTCTCTAATCAATAGTAACGTAGAGCATTTTTTTCATAACTCTATCTAGTTTTTAATTTTTCTTCTGAAAATTGCCTATTCATATCCTTTGACTGTTTGCCAGGAAACTGAATTGCTTCCATTTGAACTGTCTTAGGAAGATTCTGAGGATCATCTGGCAGGATAAGGTACCAGACACTGAAGTCCTTGCTTGAGGTGAACTGCCAAGCATTCAAACAATGCTTCAGAGAGTGCAACTCTGATGGGCTGGCACATTGTTCAAAATCAAAATGTATG
The DNA here is from genome assembly GCF_028372415.1 of Notamacropus eugenii. Taxonomy (NCBI): domain Eukaryota; kingdom Metazoa; phylum Chordata; class Mammalia; order Diprotodontia; family Macropodidae; genus Notamacropus; species Notamacropus eugenii. Next base: position 190,560,789 of record NC_092875.1, read on the forward strand.
CTTGACAAAAAGACTATTTTATGGAGAACTCACATGGGGCAGGTGATCACATGGTGTTCAGAAGAAGTGATACAAAGACACTCTCAAGGTCTTTCTCAAGAACTTTGGACTCGACTGTGCAACATCGGAGACACTGGTACACGACTACTAAGCATGGTGCGCCCACATCAGAAAGGGTGTTGTGCTCTTTGAGCAAAGCACAATTGAGATGGCACAAAGTAAACATAGAATGCACAAATTTGGGATAGCCACCCCAAATATTCACATGGACTATCTGTGCCCAACCTGTGGTAGAGAATTCTGAGCTCATATTGGTCTGATCAGCCACAATAAGACACACTGAAATTTCACTTTATCATAGTGATGTCATTTTGGGCCTTTTCAAAAATGAAGGACAACAACCAACCAACCAGTTGGAGAATGGCTCTTATTTTTCTATATTTGACTCAGTTCTATACTCAGTATATATTTGAGAAATGAGGCCTTTATCTGAAAAACTTGCTATAAAATTTTTGTTATTAGTTCATTGTCCATTTTAGCAAAATGTAGTTTCCCTGATTATCACTTTAATTAGGTTTCTTTTTGCTTTTGCTTTGTTCTGAGATCATGATTACTACTTTTGACTTTTTTACTTCAGCTTAAGCATGTTAGATTCCACTCCAAATTTATTTTAATTCTGTGTATGTCTCTTGTAAACAACATACTGCTGGATTCTGGTTTCTAATCCATTTTACGGTTGAGCTCATTCCATTCACATTCACAGTTATGATTACTGTGTATTTCCCTCAATCCTATTTTCTTGTTTCTTCTCTTTCTCTTTTTATCCTATCCCTCCTCAAAAATCTATTTTGCTTCTAACTACTGCTTCCCTTAACATGTCCCCCAATTTATCATCCCCCTCCTTTGCTCCTATTCCCTTGCCCTCTTATTTCCCTACTGGCTAAGTTACATTTCTATATACAACTGAATATGTATTTAATTGATTGATTGATTGATAGATTCTTCTCTCTTTGAACCAATTCTGATTAGAGTGATGTTCATGCATTGCCTACCACTTTCCACATTGTAAAGGCTCTTCCTTGTGTATCTCTTTAAGAAAATCTTCTCTCTCTCTTGCCCCAGGGCATCCCTTTTTCTCATTCCATCATTTTTTGGGGGGATACCCTTCCAATACAACTCACACTCATGCCCTCTGTCTATATAAACTCCTTTAAACTACTCTAATAATGATAAAGTTCTTAGGAGTTACATGGATCATCTTCCCATATAGGAATGTAAACAGATGAATTTTATTGAGACCCTTATGATTACTCTTTCATGTTTACCTTTACATACTTCTCTTGAGTCTTGGGTCTGAATGTCAAATTTTTTATTCCTCTTTGAAAGTCCTCTATTTCATTAAATATCCATTTTTTTTCCCCTGAAGGATTATACTCACTTTTTCTGGGGAGGTTATCCCTTCATTGTAATCCTAAATCCTTTGCCTTCCAGAACATCATATTTCAATTTCTCTGCTCCTTTAATGTGGAACCTGCTACATTTTATGTGATCCTGACTGTGGATCTACAATATTTGAATTATTTCTTTCTAGTTGCTTGAAGTATTTTCTTTTCTTTTCTTTTCGGTTGTTGTTCATCCATCATTTTTTAAAAATTTATTTATTTTTTTACTTTTCAACATTCACTTTTATAAGATTTAGAGTTCCAAATTTTTTTTACCTCCCTCCTTTGGTCCCTCTGCAAGACGACATGCAACGTGATATAGGCTACACATGTACAATCATAATAAACTTATTTCCACATTAGTCATGTTGTTGAAAGAAGAATCAGAACAAAGGAAAAATCACAAGAAAGAAAAAAACAAAAAGTGAAAACAGTATGCTTTATCTTCATTCAGACTCCATAGTTCTTTCTCTGGACATGGATGACATTTTGCTTGAAGTATTTTCCCTTTGACCTGGGAGCACTGGAATTTGTGATACAGCTTACATGTAATATTATACAATATTCCTAGGAGTTTTCATTTTGGGATCTCTTTCAAGGAGGTGATCAATGGAGTCTTTCAATTTCTCTTTTACCCTCTAGATCTAAGATAATAGAAACAGTTTTCTGCGATAATTTCTTGAAGCATGATGTCTAGATTCTTTCTTTATCATGGCTTTCAGGTAGTCCAGTAATTCTTAAATTACCTCTCCTTGATCTATTTTCCAGGTCAGTTGTTTTTGCAATGAGACATTTCACATTTTCTTCTATTATGTCATCCTTTTGACTTAGTTCTATCATTCTTGATGTCTCATGGAATCATCAGCTTCTACTTGCACAATTCTAATTTTTAAGGAATTATTTTGCTCAGGGAGATTTTTGTACTTCCTTTTCCATTTCACCTAGTCTGATTTTAAAAGAATTCTTTAGTAAACTTTTTTTGCCTCTTTTACAATTAGGCCAATTCTGTTTTTTAAGGCGTTATTTTCTTTATCATTTTTGTGCCTCTTTTGCCAACCTGTTAATTCTTTTTACATACTTTTCTGGCATCACTTTAATTTCTTTTCCCAACTTTTGCTTTACCACTTATCTCTTTCATGAACTCTTCTAGAAATTCTTGTTGGGCTTGGGTCTAAATAGCATTTTTCTTTGAGGCTTTGTAGTTCTTTTCACACTGTTGTCTTCTGAGTTTATGTATTGGTCTTTCTTGCCACCACAGTAGCTTTTTATGATCAAATTCTTTTATTTTTCTTTACTCATTTTCCTAGACTATTTCTTAACTTCGAACTTTAAGTTAGAGTTGGCCCCTGCTCACTTAGGGATAGGGAGGCACTGTCCCACAATTAAGCCTTTTTCATGCTCCTGTTTTCAGAGCTAGTACTGGGGGTCTGAAAGTTTTTGGTAGCTCCAAGGTGGTGTTATTCTGGGAGAGGTGTGGTCACTGCTCTCCTGGTCTGTGCTCTGGTCTTTACTCAGGAAGGGGCCCTGTTTCCATGCAGCCACAAACACTAATGTTCCTCTAATTCCTTAGAATTGTGATCAGAGCCCCTTCTTCTTTTTTGACTGACCCCCAGAGCTCCTCTTTGTCCTGGAACTGCAACCTAGAACTGTGTATGCGCAATAGAGTTGCCAGTCATTGCCAGGTGTGTCTAGTACCAACAAAAGGTTCCCTGTAATCTCCTCCTGACCAGTTATCTGACTGTCCTCTTACCATAACTGGGCTGTGAGCTCCTGAAGCTGCTGTTCTTACAGCCAGCTATAGATAGATACTATAGCTAGTATCTGTCCTACATAGACACTAGCTATATGACCCTGCTGCAGCCACATGTGTGGGTTCTGGACAGACTTCCAACCTGGTGTCCCACACTTTTCTTGCCAACCTCTTAAGTTTTCTTAGGCTGGAATTCAGCTGGGTTACCTCTAGTCTGTCATCTTGGCCTGGCATCTCTATTTTAAAGGAGCTGACCAGGTCAGTCATGTTTCATTGTTTCATTGCTCTCTGAACTATACTACAGACTCTCCAGATTGCTTTCTCCAACATATACCAACTCAAGTACCTCCCTCCACTTCTGCCTTCCAGCTTCCTTTTATATACCATCTTCTCCCATTAAAATATAAGCTCCTTGAGGGTAAAGACTTTGTTTTCTTTTTCCTTGTATTTGTATTCCTAATGCTTATCACAGTGCCTGGCATATAATAAGTGCTTAAAAAATTTGTTAACTGATGGTGCTAATATGTGTAATATACTATACAGAAATTTGAAAAGATGTATATTAAAATATTTTGAATGAAAAAAAGTACACCAGAAAGTACTCACAAGCAAGTACTTATGAGAATGATAGGACTGAGGGTTATAGTTTGTGCTCACAACTACATAAAAATGGATAAGACTGGAAGAAAATTTGAATAGAAATAAGTTATTTTTATTGTACATGTTCTATATAATTTTTATTATAAACAAACAACCCTTAAATAAAGTAGTCAGGGGCCAAAATGAAGGCAGAATAAACTGCAAACTCAAAACAGAAAAAAACTTACCAGCATATTTTGTAGTGTTTGATTCATCCATAGACCAAAAGCAGTAATCAAAGGCAAAAACCTGCATCAAGAGAATAAAAAAGATATAATATTCTCCAGCAACATCTCATTGATGTAGCAGGTTCAAAGATGACTCATTGATATGGACTAGAAAGATAGGAAATTCTATTTACCTAAACTCATTCATTTGGAAGAACTGAAATAAAAGCCAGAATGAACTGCCTTGATGAATATGAAGACTTCTTTCAGATTAGAACGTTTGTGTATTACATATGACTTTACAGTAAATTCCCACTGTAAGGTATGATTGAATTTTGTTTCCACAAAAAATATATAAAATTATAATTTATGCTGATGGCTACTGTCAGAGACAAAACTGCTTGTATAAGGCAGTGAGTGGGGAATGCTGACCCTGAAAATCAGCATAATTTTCTTTGTTCTGAAAAGGCCTCTTAGTACATACCAAAAACAACTGCCAGGCCAGCTCTCATCCACAAAGGAAAAGGACGAGAAACATGAAACCCACCTTTATTATTGATATCCTGGGTTGGAATCTTGGAACTCACACTTTTATTGGTTCTCTTAAGCAACTGAAAACTCCTTTATCATGCTATCTGATGTGGACAAAAGAGGAGGGGACTAAGAGTATTCCTTTAAAGGATAAAGTAAATGAAGATGGAATCAAGGGGTGGGGTTTAGTGAATGCTGGAATGGTCACCAATGAGGTTCAAGGTATGAAATTCAAATCTGGATGAGGTATAAAGACTTATGTAACTAGCATTATGGGGGCTTGGGCCAGGCTCTGCTTGCAGGCCAAGTTACCTGTCTTTTAGACATAAAATAAAACTCTTTTTTCTAAATTCATTCATGGTCAGATAGAATTCTTGGTTATTTCTAACACTACCTACTCAGAATTAAGATAAACAAAAGTTCAAGGAGGATTTTTTTGCATTCTGCTTTATAAGAAAGAGGTAAGTAAATAAATAAGTAAATAACCTGATATTAGAAACTTACTCCCAAAGCAAGGGGAGATAGGTGGCTACATCCTATATCTGGTGTTAGATACAGAAACTAGCTATGCTACCCTGGGCAAGTTATTTAACCTCTTCTTGCCTCAGTTTCCTCACTGGTAAAATGAGGATAATAACAGAACCTATATCCCAGGGTTGTTGTGAGGATCACATGAGACATTTCTAAAGCACCCTCCACAGTGCCATAAACACAGTAAGCACTATAGAAACTATTATCTATCTAGTTACTATGTATATAATACACATATTACATATATACAGCTATATGGCTATTATTACTTTTATTATTAAAGCAACTTTTTGTATATATCAGATACTTTTAGTATGTGTGCAGATTCAGTTTTGTATCTTATATTTACCACACCCAAAATATTATATAGAGAAAATTATGACTCTTTGACCTGGTAATATACTAATAGGCCAATACACTAGAGACCAAACAAACAAAAATAGAGAAAGATTCTATATGTACAAGAATTGTTTAGCCAAGCTATATGCTGTAGCAAAGAATGGAAAACTAAGATGGTATCCATCTAATGGAAAACAGTTGAACAAATGAATATAATGACATATTCCTGCACTCTAAGAAATCATGAACGGAATGGATTCAGAGAAACCTGGGGTGACTTCTATGAATGTATACATAGCGAAGTAAGCAGAAACAAGAGGATAATTTATAGAACTGTTATTTCAGTCTTTCATTGCAAAGAAATGGCGTGCTTACTAGGTGCCAAGCACTGTGCTAAGCATTTTACAAGCATTATCTCATTTGTCCCTCACAATCACACTGGGAGATAGGTGCTGTTGTTGTCAGTGAATAGTTTCAGTCACATCTGACTCTTTAACTCATCATGACCCCATTTGCGATTTTCTCAGCAAAGATACCGGGTAGTTTTCCATTTCCTTCTCCAGCTTATTTTATAGATGAGGAATTGAGGCAAACAAGGTGAAGTGACTTGTTCAGGGTCACATGCTAGTATCGGAGACAAGATTTGAACTCAGGAAGAGAAGTCTTACTAACTCCAGGCCCAGGCTCTGTGCCTATGGAGTCACCTAGCTGCCCAAAGGGCTACTATTATTCCCATTTTACAACTGAGGAAACTGAGGTAGTCAAGAGGTTAAGAGACTTGCCCAGAACTATTAAGGTCTGAGGCTTGAATTCAACTCAGGTCTTCCTGATTCCAGTCTAACACTCTATCTACTGCACTACCCAGCTGCCTCAAAGAAAAACAACTGTGAACAATTTAAGAATTCTGATGAATGCAATGACTAACCATGATTCCAGAAGACTAATGAAGCATGCTGTACCTTTTGACAGAGGGAGGATAAAGTCAAGGTGCAGAATAAAACATACATTTTCAGACATGTCCAAAGTTGTATTTGGTTTGCTTGACTATGCTTACTTAGGACAAGATTTTCTTTTATTTGGGTGGCAAGAGAAAACTGAGAGGGAAAAGGAGACTTAGCAATAGTGATACAAAAAAAGTGGATCATTAAAGCGTTTTTAAATGCAGAGAAGACAACAGAAGGCCAGAGGGACGTAGGAAAATAGGATACTTAGAAACTAAAGTGCTGAATTGATAACAGTCATGATTTTGTATACAAGACTCTTTTTTCTATTCTTCTTTTAAAACAATACTCACTCCACTCTGCATCTGCTTCTCTGCCTGGTTTCAACTCCATGGGACAATATTCACCTCCCAATTAATCCCATCTAATCTCATCACCATGCTACTAACTCAGGTCTCTAAGGACACGACCTCTCAAGGAGTACCAACCTCCCCCCAAGGTTTTCTTTTATGGACAGCAGAATATGGACTCTTTTGCTCACTCTACTCTGTAAATGTTGCTCTAGCTGGTTTCAACTCTTTGGAACAATGTATTCCAACAGGAGACACACCTGGTCTTCCTTTCAACCTCCCCCTACCCTCCATTACCTTCTTGTCTCTTTTGCAAGGCAGGGACTGCCTTTCTTTTTATTAATTGTATCCACACAGCTTAGCACAGGGCCTGGCACACAGTAGGTACTTAAGAAATATTTTATCTGATTGGATTAGATTGCTTTGTTGTTATTTATCAAGCTTATCATATCAAATAAGAAAAAAATATTTTAAAAAGAAAAATACTCTATGATGCCGTTTATCTCACAATTTTTCATCAGCCCAGTCAACTCCAATGACCATCAGTTTTACTTTACTCCATCAGTTTACTAATAATTCCACGCTTTTGATGTGACTTATTTTTCTTCGTATTTGACCCATGCCTTCCTTGGAGGAAGAAGTGTCTACTCTTTTCAAAAGCTAATTCCTCTAACTTGAGTTTTCATCCCATGATCTCATACCTGCAAATGAATTAAACTTTTGATCCTGCTCTGGAAATTTTCATGGAATCTTTTTTGAAATATAAAAGTACACTTGCATGAGAGTGGCATCAATTCCATTACCTCTCACATGCAAAACAAGTGCCTTGGACTGCAGCTTACTATTTTAATATACTTAAAATTAGAAAGAGACAAAGACATCTCATAGAATCAGACTTAAATCTAGAAGGGAACTTGGATGTCATCAAGGCAAACCCTCTCATCTTGCAGATGAGAAATTGAGGCACTGAGAGGCCGAGGGTCACATAGCTATAAACTGTAGGAGGCAGAATAGTGACCTGGGTCTTCTTGACTCCCTGTCCAGAGCTCTATCTACTACAATTTCAATTTTGATTTGAATGATTTCTCCAAGGACACAAAACAAATGAGTAGGAAAAAGCCACATTATATATCATTTCCCCCCTTACCCCAGCTAAACATGATCTTTCCCTGCTTTGAATTCCCATAGCATTTCCTTTATAACTCTCTTAGGGAACTGATCCCACATTGCTTAGGTAGACTGTAAGATTCTTAAAAAATGGCCATATCTTAATCATCTTTGTATCCTACACAGTGCGTAGCACAGAGTAAATATAAGGATTTTCTTTTGTTAATGGATTTTTATTTACATAATTTTTTACATCACCTACATTTCCCTCTGCCTCTTACCTAAAAGCCATCCTTTAGAACTATTAGTTTTAAAAAAAAAAAAGAATACGAAACAAAAATAATAAAACCAATGAACACATTGAAAAAAATTTGATGTTATATGCAGTGTCACATACCTGTGCCTACCCGCCACACACAACCTGGGGCAAATAAGGGGGAACATGTCTTTTTCTATCTCTTCTTTGGGGCCAAACTTGTTTAATATTGTCACGACATCAGTTTCAATGGTTGTTAGTCTAACCGATGTACATTGTTCCAGTCTCTACTTTACTTTGCATCAGTTTATAATTTAAATAAATATTTTCCATCTGCCATTTCTTATATCACAGTAACATTCCATTACATTTATGTCATACATTTAGCCATTTCCCATTTGATGGGCATCTACTTTGTTTCCAGTTTTTTGCTACTACTACTAGTTTTTTTCCAGTATAGTGCTGCTATAAATATTTTGGTGTATATATGAGGCTTTCCCACCTCCCTACTGACATCCTGGAGAGCATATACCTAGCAGTGGAATATCTGGGTCAACAGGTACGGACATTTTAGAAATAAATAATGGACACAGTTGAGAGATGGAGTATTCTATGTAAGAAATAGCAAAGCTAATATTACTGCATCAGAGTATGTGTTTGTGTGGGGCAGAAGTGTAAGGTCAAAGAAAACTGGAAAGTCACTAGAAATAATTGAATGGGGGAGAGAAGTTGGTTAGACTTTCTCTTCAGGAAGAACAATTTGATGGCTGAGTGGATAATGGACTGAAATGAAAAAGAATTTGTGACAGGAAGCTGTTACAATACTCTAGGTATGGAGCTATGAGGGCCTGTCCAGATAGTGGCAAAGTCAGAGGAGAGAAGGGGATCTATACAAGAAATGCTATGAAAATAGAAATGACAAAACTTGGCAAATGGAAGGATTAGATATGAGAAGTAAGAGCAAGGCACTGAGGAAGAAATCTAGGTTGCAAGCCTGAGCAACTTGGAGGATTTTGGTACCCTCAACAGTAATAGGAAAATTAGAAAGAAGGGAAGGTCAGGAGGGGAAAGATACTGAGTTCAGTTTTTGACATGTTAAGTTTAAGATTTATGATAGTCATTTTAAGATGTCCAAGTCATGAAACCAGAGATAAGAAGAAGGGTTAAGGTTGGACAAGTACATCTGACAATCATCTGCATAAAGTTGAATCCATGGGACCTGATGAGATCACCAAGTGAAACAGTAAGGAGGTAGAAGAGAAGAGCGCCCAGGATAGTCTTAAAGGATGCCCATCATTAGTGGGCATGAAGACTGAGGAGTGGTTACATAGTGAGGAAGAAAGCCAGGAGAGAGGAGTACCCCAAAAACCTAGAGAGAAAAGACTGTCAAGACTAGAGTGCGATTGAGCATTCATTTAAGAAACTGGAGAGGTTAAAAAAAAGGAATGAGAATTGAGAAAAGGTCATTAGATTTGGCAATTTCTAGGACTGTATTAAGTAATAATAAAAAGAAAGCTATCTTTAGCTTTTCTATTTTCTGGAAATTTTTCTGGTATTTCTTAATCACAAATAGGGTTAGCTTTAGGTTTTACTGTAAGCATATCTTTCCCATTGTACTGAAAAATAGCCTTCTATGCTTATGCCTTTTAGGGTTTTTCAATTAAGTGAGCATTGTATTTTTCCAAAGGCTTTTATTCATCTACTGATGCAAACATGATTTTTGCTAGTTGGGGGTTAGTTTTTCTTAAAAAACCCCCAACATTTTTCTAATGTTAAATCATCCTTGCATCACTAGAAAGAATCAAACTTGCTCACAACACAGATTTTCTTTTTAATTGCCTCAATCTTTTTGTTAGGATTTCATTTAAAATTCTGAATCCATTTTCATTAATGATTTTAATCTATAGTTTCTTTATGTTTATGTCATAAAAACAGCTTAGAAGAAAATGTCATTTCTCAATTTTTGAGAATGTTATGTAGCAATATGTATCAATTGTTCCTTACATACTTGATAAAACTTAACTGTGAACCAATCTGGACTAAGGGCTTTTTTTCCTACAGTTCTTCTATGACTTCTTTAAATTCATTTTCTAAGATTGGATTAAGATCCCTAATTCATATTCCGTTCATTTTGGCATTCTATCTTTTTTGTACATAATTTTTTGTTTCCTTTAAATTTTTGGTTTTGCTAATATATACTGTATACAGTCCTAATCATTCTTTTTTTATTTTTCCTCTTTTTTTAACCTTGTTCATTTTTTTTTAAATTTTGGTAACTTTATTTTACTCTACTTTTATTTTCTATTCTTCTTGATAGAATGCTGATTTCATTGAGACTTTCTTCTTCATTTTCTTAACATGCTTTCAAATATATGAATCTGCCCTGAGGACTGCTTTGTCATCTTTTTCAACCTTCTGCTGCCTGTTTTTTTCCCCTATCCTGAACGAACTAGTTGGAAACAACTCTGCATTTCTAAGTTCCCCTCTCCTTCACAATCTTCTTCCCTGGACTTTCCACTGCTCCACAGCTAACTCCTTTCTTTTTCCTTGAATCTTGGGGTTAATGTGATTGATGGGGCTCAATATGTTCAGCACTATATATTCGAAGATTCCTGCCAGACACTACTAAGGGGTGAACTCCTAAAGTTAGTGCCTAAAACTAAAACTATCATTTGGACCATGAAGTCACCTCCCCTGGGCCAGCACAGCTCTAAATTAGGGGTATGTGTGTGAGTGTGTGTGAAGAGCGAAAAATGAGGAAGTAACCAATGAGCCTGGGAGCTTTTGGTTTTCAACTATCTAGAATCCAACTACGACCTCTTCATCTGAAATACAGAATAAACACCAGCACTTCTTATCTGCATTTTGCTCAGCATATCAACTCTATCAAACACTCTCAAATATAAATATTATTGGCTCCTAAACATAAAACAAAAGTGATTCCCTTGGTTTTTACACACACACACACACACACACACACACACACACACACACACACACACACACACACACAGACTTGGTCAATTTAGTCTACTTGTCTCCCTCTTCTCTTTCTCATTGTCTTCCTCCTCTCTCTTTGGACACTCATCCAACTATAGCTCCCTGCTGCCTTTAAGAATCTCTTTTCAAATGCCTACTTTTGAATTTCATCAACAAGATGCCCTCTCTGGACATTTTTTTACCTCTTCTCATTTTTCCTGCTTGTACATGTCATTTTTCAAAATTTCCCTTTTGAAGGGCAGCGTAGGTATTAAAAACACCTGATAAAATGGCACGTCATATTGCACCCAAATTAAGCCAAAACAAAGAACAAAAGTCTTCAACTTAATTTCCAGTGTCTATATTGTACATTTCTTGGAAAGTTTTGGTCCTCTCTACCTTTCATCTATTCTACAAGTATTAGAGGAGTGAAAACTTTGTTCTAGGTCCCTGTTGAGGACCATGACTCCAATCTTTTAGCAAGGTTACTGATAATAACCAATGAGAACTTTTTTAATAATTATTATTTTTTACTTTTTTCTTAGTTTTGAAGGTTTTTCTTTCATGTATATTCATTTCCATAGGCATGATCCCTCTTCTTATCCCTTGTAACAAAGGTCTAGAAATAATAAGAAAAAAAGACCAGTATAGAAAAACTAGGCAGCATAACAGAGCACTGGGCCTAGAGTCAAGGGGACCTAAGTTTGAATCTGGTCTCAAATATACACTAGCAGTGCGACCCTGGGCATGCCACTTAGCTGCCTCTTGCCTCCGTTTCTCCCTGTGTAAAATGAGGACATAACAACACCTATCTCATACAGTTGTAAAATGCACTTAGAACAGTGACTGGCACATGATAAGCACTATATAAATGTATATTGCCTTCCTCTCCATATCGACTATCTGATAGTTAATACTGTGTTCCATATCCATAATCCTCCATCTCGGAAAGGAAGGGAGGGAGCCACATTTCCTGGACACTTTCTGTTAGGCCAAGCTTGGTCATCACACTTAGATTTGTTATCATTGTTATTCTTCCCATTTACATTGCTGGTTCTGCTTACTTCACTTCATTACTTCATATAAGTCCTACGTACTTCTCTGAATTCTTCATGTTCAGTATTTCATGGCACATTAGTATTATATTATACGCTCTTATCATTTTGCAAAACTATCACCCACTGAACTGTTTCCAGCCTTGATTCAAGAATTTTTAGCTAGTTGGCACCAAGACAGAACTATAAAATGCAGCTTTCATTTTTACTAAATTTTAATGGCAGTACCTATATTCCCCTAGAACAAAGAAATTATATAAATTTGCTATGATTTGTTGGGGGAAAAAGAGGGGGGAAGATTTTCTTTAATATAAAAGATCAACTTGGATTACTACAAATTGTATTGTCTATTTATGAAGATCTCAAAGCACTTAAAATGCATCACGAATATCTAGCTAATTCTTCCATCATTTCTATGAAGTAGGAAAGAGGAAGGATACAGTATTTTAGCCTAATTTTCAACAGCAGGAAAATGAGGCACCAAGAATAAAAACATCTGGTTCAGTGCAAGTTAGAAGCACAAACATTTTGCCAGACTTCCTGAATCTAATAGATTTTTGGAAATTTATTTAATTTTTAAAAATAAAAACACTGGCAATATGTAAGCAACTAAGTATAACCTCAAAGCTAAAACTGTTTTAAACATTCCAGTGTCTTAAAGTGCCATTCAGAATGGATTTATACCTCATAAAAATTAATTTTTATTTCTATTTTGCTTGTTGCTTAAAGCAGCCAGAAACAGATAAACAGAAGTATTTCAGTTTCTTCCATATTTTGATTTTTAATAAAGACCACATAACACAGTTTCTCTAACAGCACATCCAAAATGTAATTTGGGGTAAATTCTAAGCACAGAATACTACTTCTTACAAAAAAATATTGAAAAACCAACTTGAAACTGGGCACATATTACATTATTTATCTGCTTACTCTGGGAAATCATCATTCCTGTACATTAAAAAGTAGTGGAAGGGGAAAGGAATAGATTAGCATGTAGTGCTTGAATAATCTTGACTTTAATGGACTTAGTACATCTGGCATGGCACTTGTAGGTTAACCCTTTGTCTATCATTCACTATTCCCATGTCCGTTAAGTGACCAATCAAATCTTGGCAAAGTACTAGGGATGGATAATATTTAGACTAGACCAAGACCAAGGCCTTTAGTCATACCAGTCCAAAGAATCAATAAGGTCATTATGATGTGAGGCCAATGAGAAGTTTTGCATCCAAAGAACAGGCTGGAGGAAGTGAGCTCATTCTGAGTCTAAATCTCAAATGATATGGTTCAAGATATCTAGCCTTCAGGATACCACTTTGCCCAAAATGACTCAGGATTAGGTTATATATCTTACCAGGTCCTCCTTAGACCCATCTTCACTTGATCAGCCTCAAAGGATAAAGAAACAAGGTCTCTTTTATGATATATTTGCTCCACACCACTCAGTATCCTCACACAGAAGACAGGGAAACTTGGTTAGTACCGAGGGGAGGGACTGAAGATGGAAGCTATCTATCATAGATCAATCACAGAGATCTTAGAATTACTTTTTCTAGTCCTCCTAGTCCCTCTTCATTGCTTATCTAGATTCCCATAATGGGGAGCCTACTTATCTTAAAAGAAAAGGATATTGCTATTTTTTTAATAGTAAGCTAAAATCAACCTCTCTGTGACTTTCATCCATTAGTCCTAGCTCTTCCCTCTGGAATTATGCAAAGCAAATCCAAATTGTCTTCCTTCAAATGTTTGAAAATAGCAATTGTCCATGCTAAACATCCCTAGTTACTTCTACTGATCTTTTGACCCAGTTTTGAGTTGTCTCCCCATCAATAAGTCTACTTTATAAGAAGTATCATTTGACAATGTCCTTCCTTAAAATTCATTTAGCAAATTACTTGAAGATGGAATGGCTTAAGGGGAATGTTTTTTTAAAATTGTATTTTGAGATTTTAAAGAATTAAAACAATATTAAAGGTATTTATATTTTCCTACTCTGAATACTGCACTCTAAGATAACTAATAGAAATTAAGAAATGGAAAGAAGTCAAACAATTCCTGCCGCAAAAAATTTCATGGGATCAAAATGAGGCAGAAAAATCAGCATTCCCATTGCTTTTGATGGGATTACAAGTGAATATGCGGAATGCCTACACAGCTGTTGTTAAATGAAGGTGGAGAAAATCAATAATCATTTTGACTGGATCCACTTCAAATTTATGTTACGTAACCTTAACTGGGTCCACTTCAAATTTATGTTATGTAACCTTAACTGGGTCCTCTGCTGCTATTCAATTTTATTATTCTTACCTTATCAATTCACTATCCCTCTCTCCATAGCAGCTCTTCCAAATCTTTTCATCCCTCCTCAAGCTTCTTATGACTCCTCCCCCTCTACGCTTTCAGTGGAGATTTTTATTTCACATTTTACAGAAAAAAATTAATCTATTCACTGAGAGCTTCCTCTTCTCCCCTCTTCTCCATCTCCTGTCACTCAGGTGCCTTCTGCCACTCTCTTCTTCTTTACCCCTGTCCCACATGATGAAATGGCCTTACTCCTTACCAAGGCTATCTTCAGGTATCTTTAGATCTATAAAGGATGTATAAAATGTTTCACTTAACTCTAAACATTCTCTATATCTCTATCAAGCTTTCTCTGCCAAGGAGAAAAGGAAAATATTCGTTTGGTTCCTTTTCTCCACTTAGAAATTCTAGCATGTTGTATAGTGTGGTAAGATCATGGAACTGTACTTAACAAAGTGTCTTGCACATAGCAGGCACCTCAATAAATATTTGTTGAATGAATGCTGCCATATCCATTAAATGTAAACCTCCTTGATGATAGGATTTTGCAACCACAGTGCATTGAACATAGTAGGTAACTAATGAACATTTACTGAATTATATTCTGGAAGAGGGCAAATGAGATCCCAATTAAAAATAAGAAGAAGAAAAAAGGAAGATGGAAGAAGAAGAGGAGGAGAATGGAACCTGCAAATTACAGACCACTGAGCTTGACTTGGAATTCTCGCAAAACTCTAGATTGTTATTCAAGATGAAAACCTAGAAAAAGAAGCCATGATCCTAAAGAACCAGCATGGTTTATGAAAAACAGGTCATATTAGACTACACTTCTTTTTTCAACAAGATTGCTAAACTAGAAGATCAGGACAATAGTTTATTTTCCTTAGATTTTTTTATCAAACCATTTGATGAAGTTTATGTGGACATTCTTATTGGAAGAATGGAAAGCTAGAGGGTAGATGAAAACAGAGATAGTTTAGGAACTGCTTAATGGCAGTATTCAAAGAATAGTCATTAATGATCCCGTGTTAACTTGTTACAAGGTCTCTAGCAGAGCACCCCAGAGACCTGTATTGGCCTTTTTGATCTTAAGAGAGGTGCCTGGAGCATTGAAAGTTGAAGCAACATGCCCAGGGTCACATAGCCATTGTTTGTCAGAGCTCTTCCTGATTCTGAGGCCAGCTTTCTCTCCGCTACACGACATAGCTTCTCAGTGTCATGAAAGCTGTTAATATTGTCAGTCAGTTAACAAGCATTTATTAAGCTTCTACTATGTGCTAGGCACACAGCTAAGCAATGAGGAGACAAAGAAAAACAAAAACAGTCCCTTGCCCTCATGGATTTTACATTCTAATCAGAGAGACAACATGTAAATAACTAGGTACCTACAAGACATATAGAGAGAAGAGGAAAGGCAATATGAGAAAAATGCTCTAGGTTGGGGTGGGGAACCTGCGGCCTTGAGGCCACCTGTGGCCTTCTAGGCCCTTGGGTGTGGCCTTTTGACTGAATCCAAGTTTTACAGAACAAATCCTTTTATTAAGAGAATTTGTTGTGTTAAGTTTGGATTCAGTCAAAGTGCAGCACTTGAGGACCTAGAAGATCACATGTGGCCTTAAGGCTGCAGGTTCCCCATGGCTTCTGTAGGAGCTAAAGGGAATGACTGGGAAAGTGACATTTGAGTCTTGAAGAAAGCCAGTAAACATGAGTGATAAAAATCATCAAAGATAGTAGAAAAGGTTAGGTTGAAGAGGAAGACTATGATTGTAAGGTAGAGGTAGGGAACCTATGGCCTTGAGGCCACATGTGGTCCTCTAGATCCTCAAGTGCAGCCCTTTGACTGAATCCAAACTTCAGAGAACAAATCCCCTTGGTAAAAGGATTTGTTCTGTAAAACTTGGACTCAGTCAAAAGGTTGCACCCAAGGACCTAGAAGGCCACATGTGGCCTCAAGACTGCAGGTTTCCCACCCCTGATCTAGGGGATGAGATCATTGTATCAAGTTGGATAATTCCTAAGGATCCATAGAAGACAGCAATAAGGGAAATAAGAGAAAGTGTCTGATAATGTCAGTGGGGAGCAAGAGGTATATGGACTCTTTCAGGCCCTGCTAATAATAAAAATAATATAGACAGCAAGTCTTCCTCACTAAGCACATAGAAGAGATCTTTTCAAGATCTCTTCAAGATTTGCTCAAATGGCTGGTACTATCTCTGGTTTAAACAAAAAAAGAAAAAAAAAGAAACACTAGGAAAATGAGAAGTCTGGGCACCTTGCCCTACACCTTTAGGGGATTAATCACAAGAGGACAAGGAAAGCAGAGAAAAAAAAAAGGAAACCCATACTTTCCTGACTGGTACAGAAATTATTCAGGTTGCCTACTTTAAGGACTATATTCTCAATACTTCCTTCCTACCTCCACTCTTGCTCCCTCCCCCTAGCAGTGGTTTCATGTGTTCCAAGAATCAACTTAGCCCATATAGCTCCAGAAACAAACTCAATCATCCCAGTTCTAGACCAGAGCACCCAGATGAGGAATCTGAAGCTAGAAGAGGTGTAGTGATACCTTCATCTTGAATGTGACTGGCTACTTCTTAGTGAGTCACAGCTGTGGTCAGTTCCATGGGCCAGAAACAGGTTGAATTTCTAACTCTTTTAATACCAAGTGCACAGGCCCTTTTGGCACACAAGAAGATACTCGTAGATAATACAGTCAGTTCTCAATTATTGAAGGTATGATTTATCCAGATTATTGGGTGCACATCTTTACCCCCTCTCTACTCTCTATCTGACTATTCACTGTTTTAACCCCTCTACTAAAGGTTGTATAGAATGAAAGGAATAAAACTTAAATCAGTACATTTTTGCTGATTATTGGTAGCTCTGGGGAAAAGTTTATTTGGGAAGGGAAAGTTTAATTTATCTGAATTTATCTAAAAATCTAATCTAAAAGGACATTTGGAGATTTTTTTGTGGATCTGAGTTATCTATCCTTGGAATGTGTTTCCTTCCTCTTTTGCTTAGCATAGTGTCTGGCAAATAGCAAATGCTTTATCTGTCTGCCTATTTGAAATCCTCCTTTTCCTTCAGAGATTAATTCAACTGCCATCTCCTCCACAAAGCCTTCCCTGACCTCAACCCAGGTGAAAGTATTTTTTCTCTTCTCAAAGTTTTCCCTAGAGTACCTTCTTCAAAAGGCAATTGAGTAGCTCAGGGCATAGAAGGTCTAGCCCGGAGTCAGGAAGACCTGAGTTCAAATCTGACCTCAGATACTTACTATCTGTGTGACCCTGTGCAAGTCCCTTAATTGTTTGCCTCAGTTTCTTCATCTGTAAAATGAGCTGGAGAAGAAACTGGCAAACTGCTCCAGTATCGTTGCCAAGAAAACCCCAAATGGGGACACAGAGAATCAGACACAACTAAAATGACTCAACAACAACAAGCTTTCTTCATACTTTTCATTTGCCTCTATTACACTATACTTTGTATTATACTTATCTACGATAGGTCATAGGTTTCCTCAACTTCAATACAGTAATATAAATTTCTTGAAGGCAGAGGCATGTTTTGTATACACACACACAGACACAGACACACACATCTATACGTACACATATTGTGTATGTATATGCATACATATGTATGTCTACACATGTGTGTATATAGAGCAGCATATAATATATGCATATCAAATATGTGTATATGACAGCATGTGTGTATATATAATATATAAAATGTATGTATGTATATATAAAATACACACATACATGCACTTAGTGCCAATACATTGTACAATGTAGGTCCTTGAAAAACTGTTTATTGAATCAAGTTACTAAATCTATCCTATCTTTATCTCTATTTAGCCTACGAGTCCTCCTATTTGGAAAGTCCTCTTTCTGTCCTTAAATCTTTTTCTTATACTTACGTACCTCTTAATCATTTAGCACATTTTTCATTTGAGACGTACGTATTTGTGACCATGTTTTATTTCTCCCTACTGGACTACACATTCCATGAAGGGAGGGACTAACTTGTTCATTTAATTTAGCATAGGGCCTATTTCTGATAAATATTTATTCATTTAAGTAGCTAAAAGCAACTTTACCCTATCAGTGATACCAGAAAACATGCTACGCTTTCACTTTTTTTCCTGTTCTTTAAGTGTCTGTGCTTTAGCTTGTGTTTGACTTGAAAGGGTCATTTTTCTTTAAAATGTGCATTCACTGCCAGAGGGGAAGAAAAGTGTTACATGAAGGTTATGTGATAGACCAGTCACTGTCAAAACACTACAAACACCGTTCCAATTCCTTTGGTTACTGGAGAATATACACAAACCAAACAATATATTGACACTTACCTTGGGTGGTTTTCTTGATGACAGAAACAAAAGCCAGTAGCAGTTGTAAAGAGGGTTGCCAGCACAGCCACCGTATCAGGGGGAACGAAAAGAGAGAGGAAAGAAGAAACACAAGGTGAACTTGGGGCTTTAATATGTTCTACACATTTAATATGTTCTGCACATTTTTCACTTCATAGTCAGAAGACAATGTAAGAAATTTAACACCATTAAGTTCAGCTCAAAAAATTCATAAGAAATACAAAAGAATGAGCCTTCTCCTTTAACAGAGGAAGAATGCCCACTAAGTCATTCAGAGAGATTTTTTTAAGTTTCCAGGGACGCGTAATACAGCAGATACTGGGCCAAGAGAAATGTCAGCATCTTTGTAACATGTGATTAAACCTTCTAGAGCACATGCTTTTAAAATGTACCAGTTTCTCAGACTTCATGGAGTTTTCGTAAAACCTAGATTGTACTTTACAGTCACGTAGAGATAAATGTATACTTTTATTTATACAGGAGTTTGCACCAAACTATTAAGTTATTAATTAATTGTTATCTATATGTTAATTACCAAGTTATCTAAGTACTCTATTAACCTCACGTCACTTCTCATGCAAATAGCTACAGTGTTTTGGAACTAAGAAAGCTAATGTGCAGCCCACCTAAAGCAGTCTGCCTTTAATCACCACAAGAGCTAAGCCTCACTTTCTCCCAGGCCATTTTGTCACTTGATTACAGAGATGGAATGATGAGCACAGCCCCTCAGTGCTGGGGATGGGGTGGAGAGGAGGGGAGAGAGCAAGGACACTGGGAACTGTGGAGCATCACCCCACAGGGAAACCACAGCAACAAATGACGGCTGTATGCTGCCTTCACGCAGCATTTTATTATTTACCAAGTGCTTTTTTTCCCAAAACAATCCTGCAAAGGAGGAAGAACAAGCACTGGAATCTACCTCTTCCAAATGAAGATCAGAAAGGTTTCCCAACTTGTCTACAGCTGTGCAGCTACTAAGCCTCAGAACAAAGATTTATTTTTCGGGGGGGTGGGGTGGTGGGGGGGAGAGTGTGTGAAAGGATATGAACAATTTAATCATTTTTTCCCATAATTACAAATTATTTTTTTAATTTTATTTTTATTTATTTTTTAATGTTCTACAATCACGACATAAAATTTAGATTTTAACCTCCCCACACCAACCTCCTACTACCCCCCCTCCCTCCCCAAGATGGCATGCAATTCTATATAGGATCTACATATACTTTCCTATTGAATACGTTTTCACTATAGTCATGCTGTGTAGACGAACTAAAATAAATGGAAGAAATCATATACCAAATCAAAACATAATACACAAACACACACACAAACATGATCTGCTACATTCTGCAAATGAATTCCATAGTTCTTTCTCTGAGTGTGGAGGGCATTTTGCCTTAGAAAACCACTGGGATTTTTTTTTAAGTTTTTGCATTATTTTGCATTATTGCATTAATTATTTGAGTTATTACAAAGTTCCAAGTCTACCAGAAGAAACTCTCGCACACCGTGGTCATTGCTATGCACAAAGTTCTCCTGATTCTGCTCCTTTTGCTCAGCATCAGATTATATAAGTCTTTCCAGGCCTCTCTGAAGTCTTCTTGTTCATCATTTCTTATGGTGCAATAGTATTCCATTACATTCATATACCATAATTTATTCAGTCATTCCCCAATTGATGGACATCCCCTTGACTTTCAGTTTTTGGCAACTACATAGAGTGCTGCTATAAATATTTTTGTACATGTGGGACCCTTTCCCATTTTTATGATCTCTTGGGGATATAGTCCTAGTAGCGATATCGCTGGGTCAAAGGGTATGCACATTTTTGCAGCCCTTTTGGCATAGTTCCAAACCGCTCTCCAGAATGGTTGGATGAGCTCACAGCTCCACCAACAATGAATTAGTGTTCCAACTCTCCCACATCCTCTCCAACCATTTATCATTTTCTTGTTCTGTCATGTTTGCCAATCTTATAGGTGTGATGTGGTACCTCAGCGTTGTTTTGATTTGCATCTCTCTAATCAAAAGTGATTTAGAGCATTTTTTATATGATTATAGATATCTTTAATTTCTTCCTCTGAAAAGTGCCTGTTCATATCCTTTGGCCATTTATCAATTGGGCAGAACAAAGATTTAAACCTACATCTTCCTACTCCTAAATCCAATGGTTCTTCTACTGCATTATGTGGCCTCTAACTAGTCTCTTTCAGTGAAGTGATACCTATAAAATTCACCTTGTGAATCCAATACATTGATATAGGAATGTCTCTTTTGTTTTACAAAATGTCAGTAGAGTGACAGTATGCTGCTGATGGGAGAAAATGGATTCTTTCCATTCAAATTAAAATAACACCTTTTTATTAAGCATATATAGTTCCCCAATTTCAATTGACAAGAGCTCCTCAATCCACCCAATGTTATGGTTTTTGTTGTTTATTTTTAAAGATTTGTTTTATCTCATCCAGGTTAGAAATGCAGGGGGCTACTTAAGGCCTAGCCCTGTCCTGATCAGCACAGGAGCTTTGGACTAGTTTTTTAACCTGGTCTGGTTCATCCTCCCTTAGGCAACCTGGTAGCTCCTCATCCCCAAGAGCTCAACATAGGAAAGCTAAATTTTGTGGGACACCCAGTCATCTTAGCTTACTGCATATCAGAACTCCCTATTTTCAAGAAACCCACCAGACTCAGCTTCCCAGGCAGCAGATGTTAGCTCCACTAATGTTCTAGAAATCTTATCTTGCTTTTATCCTCACCCTAACAACTCAAAAACATCTTGCAATCTTACTAAAATACCACTAGAGGAAATTCCTCTGATTTAGCTAAAAATGCTCACAGCATTCTCATATACATATATGGATTCCTAGCTGGTATTCTTTATATAATTAAATATGGGGGTAGGGAAGTTAATGGACCATTATCTCCACAGACAAAAGTACATTGACAGAAGTACAAGTTTTTATTTTTTGTTTCTCTATAATCACCTGTTCACTGTTAAAAGTAACTGCAAATGGATCTTGGATGAAATTCTGAAAAGAAGTTGTGTTCAGAAATCAACCTGAGAGGTTCTGCAAACAAATCACAATTAATAAAAATGAAAAGGCTGGGAATCATTGATCGCTAGGGGTCCCTTCTTGCTCTAACATTCAAAGATGCTTGATTCTGTTGACTGAACTGTTCTTGACCTCCATTTGACCATACCAATTTGTTAGCTTCAAAACTAGCAATTCAGCTCTATTCTCACGAGAAAGGGGAAGAAATCCCATAGCATCAGGCCTTGTTTGAAAAGAAAAAGGAGCTCAGGATGAGAAAACTGACTTTCCACTGAAAGGGCATGGGAATAAAAAAGGTAGAAGCAAAAATAGCACAGAGCTTTTTCGGTTACCACAGCCCTCACTTAGCTGTCAGAACACAAATTAAGAACCAGAGCCAAAGCATGAGACAGATGAATGAACACACATGTGGTCCACAGTCAGGTAGATGAGTTAACCCTTTCATGTCTATGAGGAAAGGTTTATTACAGTTATATGTGCTATTTATCCTATTATAACTGAAATTGTTAAGCTAATGCATTTTATTTTCTCTTAAAACTGAAAAAAAAAAGAAAGAAAAGCACCTCTTTCTGTTCCTCACTGCAGTTCACATGTGAAATCTGGGTGAAAAACAGGACTAATGTGCAAATATGTTTAATATGATTATACATGTAAGCCTATATCAGATTGCTTGCCCTCTTGGGGAGGGGGGAAGGGAGGAAGGAGGGAGGAAAAAATTGGAACTCAAAATCTTGTAAAAGTGAATGTTGAAAACTATCTTTACATGTAATTGGAAAAACACAATACTATTAAGTGAGAAAAAAGAAATCTGGGTGAGAGCTAGAAAATTCGTAATGAATATCTTGCACAGGACTATAAGGTAGGCACAAGAGCTACACTATTTTTCTTTGATCTGAGATGAAGAGCATTAGCTTAGGTACAAGAATAACTAGTTTCACAAGTTGTTATCAAATCATTCTCAACAGCCTTCTATTTTTAGAAAAGGTAAATACTCACTGCCATCTTAAGGTGCTCAACTTAAATTCTCAGAAAGTTTTTGCCTTTTATTTTGTAAGCTAGAAATGTGTACCAAGGAATAGTACTTATTCTGTAAATGGCTATGGACAGCATCTGCTCAGAGCAGGTGGAAAAATATTGAAAACCTCAGGTACAGCATCTCAACTCCAAAATTCAATACTTTTTTTTCTTCCTTTAAAAAAATTTGAAAAACTCTTTTAAGAGTTTTGTTGGCAAAAACTGTAACTTCTGCACACCACAGCATTCACATTAACTAGCATTGATCAAGTTAATAAATTTTATGTTTCACATTTCACATTCAGTTAACCAAACAGTAATAGGATGGCTAGGAATAGAGGCCAAGACTGGCCACACAGAATGTGAAAGAACTCTCTGAGGTTCTAAAGTGTTTCCTCTACACCACAGCTGCATGCCAATCATCACTAGTGGCAAAGACCAAGTGCTGGTTTGTAGCCAGCAGTGCTTTTACCTCCTCAGCTGGCCAATGATGAAATGACCCTTTCTTCATCACCATTCCAACAATTTTTCCCTTCCTCCCCTCAGGAAACAAACTTTATTTCACAGTTTTTGAACACTTAAAACAATCTGGCCCTTTACTCAGAATGCTAAAAGATCATGTAAGAATATCAATATAACTTTTCTCTCTTTCCCTCTCATTTCCTGAGTACAGTGCAACATGCTTAGAATGGATATAGGCTAGATAGAAGAAAGAAGGATAGCCACTGTCCTAGTTTATCCCCTGAGAATTCTGGCCTCTTCCTAGTAAGGGCCAGATGTGAGCAAGCTATTTAGCATATCACAGAATCCCTCTCTTTCTTCATGATACAGACTACCTCCTACTCCCCACGTCTAACTACATTTTTAATTTACTCATATATTTATTCGGTATATAATTATTTATAGGGTCATTAGAATCCAAGCTTCTTGCAGATAGGGACTGTTATATTCTCAGGATGACTAATGCCTAGCACAGTGCCCAGCACAGAGTTTGTACTTAATAAATGCTTTGCTGACTGATATCACAAGTATAATTTACTAAATGGCACAGCACTTTTTTAGGTGTGAGTTATATATATTGGTAGGGCATTCACACTTCATGTGAGGAGCAGCCAAGTCAAACGTGTAGGCAGAAGAATAGTGGAGGGGGGTGTGCCTTTGGAGATTGATGGATAAGCTTTGAAATAAGAAAGAAAAATGTTGCTAATACTAATACAATAATGAAAAATAATATATCATCAAAAAACAATATTATGAAATAACTACAAACAGATCTCATATACAAATAATTGGTTGAACATACATTTATCAGTTCTGTTGAGAATAATAAACAAAATAGTTATTAGGACTTTACAAAATATTGTGTCCTTGTGTCAATTTCACTGGTAAATTCCATTCACCCTGATGGCTTAAGTAAGATGATGAAGTAATGTGTCCATTAAAGAGTAATCAGGTAACCTAAAAAATTTAATACCTTCCCCCCCTACACATGCTTAATTTATACACAGAGACTGAATGGCTAACATCTTCATTTAGTTAATGGTGGCATTCCCTGCTAGTGAACAAAATACATACATTCCTGAACTTCAAATTTGAAGAGCTACTACAATTAAAGAATAGCTATTAGATTTAAGTCTAGTTTTCAATGCCGTATAGAGGTGAGCTGAATTTCTCTACAATTTGGAATTCTGAAAATAGATCATGAAGCTATTAAAAAAAAAAGTTCTTTGTTCACCAAATTAGAGGGAGAAAGCTATAGGGGGTTTGGGGCGGGGGGAGGTAGAAAATAGAAATAAGAACTTCTGCAATGATACAGTTATTATACTGTATTGTCTCACTCTTTCTCTCTGTCTTTTTGAGGCAAGTGAAGTTAAGTGACTTGCCTGGGTTACACACAGCTAATAAATATGTAAGGCTAGATTTGAACTCAGGTCTTCCTGATTTCAAGGCAAGTGTTCTATCTGCTGAACCACCTAGCTGCTCCTTACTATATTATATTCTGCTAGACACTAGGATCACAGTTTAAGAGCTTGAAAGGCCCTTTAGGTCATCAAATTCATCCTCTCAATTTAGGGATGAGGAAACTGAGGCATAAAAATAAAGTGACTTACCCAGTATCCCACATCTATTAAGTGTCTGTGTCAGGATTTGAATTCAGGTATTCCTGACTCCAAGCAAAGTGTTCTAAACACTGAATCACCAATTTGCCCCTACTGATTTCCTTACACCTTACTTACATAAATCTATTCAAAGGTGTCTCGTGTCCTTATTATCCCATGAAAATCCCATGCTCATTCTATTTCTGAGTCTTGGATCTTGCTGTCACTCTCTCTTCTCCTTTCCCTTCTGTTTCACCGAATCTCAAGGCACAGTTCAAATCTCAAATATTTCAAGAAGACTTCTCCAACTATTCTAACCTTCATTGATCTGTGTCTCTGAAATCCTATGACTTCTAGGGTTTATAACACACAATTTTGCACTTAGTGACAAAAATTTAGTAATTAGATTAGACCTAACTGGATTTAAAATTCTTAAAGGGTACCACATATTTGTATATATCCCATAGTAATTAGCTAGAAGTATAGTAAATAACCCCAAATTCTTTTAATAGGCTTGCCCAAACTAAATCACACATTAATTTCTGTACATATCATTTGTATAATTTCACCAGTTCTGCTATACTTGATGCATATATGCCCTTTGATTCCCAAACTGTGAAAATTCACAGAGCAGTTGAGAGGCAGTTTAAATTGTTGAGGGAAACAAAGTAATACCAGACATTTGTTGGATATTGTCCAAACTTCTAGCTTAAGGATCAAAGTAATTCACAATTTCTACATTAGATAGCACTGCATTCCTTTGAATGGTGGTGTTGAACGTTGCAGATATGTTTTTTGTTTACCTGTACTTTCAGCTATTCCAGTAACTTCTCCCACTTTCTCATTTTCAATCTCATGTCTTTGCAAAGCAAGATTTTCAGTGATTGCTGAGATTAAAAAATAAGATGGGGAACAGTAAATGAGGGTGGTGATATCCAACGTCATTCCTAAATCTAGGAATGTGCACAATGCTCAATAGGCACAGATATCCTATTAGTAAGTAATTGTAGTTATCTATAAATTAAGTAAAATCATTTTTCTTACAATTTATGTATATGGTTTTTATCAAACTGTTAGGACATGAATACTTATCAAGTAATTTGGACCTACCTATTTAATAAATGAAATAGGTAACTGCAATTATGACCCAAATTTCCTAAATATTTAAAACTAAAACTAAATTTTAAAAAGTGACTGATCTGCTCAGTCACACCTGTGTTCACTTTCCTTATTGATTCAAACAAAGCACAAAAAATTGCTGTTACTTTGAACTGTGATATAGTTGTAAGTGGTTTCATTTGTTTACAAAATTGGGACTTCATCCCAGTAATGAAATTATTCACAGAATTTGCCTCAAATTTTCCAGAATGAGGAATCTTCCTGGATTATGCAAAGGACTGAAGATTTGGAACGAGAAGACACCTCAGGGATTGGTTGCCACTTAGAGAGTTTAGAAGTCACCTTAGCTCTAGGTCACTTGGCACATGAAAGAGCCAGGACTTGGGGGGCGCAGCCAAGATGGCAGAGTAGAAGGATGGACCTGTTCTAGTTCTCCCCCATAGCCCATGAAACACCTGAAAAAAATGACTCTAAACAAATTCTAGAGCAGCAGAAGCCACAAAATGACAGAGTGAAACAGATTTCCAGCCCAATATAGCCTGGAAGACCAACAGGAAAGGTCTATCATACTGGGTCAGAGCAGAGCACTGCCCAGCCTTGGCCACAGGCGCAGCTTGGACAGGACTGGAGCAGGCTTAAAGGCATGGAATTACAGGTAGCAGGTGCAGTTCCCAGATTTCTCAACCCACAAACACTGAAGATAACTTCAAAGGTCAGTAAGAAAGCTCTTTCACCTGGAGGAGAGGGGAGTGCAGTTTGGCCTCAGTCTATCAGGGTCCATTTTTGGAACCTGCAGCCTAATGACACGGGGAGAATCAAGCAGCTGATCTGGGTCGCAGTTCTGAATGACTATCCTGGGATAAGGAGGAGTGTGGTGAAGCTGGAGGTGACTATGAAGATGGAATCCTACTCGCAGATCCTGAACAGAAAAGAGTGCTTGTGGTTGCTCCCAGACCAGAGTGCAGGCCAGGAGAGGAGTACCTCTTCTCCCCTGATTGTGTCACATTGGAGGAACTGAGAACTTACAGGTTCCCTAGAGTATACCCTCCACTTGACAAAGGACTCAAAAGTCAAATAACTGTCCCCAATTGATAAATGGTCAAAGGATATGAACAGGCAATTTTCAGAGGAAGAAATTAAAGCTATCTATAATCATATGAAAAAATGCTCTAAATCACTATTGGTTAGAGAGATGCAAATCAAAACAACTCTGAGGTACCACATCACACCTATAAGATTGGCAAACATGACAGAACAAGAAAATGATAAAGGCTGGAGAGGATGTGGGAGAGTTGGAACACTAATTCATTGTTGGTGGAGCTGTGAGCGCATCCAACCATTCTGGAGAGCAATTTGGAACTATGCCCAAAGGGCTACAAAAATGTGCATACCCTTTGACCCAGCAATATCGCTACTAGGACTATATCCCCAAGAGATCATAAAAATGGGAAAGGGTCCCACATGTACAAAAATATTTATAGCAGCACTCTATGTAGTTGCCAAAAACTGGAAGTCAAGGGGATGTCCATCAATTGGGGAATGGCTGAATAAATTATGGTATATGAATGTAATGGAGTACTATTGTGCCATAAGAAATGATGAACAAGAAGACTTCAGAGAGGCCTGGAAGGACTTATATGACCTGATGCTGAGTGAAAGGAGCAGAACCAGGAGAACTTTATGCACAGCAACAACCACAGTGTGTGAGAGTTTTTTCTGGTAGACTTAGATTTTTGTAATAACACAAGAACTTCTGAAAAAAAAAAAAAAATCCCAATGGTGGACCTCAAGGCAAAAAGCCTTCCACACTCAGAGAGAGAAATATGGAAGTCACTCACATAATGTAGCAGATCATGTTTGTGTATGTGTATCTGTTTGTGTATCATGTTCTGATTTGTTATACGGATTCTTTCATTTATCTTAGTCTGACTACATAGCATGACGATAGTGAAAATATACTCAATAGGAAAGTATATGTAGAATCTATACAGAATTGTATGCAGTCGTGGGGAGGGAGGGAGGTAGTGGGGGGTGGGTGGGGAGGGATAAAATCGCAATTGTATGGCAGTGATTGTTAAACATTAAAAAAAAATAAAAAAAATTAATAAAAAAAAAATATAAAAAAAAAAAAAAGTCAAATAACTGGCTGGGAAAATGTCAAAAAAAAAGGGGGGGGGGAATAAGACTATAGAAGGTTACTTTCTTGGTGAAAAGCTAATTTCTTCCATCCTTTCAGATGAGGAAGAACAAAATATACCATCAGAGGAAGACATAAAAGGCAAGGCTTCTACATCCAAAACCTCCAAACAAAATATGAAATGGTCTCAGGCCATGGAAGAGCTCAAAAAAGGATTTTGAAAATCAAGTAAGAGAGGTGGATGAAAAATTGGGAAGAGAAATGAGAGCAATGCAAGAAAATCATGAAATGCAAATCAACAGCTTGCTAAAGGAGATCGAAAAATCCTGAAGAAAATAACATCTTTAAAAATAAACTAACTCAAATGGCAAAAAGGGTCCAAAAAGCCAATGAGGAGAAGAATGCTTTAAAAAGCAGAATTAGCCAAATGGAAAAAGAGGATCAACAGCACACTGAAGAAAATAGTTCTTTAAAAATTAGAATGCAGCAGATGGAAGCTAAGGACCTTATGAGAAACCAAGAAATTATAAAACAAAACCCAAAGTATGAAAAAAACAGAAGACAATGTGATGGAAAAAACACTGACCTGGAAAAAAGGTCCAGGAGGGATAATTTAAAAATTATTGGTCTACCTGAAAACCACAATGAAAAAAAAAGAGCCTAGATATCACCTTCTAAGAAATTATTAAGGAAAATTGCCCTGATATTCTAGAACCAGAGGGTAAAATAGAAATGGAAAGAATTCATCAATCACCTCCTGAAAGAGATCCCAAAAGGAAAATTCCCAGGAATATTGTAGTCAAATTCCAGCGTTCCCAGGTAAAGGAGAAAACATTACAAGCAGCCAGAAAGAAACGATTCAAGTATTGTGGAAATACAATCAGGATAACACAAGATTTCTACATTAAGGGACTGAAGGGCTTGGAATGTGATATTCCAGAGGTCAAAGGACATAGGATTAAAATCAAGAATAACCTACCCAGCAAAACTTAAGTATAATATTTCAGGGAAAAAAATGGATTTCATTGAAATAGAGGACTTCCAAGCATTCTTGTTGAAAAGACAGAGCTGAGTAGAAAATTTGACTTTCAAATACAAGAATCAAGAGAAACATGGAAAGGTAAACAGGAAAGAGAATCCTTAAGGAACTTATTAAAGTTGTACTGTTTACATTCCTACATGGAAAGATGTTATTTGTAACTCATGAGACATGTGTATACACACACACACACACACACACACACACAGGGCACAGGGTGAGCTGAAAATGAAGGGAGAATACCTAAAAAAAAATAAAATGTACTGTTGAATGGTACATACTAGGAGTAAGAGAAAGAGAGAGGTAGAATGTAGCAAATCATCTCACATAAAAGGGGGAAGAAATAGCTTTTACAATGGAGGAGAAGAGAGGGGGGAAAGGAAATAATTGAGCCTTACTCCCATGGGATTTGGCTTAAGGAGGGAATAACACACACTCAAATGGATATGGAAATCCATTTTACCCTGCAGGAAGGCAAGGGGGAAGGAGATAGGAGAGGGAAGATAATAAAAGGGACGGCAAATTGGGGAAAGGGATAATGAGAAGCAAACACTATTGTGGGAGGACAGATCAAGGGAGAGAATGGAATAAATGAAGGGCAGGATAGGACAAAGTGAAATGTGGCTAGTCTTTTACAACATAACTATTATGTAAGTGCTTTACATTGTTATACATGTATGACCTATACTGAATTGCTTGTTTTCTCAATGAGGGTAGGTGGGGAGGGAGGGACAGAATATGAAAATCAAAGATTTAAGAATGAATGTAAAAAATTGTTTTAGCATACAACTGGAAATTAAACTATACAGGCAATGGAGTATAGAAATCTATTTTGCTCTACAGGAAATAGAGGGAAAGGGGGAATGGAAGAAGGGTGGGTAATAGAAGGGAGGACAGACTGGGGGAAGGGGTGGATGAGGTACATGCTGTCCTGGAGTGGTGGGGGGGAGAAGATGGGGAGAAAAATTTGAATTCAAATTCTTGTGGATGTGAATATTGAGAACTGAAAAATAAAATATATATATTTTAAGAGCCAGGTATTGAACTCATCACCTCAGTCTTCAAATCCAGAACAACTTTTATACCACCAAACTGGCTCCCTCTGCATACAAAATAACAACCTAGATCAGAACAACTTCATCTTAGAAAATAGTAAGAGAAAAGCAATCCTAAACCAAAGCAACTTTTCTGTTTTGTGGAATGTCTTTTCACAACAGGCCGACACAAACTCTTAAAGAAAACAAACATACTAAACATGTAGGGGGTATGGGTATGGAGAAGGGAAGAAGGTCAAGGGAAAACTGAGTGACAAATCTGATTACCGCCCCCCCCCCCATAAAAGAATAAACAAAGCAACTGAATCAAGGAAATTTTTAAGGAAGTCGCCAAGAGCAGATGTATAAATGCAAACATGTAGGAATGTGGAAGCATCAGCGTTCACACTTGACATCTGGTCCAACATACTGTTATACCTAACTATATAAAGAAAAATTAAATAAAACTCCTTCAACAGCAAAACGAGTGCCAAAGCAGCTGATCTAACAATTCCATGGACTAAAGGTGAATGTTTCAAAGGTAAAATAAATTCTCAAGAAAATAAGGTCCTAATATCTAAATTTTTACAGTCAACTATCTCATCATGTAATGCAGCTTTGGAGGACCTTAAACCTGAAAGTATCAAAGGATATACTGGGTGATAAAATAAACAATAAAACTGCACCATAACAGCAAGGGAAATATTCACTAAGTCATATTTAATGGATGATTAAAACTCAAAGCACAACTTCAGTTCTTATATATAGTCATAAGATCATCCAGAAGTACAATTACAAGTTGCTCAAGTGAACAGACACCAGCAAGTGTTTTCATTTTTAAATGAATGTAAAAGAGCTGAATCTTGTTATCAAAGTCAAAGGGGATTCATAGGACCCTAGAGTCAAAGAACACAATTTGGAAAAAGAACCCAAAGGTCATTAATCCAATCTCATTCCTCATGCAGGAATCCAGAACCTTTTCATTACAACTGTTTAGCTACATCTACTCCCCAATCTTGTATTTGTGAAGGTCTTTTTAAAAATCAAATGTATATAATTTTACATTTAGACTAAATTTCATCTTACTCAGTTTGGAACATTATTATAACTGGTCAGCACTTAGCACAATTCCTGGCACAAGGTAGGTACTTAATAAAAATTTATTGACTGCCAAGTTATTTTGAACTTATTTATATATTTGAATATATTTCAGTTGTCCAGTATGCTTGTTATGGCTCCCAACTTCATGTAAACTGCAAATTTAACAAGGATACCACCTATACCTTTATCCAATCACTGGAAAAAATATATTTAATAGCACAAAGCCAAGAACAGATCTCTAGGGCACTCCCTTCCAAGTTGCCATCATCCCATTAATGAATACTGTTTCGGTCTTGTTATTCAACCAACTGTATGTATACCTAAATGTACTATCTTATGATCCACATGTTATCTCAATCTTGCCACAAGTAAAGCATTAACAACTCTGTCAAATGCTTCCCTGAAACATAAGCATAGTGTGTGTGTGTTTGTGTGTGTGTGTGTGATGTGTCATCCTACCTTGTTAAAAAACGAAATGAGGATAACAGTGCATGTAGAACTCTAAGATTTGCAAAGTACTTTACATATCCTATCTCATTTGAGCCACACAGATTTGTGCAGCTATTTTTATATCCATTTTAAAGATAAGAAGACTGAGGCTCAGAGAGATTAAATGGTCACACAGCTGTCAGAGGTAGGATTAAAAATTAGGCCTTCTTGACTCCCAAAATTCTATCCATTATGGCATATTGCTCCTGTGGGATAAAACCTGTGTCTTGATGAAGTTATACTGGTTCTTACAGATCACAGCTTCCCCTTTTAAGTGCTGACAGACCATTACTTTAATATGTATTTAGAATTAGGCAGGAATAAAAATCAATCTTTCCAGTCTCCTCCTCCTCACCCCCTTTTTTTAAAAAAAAATTAAGACACTTTTCTGTCCTCTTCCAATCCCACGCTAATTCTCCTTTCCTCTAAAATCCTTCAAAGATTACCAACTCTTCTGCAATCACATATAAAGAGTCTGAATGTTCTGAAATTTAGTCTGTTCATTAAGATTTGACATTACTGAAGGCAGTAAAATTCTGTCTCTTCAATCATCCTAGATTTTCATAGCCTGCTAACTATTTTTATGGGATCCTTCCAGTCATTCTCTTTAAAAGTGAAAAATGAAGCAAATGAGAAATGATTAGTTTGTAGTTTAATTTTTCCACTGTCACCTCCACTCCCTCCCCATTTTTTGTTCTTTTTGAATAAAAGCATAATGTTCCAAAGAGAACATTAGTCAAGCCTCATCCCATTAATTCTCAGTGCTACCTATAAAGTAAAATTTGCTTCCTTCCATTAGGTTCTCTCCTCCACCCTATTGCTCATTCTTTGTTCATTCATGTACAGACATTGGAGATCACAGTTTGCCACTAACTCTTCATGAATAATAGCTCTGGTACTCTCTTCTTTCTTCCTCTTACATTTTACCAACTCCTTTCTGTGGTATAAAGCTTGTCAGTTCAGATTTTCTTACTTTCTCCTCTTGAGCAGAGACCAACCTTCATTTTCTACACACACAAGCACTACAGAATACCAGGAGAAATACAATACAGCATTCTCTACACCAATGGTGTCAAACTCAAATAAAAATAATTTTCTACAGGCTGCATAATGAGCTAGAGAACCACAAATTAACACTATCTATATTGTACTGTATTTTTTGTGTTTTAATGTGGTTTGTGCTTCTGGCTGGAGCTGACCTGAGGGCTATGATTTAACACAGCTCTTCTAGAGGCTACAGTAAAGTTTGCCTTGCCTTCCATTTCTTGCAGCAAGTTCCTTAGTCCTTTGCCAAGCCCTGTTGGCTAATCCTTACGACCAAATACTGCAGCAAGCTCCCTATCTGAGATGAGAGTCTCAAGACGTGAAAATAAGGTATGTTCACCTATTTTCATCTTGTCACTGTTCTGCAAAATATTCCCTCTACTGTATTCTCTTATTTAGCCCGAGCAAGAAAAGTTCAAGGATAGAACATGTAATCCAATTATCTAATGAAATTTCTGCATCTCATTTCACCTTACCACTTTTCTCCAAAACTTCCTTGCCACTTTTCTAGATACTAGGTTCTCTGGCACCATTTAGAAGCCCCAGAGGATGATGCTTAATTTATTTAGTGAACAGAAGAGGTAATATAAAAGTACATGAGACAGACCCCAATTATCTTACTAGAGATCTATATAACTTATTTTACCTTGCTACTCACTTTCTAGAACGTTCTTTTTATTTTGGATATTGATTCTCTTAATGTGCAAGGTAGATGTTGGCTGCCATGATGAGGAAGACAGCCCTATCAGCATACTACAATCCATTAACTCACATACTTTGAGCATACAGCTCTTCAATTAACTATGCATCCATTTACGGTGACTGAATCTAGAAGGATGTTAGGAAAGACTGTTGAAAAATATCTCAAGCAATTTCTCTTAAAGTATGTGATTTCATAAGAACACAAATTTGGAGCTAGAAAAGACCTTAAAAATCTTTCAGTACAGTGGTTCACAGGTTTTTTGCTTGTGAAGACTCCTTTTTAATCTCAAAAATATCAGTTAATAAAAGAAAATACTTAACAAGAAGTAACTATGAATTAACAAGTAGTTTAAATGAATTTATATTTCATTAAAGACAAATGTATCCACATACACATACAATATTTGGCACACTGTCATGCCATCCCTTTCCTCCCCCCACCAGAAAAAAATGTTAATTAAAACTCACAGCACAGCATCTTTAAACTAACAACCCAGC
This sequence comes from Notamacropus eugenii, assembly GCF_028372415.1. Lineage (NCBI taxonomy): Eukaryota > Metazoa > Chordata > Mammalia > Diprotodontia > Macropodidae > Notamacropus > Notamacropus eugenii. The sequence continues at coordinate 190,594,887 of NC_092875.1, forward strand.
AACTAGAATCACCGATCCAAGACTCAAAGACAGTACAAAGGTATTACATTCTCTGGGGCTCCCATCTCTGTGGAGTTAGTTCCTGACCACATTTGCAAAATCTCCAGCTCTATAATCACCATGGCTCCAATTCCCAGTCTTATGAGTCCAGCAGGAACTTAAATTAGGTTAACCAAAGCTAGGTTAATACAGAACCAGTGTTTCTCTTGTCACTTTTTCAAAATTATCAGGCAAGAGTACACTTACAAACGCATATATTTTATCAAGGATTAAGGCCATGAAGAGCACGAGTGAGAATTAAATATAAGATGTAATCTGAATGGGAGCAGTCTCAGAAAACTATTCAAATATAGACTACACAGATCACAGCTACAATATTTATACTATCTAGTGAGTACCATGAGAGGCAGCACGGCATATTGGATAAAAAGAAGGCATCGAGGTAAGCAAGACCAAGGTTCAAGTTCCACTCCTGACACATATCAGCTGGGTGACTCTGGGAAAGTCACTTAATCACAGGAATCCCTCTAAAGTATAAATTCTTGAGTAGCTGCTGATCTTCATTCACAGAGAGAGTTATCTCAAGGTTTTAGTTCCCTACACTAATGGAATAACATGTTCAGACCAAAAAATATAGTGATGACAATTAACATGTATTAATTTTCCTATTACTTAAACTTCTATTCCTATGAATAATTGCTCCTTTATTTATGGAAGGGTTTCTCCCTTGATTATGATACTTGGCCTGTTTGAATTTCTTTGAGCTTGCATTTCATATAAGAGATTCCATTTCAATCAATATCCCAGATTCCGTTACAGCCTTATCATAAGAGTTCACTGTAAACACGCACATGCACAGAGAACTAAAATTAATGAATGTTCTAGTTATTCTTCTCTAATTCAGTTATTAGATATAAAAATAATAATAATAACATTTAAATGAGTAGCCAGGTGGTGTAGTAGAGTGATAGGACTGGAGTCACAAAGATTCATTTTCAAAAGTTCAAATCCAGCCTCAGATACTTACTAGCCATGTGACCCTCGGCAAGTCACTTAACCCTGTTTTGCCTCAGTTTCTTCATCTGTAAAATGAGTTGGATAAGGAAATGGCAAATCACTCCAGTATCTTTGCCAAGAAAACCTCAAATGGGGTCACAAGGGGTTAGACACAATTGAAAAGTGACTGAACACACACTATTTATATAAGTGCTTTAAGGCCTATAAAACACTTTATAAATGTTAATCCATCTGATCTTCTCAACAACCCTGTGGGATAGTTTTATTGTTATCCTCATTGTACAGATGAGGAAACTGAAGCATAGACAAGTTAAGTGACTTCCTCAGGGTTACACGGTAAGTGTCTGAGGCAGGGATTCTGATTCAGGTTTTCCTGATACCAAGTCCCATGCTCTAGCCACCAATCATCACACATTCTGCTTAATTCAAAATTCAAAATGTTAAGAAAAAAAAAAGACCTCAAACTGGTCAAATTTAAAACATTAATGTTTACAAAGAAAAACTATTTTATTTACTGGAAGATATAAATGATTTCAGATATGCAAAAATTAAATTAAACCAATTTATATCGGCTCAGAACTTTACTATAACGCCTGACCACTGAACATCTGCCTGGGCCTGTCCATTAGCCTCATTTTCCATGATACCAAATGAAGGATACAAAAATAAACTGACTTACCCCAGATTATGAAGCAAACTAAAGCAAAGTTGGAATTAGAATTCTTAAGACCTATACATATTCAGTCTATTGTCTTATCCCTTTCCTTTGTGATAATTATAAGTCCAGAAATTCATGTAGTTGATACCATAATATGAAGTATGTTTAAAAAAAATTAATAAAGGTATCAGTGTCTACTAATGAGGTAGTAGTCTTTAGGGTTTAGAAATACTTAAGTTTAAGTTGTTGGCTAGGTAATGGGACTCGATGAGAATTCTTCCACTAAGTTCCAGAAAATAACATTCCAATATGAAGTTTTGGTTTTAAAATACCTTAAAGGCAATTTCTGACAGAAGTTCAAGTTGGTGATACAAACTAATAGCTACCAGATTGGTACTGACTAGGGGCCACTCAAACATATCTGAAATACAAATGGAAAAACAAAAAGTGGCTAATACTGAGTTAATTAGGCTATATTTAAACTACAGTATCATAAACTAGAAGTAAACATTTTAAGTTTTCTTTCTACTGTTTCATTCACCCAAACCTACTTAATCTTCATCGGCTATAGGCCCAATCAATTCTAATGGGGGAATTTGTGAGGAGACAGTTTAACTGTGTTCATGGAAAAGCTGTTAGGGCAATTGTTGAATAAAGGACAAAGAAGAAGTACTAAGAGAGCCGATTTCCTGAGAGAGATGAGTTTAACCCTTATGTTGCAAAGAAAGATGAGGGGAAACTTCTAATTGGTATCCTGAGAAAAGTGAATTGTGGGACAATGTTTCCAGAACTGAAGTAAATTCAGAAAATGTGATGACTAAAGGTTGCTCAATCTGTGATTTTTCTCATAGCAAATGCAATGAAAATAATTATTAGTGTCTTTGTTCTATTGATTTTTACATTGCTAATAAAAAGTAAAGCTGATAACCATGATGTTTATTTAATCCTAGAAATCAGGGGAGTTTGATGGAGAAAGAAATGTGCAAATTCTTATGGTCAAAGAAGTTTTTCCAATTTGTTAAATAAATATCTAATAAATTGAAATGGCATTTCAGAGCTAACTGATTAGAGAAATGCTTCAGTTTTTAGTAATTAAAATGAGAACATTCTCCTTGATTACCACAGAATCTAGAATGAGAATAAATAAGGAAAATGAAATAGTAGCAGTTAAAGAGAAATGTAATCACCTCACCAATGCTATGTGTGAGTCAACTCTATTTCCATGTAAAAACGAAGGCACCAGACTATATGAATGAGTCATTTACGGCTGTAAATCTATAATCCTATGATCTCCTTTCCTAATCTACAACAGACAAGAAGCAGCAATCTAGTATGTATGGCAGATGATGTCAACATCTGGGGAGAAAACAAGAACAAAAAGCAAAGAATGTCCTAATATGGTATAATAATATATTTTGATAGTGATAACCCAGTCATCAAGCACATTTTAAGTTACATTTAGTACTCATAGTTTCCTAATTCTGGAATAATGCATATGTTTAGCATTTTAGGATTTACATCAAAATGGCTAAAAAAATTTTAATTGGTGCTTGAAAGGGTATAGCTTTAAATTATTTGCAAAATGCATTTTGCAAAATGAAGGATGAATGAAGTGTCAACAATAACAACAACAAAAACCAAATGAATACATAAGGCACTTGAAGTTTCTGCTCTCTTGTAAAATTTTAAGGTGAAGAACATAAGGATAATGTGTAATTAACAGATATGGAGCAGAAGGTGGGCTATTTTTTTCTCTCTGCTCTTGATAGAGAATACAGCCAACTTTCAATTATTCAGGTACTTATTACTAAGTCTGTAATCAGCTGTCCAGATGTTTTGTTTCCATTCTGCTGTCCTCCTTTTAAGCATAATTACCTGTGGATTTCATTTAGCTAAGTAATGCCTATATCTCCAAGTTCTGTGGATAATTAAGAGCTCACTATACTCCTGTTCAAGGGCAGAAGTTAGAAGAGTGATGATTGAAACACAGGTTAAAGCATACTCTCAAGACAATCAAAAGATGAAAAGACACATAATGTCACACACCTGTGGAAGAAACAATATTACCAATCCTTTCCCCTGTTAAATTTGGGTTAGTTTTTCCTTGAAAGGCAACGTTGCTGTCCTTGGGACTTAATTGGTCTATGGTGCTTTTTAAGTTTCTGGGTAGCCTCTGGCCACTTTAATGTGGTTTTCTCGTCACCTAAGGGCATAAAAAGGTGCACTCATGTAGCATTAGGGTACTTCACAACTCTGTAGACTCCAGTTTGGCTGACTAGATGTATTTCCACAAGAAGATAAAGGGGACACGTCTACTCAAGCTAAGTGCTGAAGTATGTTTTTTAAATATCTTTTCTATGCTATGACTAAGTAAACCTTCTTTTCAAAAAATTGTTGAATAACCTACTAGTGCCTTATTTCTTTCGGTCAGGTCTGCTTCTAATAAAACCCAAACCTTTCATCTTTGTAACTTTTTTCAACATAAGTCTAAAAGAAAACATGAATTGGGGGTCATTGACTCCCATTTCACCTCTCTTCCTTGAGCTAGATCTGTGACAAAAGATTATGAGAAAAAAGGAAGCTAGAATGAAACAAAAGCAAAACACCTTTGTATATACTCATCATTTATATAATGCTTAGTAGAGCATGCTTTTGTACACAAAGAAACTTGACAAGCAATACATGGCTTGTGTCTTTGGGTACTTCTTGTTCTTTTTGGAACAAAACTTCTACAGCAGGGATTTCCTACAGTACTTTTAGGTATATGTTGATTCCTAAAATTGAAGTGAATTAAAATTAATTTTGCTAAACATTCAGGGACAATCAATGCTAAAAGGAAAGGCCTGAATCTATTTTGCAAACATGATATGTTATAAACAATGGACAATACATAAATGCTAAGAACAACTACCTTTTCTCTTCCCAGCCAATTTGGAGAAAAATACATGGTTACGTAGGGACCTGTCTTCCAGGCTAGCACAAGTAATACATTGAGATAGAATCTGTTGTTCTCCCTATTTCAAACATTCCATAGTTCATTAAAGCAAGCAAGTAGGCATTCAAAGGGCAATACAAACAAATTCTTCCAAATACTAAAATAACTAAAAGAACTGTTTCTTCTTATTAGAAGTCTGGCTGATCCATAGGGTGTTTTAAAACTAACCACTGGATATACTCATGTCTAGCTCTGTACATAGGGTAACACAGTGGGATTATTGACCTGCCAACAATGCAGGTGGGACAAGGCTATGGAGGAAGTGAAGGGGAGAAAAAGATGTAGTCAAGAGTTATACCATATTCCCAAAGTTAGTCTAATTCCAGTGGCAGTCTTCTGGTGCCTGTCTGGTAATCATCCAGCTTTGAGTTCCAGTAAGGATCTCTGCCCTCCTTGGTAATAGCTCAAGAAGTCTGGGTTGATTACAGATCATCCCTGACGCTCCACTCTGTACAAACTGAATTAAAATTTTAGACCAAAAAATATAGGTTTATATTTGACAGGCCAAGGAGAAGCCAAAAACAAATCTTTGTTTCCAGGGTCAAACAATCAGAATCAAAACCAGAGCTGGAAGACCAAGCACTCATCTAGTTCAACCCACACCTAAAGAAGAATCCTACATACATCTCAGACCAGTGGTCATTTAACTTCTGTTTCAACACCTCCAAAGATGAATAATTCAGTACTTGCCAAGTTAGTCTAATCCATTTTTAGATAGCTAATTGTTATGAAGTTTTTCCTTATATCCAATCTAAACTGATTTCTTTGCACCTTCTACTTACTGCTCCAAATTCTACCCACTGTGGCTGAACATAACAAGTCTAATCCTTCTTTTAAAATACTGATCTTCATAAACTTGAGGGCTGCCATTCTATGTTCCATTTCCCCCCTTCAAGTCTTGTCTTTTCCACAGCAAACATTCACAGTTCCTTTAGCCAGTCCTCCCATGACATGAGTTCAAGGGCCTTCACCTTCTTGATTGTTTTCTGCTGGCTCATCTCCAGATTAACCACATCAGTATTAAAATATGGTGACCAGAACTAGGTAATATATTTCAGAGGTAGTCCTAATACCTTAGGGTAGACTAGAACTAACCCTGTCCCTGGACACTGCCTCTTTTAATGCAGCTAAGACTGTGTTAGATTTATTTTGCTACCAAATCATACTGATGACTTTAAATAAACTGATAGTCCACTAAAAACCCCAGTTCTTTTTCAGATAAAGTATTGCCTAGCCATTCCTCCTGTACCTTATTCCTGTGAAGTTGATTTTTTTGAAACCAAGGGTAAGACTTTATATTTACATATACTGAATGTCATACTTAATATTTGAGTCAAGTTAACATTCTAACCTCGATTCTTTTAGAGACCAACTCTTGTCATCAAATGTGTCATCAAACTCTGTGTCATCAGAAAATTTGAAAAATGTGTCATACATATCTTCATGGATAGAAATGGTAAACAGCACAGGACCAAGAACAATCCTTGGATGATACCAGCAGAAACCTACTTCCTAGAAGACATCAAACCATCTACCCTTTAAGAATTCAACTAGTTTCAAATCCATCTAACTGTTCTATTACCTACTTCATATCCCTCCGTTTTCCCACAAAAAACAGCATGAGAAACTTGTCAAACACTTGGATAAAATCAAGGCAAAATTTATCTACACCATTTCCCTAATCTGTCAGTGTAGTGAATCTCTCCAGAAAAGAATAAAAATTAGCCTGGCATTCAAATTCTTTACAGAGATACACTGGAAATTATCGATCATTGATTCTTGTTCCATATATTCAATAAGCATAGTGTAATGAATAGGGGAGATGCTAAATTTGGAGTGAGAAAGACTTGGGTTCAAATCACACTTCTCATACTTACTAGCTGTGTGGCCCTAGCTCGATGGTCTATAAGGTTCCTTCTAGTTTTCAAAGTATGATCCTTTAATATAAAATTAATTTAAAAATTAATATAAAAATATCCTTTAATATGAATACTTTAATAAAAATACACATGGAAGAAGAAAAACCACAAAAAGTCAAAATTAAATGTTTTAAAATAAAAATACCAAGCTTAGCCCCAAAGAAGAGATACAAGAAGATCTCTCTTCTTACTCCTTTGTAAGTGGGGATTCATGGTTAAGAACACTGCATATGACATCTTTTTCAATGCCTTGATTGATTTTGCTGGCTTTTTTCTCTTCTTACTTTTTTAAAAAAATTCTTTGTTACATGAGCTGTCCCCTGAGGAGAGGGAAAGATGTCAAGGGAGATGCAGATATATAAAACAAAATATATGAATGAAATTCTATTTTAAAATAATATAGTCCTAGCAAAATTCTATAATATAAATTCATCTGGCCTATAGTTTGTAGAGAGCATCCTCTCTTCTTCTCTGAAAATCATGACAACATTCATAAGAACTTCCTACGGTCAAATGTGACCCATAATCAATTGGGATTCCTAGTAATGAAAACTGACTACTTAGACAGGTTCTAGACTGACATAGCTCTAAAAGGTTTAGCCAGACCAAGGCCCAGGCTTGGAAATGTTTTGCATCAAAGAGTTACTTAACTTGCTAAATTTGTGGTCTTTGTTGCTAAGTACCACAGTAGCAAAGGAACACATCAGCATCAATCCCTCAAAAATTTTTACTTGGACAGAATTCTACAATAAAGAGATTTATCTTGGGTTATGATGAGTCATTCAATAGTTCAGAATTCAATAAGTCCTTGCTATTAAACCAGGAAATCTCATTATTTTTCCTTATCCTGGAGACCTATTGAATACCTGAATACTTTTTTCTTCTAACTATGTAGCATGTCTTTCACTTAAAGAGAAGTCCAATACCTCATTAATGGGACAGAAGCAACTCTAAATTCTCTAAGACAGCAGAACACAAGTTCTGGCAAGTCCCAAGACCAATCTAGAATAGCTTCAAATACAACTGTGGTTAAGTTCAGAGAGGTTCAGCGCTGATCGATGATTTATTTTGGCCACAGCAACTCATGAAGGTCCCACTACTAAGAGTGTTCAAATCTGTGTCTGCAAAAGGAACATCATCCAAGTTCTGATTCCCTTCAATATTCTAGTCCCTTTGTGTCTTCTTATTGGGCTAATCCATAAAACAGTAGAATCTTTTTGTGCCTAAATGAATTCTGAATTTCCCTAAGACTTAGCTACTACTAAGATCTTGTTAAATCAACTTACATTTCCAGGGGGATAACTTAGGACCCCCTACTTAGACAGGGTTTAATTTTCTGTTGAGATTAGTAGTTCCTTTTTGACCAAGTCTCAACGCATTGTAAAGGACCGTACAAACAATGAACCTTTTCTAAACAGAGCACAATAGTGTACAAATATCAGGAAAACACACCAGGGTAAAAGTAGAAGGGTGAGCAAGAAACAGCCCATGTAGATGGTCTCATATTTAAATACTACTGTTAAGTCACTCAAAGTGAAAAGTTATACCAAAGTTAGCCTGAAATTGTTTTTCTTCTATTCATTGTTTGTGGCTAAGATAGGCACAGAAAACATAACTATTCAATACATAAATACATATGTATTTATTCCTATCACACATGAATATATGTAATTGTGTGTATTTATTAGCAAATTCCTAGAGAAAATATTTGACTGCTTTAGCTAATAAATTTCCATAAAAACTGCCTAAGGATAGTGAGACAGAAATTCTGAGATGAGTGGAACTCAGAGGGACAAAATCTTTAACAAACTACTTAACACTGAATTCTATACCACATTAATTAAACAAACATAACCCTACACTCACACATCAACAAACCTTGTAAATTTTCTTAACCAATAATTAGCAAGGTCAACTAATATGGTTCTTAGTAATTCTACATCAATAAGATCTAAAAAAGAAAAAGATGACACTGTAGAAACTTCTTCCAGGAGGAAGGCTAAAGACATTTAAGAAAAAGCTTATATTTTTCTGGACATATTTCATTACTTTGATGACATCAATATGAGTACTCCCTCCAAGGATGAAGATAACAATTCACTTACGTGAGTCCCTCTGGATGCTCCTGTAAATCTCCCTACCTGGGGTCAAATTAACACACTGGAAGACTGCCTTTATATCCCTTTACATTCAGAGTTGAATAGGAGGAGAAGAGTGAGCTCAATATTCCACAGGCTCAAAAGTGTCTCCCTTAAACTAAGGTGCATATTGGAATATTATTCCAGTGTTACTACATGGTTACAAGTCATAGAATACCAGTCTCAAAAGGATCAAACATGAGGGATACATAAAAGCAATGGAGAAGTACGAAGAGATTGTGAGCATGATGAAATATACTATCAATAAAGATGCACATGTGAGAAATGGCATAAAAATATCATCAGAGAAATGTCTAGCTGAAAAATAAAGATGGATTGGTCACATAGGTGAAAAACTCTTACACAACCCCTAGCCTATAAAAGTATCCACACTAAAAATTACTGAATTAAGTATCATGTAAATAAGAGAATTGAGAGCAGAGCCTGGAAGGAAAAAAATAGAATACTAAATTAAATCAAGAGAAACTACCAAATCCTTCTGAGAGGTCTGATTGCACATTTAAAGCTGAGAAAATCTTTGGAAATGAGTTTTAAAATCATATATTCTTGGCAAAATTCTAAGACATACCTTCCTGCTCTAGCATCTTTAGATCTCAAAGATCCAGGTTTTGGAGATAAGAAACTGTTGAAAACTTATCATTAAAGCAGAAGCTAAATGATGCTTTATGCACCTAATTAGCCCTTGTATAGCTTGATTGGCTAGCGTGATTTTAAAAGCCCTATTTGAAAGCTTGCTAGTGAATAACATCATTTAAAAAAAAGAGGGGCAGCTAGGTGGCACAGTGAATACAGCACCTGCCCTGGAATCAAGAGCAAGTCACCTAACCCCCAATTGCCTTGCCTTTTCCCCTCCAAAAAAAAAGCATCACATGAAAATAACATTCCATATTCAATAAACCTACAAGGTCTTATTTCACCATTGTCATTTCACATTCATTTTCTTACAAAAATACACAGGAAAATATCAGTGAGATTAATTACCTTTTAAGGAACCCCTTAATAAGAAAATTCATGAAGAATAATTCATTTTAAAAATAAACATTAGGTATCTATCTTTGTGATTGACATTTGTGAAAAGATGATACTGCCAACAATACCCCACAGGTGAAGTTGAAAGGATGCCCCCCCTCCTACTCCCAACGCTTTACATCTCCACACATGAACTCTAAGCCATATGGCAAACTACTTCACAGTTCAGCATCAACTTCCTGGTTGTCATATCAAGATAAATTAATGTCATCAAGATTCAAAGAATGGCTAACCTCCACTAAGAGCGACTTCTGCAAAGCAGCATAAAATAAACATACACATACAAACTAGCAATGATGAAAACTTTCTCCATCATTGCTTTCAACAGGTAACTTAATGTTTAAGATAGGAGAAAGCAATGGCTTTCATACATCTTTAATGGTCAAAAAAGACATGAAAACTACCAAATCCTGTAAGATTTTACTATTCTAATGGATGTGTACTAAATTAAGAAGCGTCTTCTCACAACTTTTCAAAGATGTGAAATGCTATTGGCAGACTAACAGTCATTCATTGAGAATAAAAAGCTAACAATCAATGCCATCTTTTGAACATGCTTACAGAATTAACAAGGAACTTCAGAGGCTAATCCAGCTATAAAGTCAAATCAACAAGCATTTATGCTTATTTACAACTTATATGCCAGGCATTTTCCTAAGTGCTACAGATACAGTCAAAAGTAAAAATAATGCTGGCCCTCGAGGAAGAGCAGCTAAAGAACGGGATTGAAAAGAAAAGAATATTCTCTTAAAAAACAAAGGAAGGGAGAAAATGTTCTTGTTTTAACATCTCTTTTTATATTTATGGCATCACTGTATAGATAGTTTATACTTTCCAGCTCCTTGTCATAAAGGCAGTAGTATTCAAAAGAAGTAATATGATTTAAATAGTCATTGTCTCTATTGTTGTATACTTTTAAAATGAATTTAATTTATTCACTTTATTAAAATCTATGTTCCCTAGAAAAACCCCATTTCTTATTAAGCTATCAAAAGCTCTAAAACATAGACATCTTCCCATCTTTATATGTTTCTGAGACCTTTCTTTTCCTTCAACACAAGTTACAGATAAGCAAAAACTGACTAGTTCTGATATATACACCACTGAAGAGAGTGAAAGTACACACCTGGTAACCAAAACAATTTATATGGTGAAGAAAAGGCTATGTTCTTATCATTGTATACCTTACATTCTCCCCCCCAGTAGTATGTACGTTCTTCAAGGGTAGGAACAGTGTAATTTTAATTTTTGTATCTCTACTTCCTTCGAGATACACTGCCTCCATAGTATCTTGTATACAGTAGAAGCTTAATAAATCTTTGTTGAACTCAATGGAATTGTCAAGGAAGCTCGCATTAGACTTAGGCGCAGTATCAACCAATACCTACTTCAAACAGGAAAGCAGAGCATCTTGTTTAGACTTTACCTCAAACAAGACAAAGAAAGCAATCATCAACCCTATAAATTGTTCTGGTTAATATCATTTTGTTAGTTTGAATAAGAAAACTGTTGTGTGTATCCATTTATGTGCCTTCATATCTTTGAGAGGCTTTTTTGTTTTCTATTAGTTTCTTTTTTTTTTTAATCTTAAAAGAAAATGATTTTTTTTAATGGAATAGGGGACTTTACAGCATTCCAAATTGGGGGGAAAATAGCACAAGTTTGGAAATCTATTAGTTTCTTAATAAAAATTTATTGTGAAAAATTCCAGTTTAGTCTTCTCTGAGCTAAAAGATGAGGATCTTGCTATACCTTCATTGGGAAAGAACAAGCATACCTATGATCTCCTACAGGAAAGGTAAAGTAGCAGAAGTGAAACTTAAAACATTTCTGGGATGACAAATGTAAGATAGATAATACATGGAAAGAATACAGATGGAACCAGCTGTGGATGCTTGTTTCTTTTCACCTACGTGATTCTCTCATAGCAGCCAAATTAGTGACCACCACAGTATAATCCAGAAAAAAAGGGGAGGGACCATGCCCTGTGCCATTCTACTCACACAAGCAATGAAGCATCTTCTAATCTCTTTCTAATTTGACTTTTAGTACAAAGGTTTTCCAACTTACAGGCTGGAGAACAGGGTCAGTAAAAAGAAAACCTGGAGTAGGATTAAAACTAAAACTGTTACACTGAAACACAATACATTATATTATAAAGAAGCGAGCTTGAGACAGTGAATAATCATGTCAGATTTTTAAAATTTATTATTTACTGGTTCTATGTTGTATTTTCCAAACCATTTAATCTAAGACTTTGGGTTAAATTTTATCCCCCATTCTAAAATGATTTTATCCTCCATTCTACATATAACAAACGTGCTATTTGCAACAAGATAAAGCCACATGTAACTTAATAAATCAACACTCACAGCCTAGAAATGCTAATTTTTTTTAAATAGGAGAAAAGGGGAAAAGCACATATATAAGACTGCATAAAAATACCCAAGTCATAATATTAAACTTCAAGCTTGGTAGCACTTGGAATAACTAACTTATGCAACTTGAACTTAGGAACATATAATGGAAATGTTAAGAGAAAGTTTCACATAGCAGCAGTGCAGAGGCTATAAATAACATAATGGCTAAATGCTGCAATTACAAACAATATGACTATGTGAGCATTCCAGAGCCATCTTGTGTTATAGCCAGTAACTCAAAAGAAAGGCATTTCTTCTACAAACAAAACAACTTGTCAAGAGAAAGTACATCTGACTTGTACAATTCATTAACTTACTTTTAAAAAAAAGAGTTGTTAACTGAATTACAGGGATCAACACATAGTGCATATTAGACCCCAAAGCCTGTTCCCATAACCTGTTAAATTCCCTCTTGGATTTTAACCCTCTAAGCCCATTCACCTAGCAGAAGTGAATCACTGGAAGTTCCCAAAGTTGATTTTCCTAACACTGTCAGTTTCAAAATTATAAATTATACTTCAACAAATATGTGGTTGGGAAGACACATTACCTCATAGAGATATATATCTGTAGCAAGTTTTATAAGAGCATTTTACTTTGATGGGTCTGATTAGTTTAGTGAGAATATTTCCCCTTCCAAGAAACAGATTGCAGCTTCTTAAACCCTTCTCACCCCGTGTGATTCTTCATTATATTTGGCCATCAATCTATAAAGGGAATCTAGATAAAATAAAGAGATATTTCTCTTACTATTGTAGTGACATAGCAGTAGCAATATACCAGTGGAACTGTAGTCCTCATGCTCACTACAAAACCAGTACACTCCATTTTCTGGTCATGCTTATTCTCAATAAAGTGTTTTATACCACTTCTTTAAAATAAGGCATACTTGCTACCTTGATACAATTTGCTCATTTTCACCTTGTGTCTTTCCACTGCCCTTTCAGCTTTTTGTAATCCTAACTCTAACTCTTCTGGGATCAAGAAAGAGTATGATCCTCAGCTATAAAGTATAAGAATTGTGGAAACCCTCTCAGATTACATACTGTTGAATGAGATTCTTCCCTACCCAAAAAAATAAATTCCCAAGTGTTTACAATATTGTGCTTATGAAACCTTAAAAAAAAAATCCAATTTACTAAATGTTCTATTTAATTTTTACAAAATAACATAAAAACCAATGGGCAAGCATTTATTGAGTACCTACTTTCAATATTGAAAGTACTTGGCATAACTGAAAATTTAAAAAATAACAAGAAATGGCACTTGCCTTTAAGAAGCTCACAATCCAATTCTGGCTTCTCTCTCTACCGCTGTACTAAAACTACTCTCCACAAGGTAACCACAGATATCCTCAATGACAAATTCAGTTTCTCCCACCCCTCTCTCCCCGTACTCTTTGAAGCATTCAGTACTATTGACCACATTTTCCAGCTCAAAATTCTTTTGACATTAGGATTCTATGATATTACATGCTAACGGTTTCTTCCAGTTTTTCTAGCTTTATCTTATATTATTTCTTTTCATGTACTCTAATTCCAGTCAAAAAGGTCTATTTCACCCTCTTTCATTTTTATCCTGGTCTCTGTCGTTATGACTTTCCTTATACCTTCCTTTCCAAAACCTGGGATGAACTTTCCCAGCACACCCACATCCTCACCACCATCGCCGCCACCACCCTTACCATCAACATCACCACCACCACTTTTGCCTGTTAAAAATCTTCCCTTCCAAGAATTCTTTACTAAAGGAGAGATAGAAAGCATTATGAAATGCAAAATGGATAACTTTGATTACATTAAACTGAGAAGTTTTTGCACAACCAAACCCAATGCAACCAAAATCCGGAGGGATGTAGTAAATTGGAAAAGAATTTTTACAGCTAAGCTCGGGGATAAAGGCCTCATTTCTAGAATATATAGAGAACTGACTCAAATGTATAATCATACAAGTCATTCCCCAATTGATAAATGGTCAAAGGATATGAACAGGCAATTTTCAGAGGAAGAAATTAAAGCTATCTATAATCATATGAAAAAATGCTCTAAATCACTATTGATTAGAGAGATGCAAATCAAAACAACGCTGAGGTACCACATCACACCTATAAGATTGGCAAACATGACAGAACAAGAAAATGATAAATGCTGGAGAGGATGTGGGAGAGTTGGAACACTAATTCATTGTTGGTGGAGCTGTGAGCGCATCCAACCATTCTGGAGAGCGGTTTGGAACTATGCCCAAAGGGCTGCAAAAATGTGCATACCCTTTGACCCAGCAATATCGCTACTAGGACTATATCCCCAAGAGATCATAAAAATGGGAAAGGGTCCCACATGTACAAAAATATTTATAGCAGCACTCTATGTAGTTGCCAAAAACTGGAAGTCAAGGGGATGTCCATCAATTGGGGAATGGCTGAATAAATTATGGTATATGAATGTAATGGAGTACTATTGTGCCGTAAGAAATGATGAACAAGAAGACTTCAGAGAGGCCTGGAAGGACTTATATGACCTGATGCTGAGTGAAAGGAGCAGAACCAGGAGAACTTTGTGCACAGCAATGACCACAGTGTGCGAGAGTTTTTTCTGGTAGACTTGGAATTTTGTAATAACGCAGAAACTTCTTATAAAAAAAAAAAAATCCCAATGGAGGATCTCAAGGCAAGATGCCTTCCACACTCAGAGAGAGAAATATGGAAGTCAATCGCAGAATGTAGCAGATCATGTCTGTGTATGTGTATGTGTTTGTGTATCATGTTCTGATTTGTTATACGATTTCTTTCATTTATTTTAGTCTGACAACATAGCATGACTATAGTGAAAATAATAGGAAAGTATATGTAGAATCTATACAGAATTGTATGCAGTCGTGGGGAGGGAGGGGGGTAGTGGGGGGTAGGTGGGGAGGGAAAAAATCTCAATTGTATGGCAGTGATTGTTAAACATTAAAAAATAATAAATAAATAAATAAATAATAAGCTTGTTTGGCATTTAAAGCCTTCAAAAAAACAAAAAAATCTTCCCTTCCTTCAAAATCTAATCCAAGCACCATTCCCCATCCTTGAATTTCTGAAAGCAATTGTCTGGAAAAAGCAATTTTGTTTGGAACTCTCCTTTTACATTTCTAATATTCTGCCTCATCATATGAACAAGTCTTGTAACTTATATTTTAAGATTCCTTTTTTTTTTTCATTTTTGTACCCTTAGTGCTTGCCTAAAGGGGAAGCTCAGTGGTGGGGTAGACAGAGGTTGGGGTCTGGAGTCAGCAGTACCTGAGTTCAAATCCAACCTCAGATACTTGCTAGCTGCAAAACCCTGGGCAAGTTACTTAACCTCTATTTGCCTCAGGTCCTTATCTGTAAAATACAGACACATTGGGAAGGGAATGGCAAACTACTCCCACTATCTTTGTAAAAAAAAAAAAAAAAAGCAACAATCAATCAAAAACAAAAAACAAACCCATGGACTCACATAGAATAGGACATAACTGAAAGACTGAACAAGAAGTGCCGGTTTAGCATAGCATTTTGCCCAAGTCAGTACTTTATAAACATTTATTTAGCTAAATCAATGGACCTACATAAAACAGTTACCACAAGGCAGAATATAAATTAATGCTTAATTACATGGAACAGACCATAATGGCAACAGGGGGAGGATCAGAAATGCTGGCTTTCTTTACTAGTGTAGAAACAGTGAAGTGACAGGTTTAAAGACCACACAAATTCCTTAGGTAAGACATCATATTTCATGCACAGAGGATATGAGGCAGATCCATAGAGACAATTAGCACATTAACTTCCTGGAGACACAATAATGGAAAGGGAACTTCATGATGTTGTCAGGATGACCATTTTTGTAGGATGAACAATATCAATAGGATATCTTGCTTCTCCCTCAGAGAATTCTCGATGAACAATAACCAGAGGCTGCTGCCAAACTCTCTGGGTGGAGTTGGAGACATGGAATCAAAAGAAATCTGAATTGTATCCATTAACACCACTGTTTCTGAATCAGAGTATCTCAAACAGTGGAGGCCTCTGTGTCTTTTTTCAATTAAGAAATACTTCCTTAAAGGCCTTTAGTGATCTTTTTATTATGCTATATGCACATACACACATATTAATGCAATAGAAAATTTCTGTACATCCAAACAGTACACTGAATTCTTGATCCTTAAGATAAATTTTAAAGCTGTATTTAGCATTGGTGATAGCTTAGCTTAAAGTCAATTAGCTAAACTTTATGTGTGGACTACGCAATTATTATAGGCCTGAAAGTCTTTGCCATAATTTTGGACAAATGAGTTATATAAGTAATGCAATTTAATACGGCATTCAATAAGAAATGAAGCCCACTTGCAAAGTAAATTCATGATTTACATATACTAGAGTATAATAAACTTTCATTTTTTAAATCTATGAATAGCTACAAGAGCCTCTGAGATCAGAACTTTTAAAATGAGACCTTCACATGAGCATCTCATCAGCTGTAGTTGTTCTGCCTGAGCTGTAAATCTATGTTGAGGTTACTTGGAAACTTGACCTTCCTTGCACACATTCCAGAGCCTAAACAAAAGCATTCCCTAGTCCTCTAATCTGTAGTGAGTTTGGTCAGACGCTGAAGATGCCATGGTCATGCAATACATCCTGGGCCATATCCAGTCGTCTTGACTTGTCCTGTTACAAGGCTCCAATAACTCTGGAAGAGAGAGTGGGGCTGACAATTTTGTGCAACACTGCCTCACTTAAATCCAATTCATGTACGAGTCAAGACCTCACCCATGATTATCAACGAAAATGAAGGACAACCAATAACAACAATCTGTACACTAAAAACAACATTGTGTAAACTTCTATCCTTTTTATAACCAACATAAAGCAGTCATGCATGTACAATCTGCAGAGAAGCTGTACGTCTCATTTGGAACTTGTCTTAGCAAAAGGCAATTTCCTTAAACTTTGATGCTACATATTTTATTCAGCTCAAGAGGTGAGATGAGGGTTAAGGACTGAATGAAGTCAGTGGAAATTAAGGGAGAGGGAAAGAAATTATTTGTTGGTTACCCATTTAATTGAATTATGATAAATTTAGTTAGGCAAACTTTTATTTCCAGTCTGGGAAGAATTTGTAGCTTTCCATTATCAATATCATTACCAATTCTAAGGAGCTCATAGTAGTAGGAGAAAAAGCAAGATAAACCCCAAGCAATTTGCTTTCAAGGTCACTCAGCACTAGAATATTTATCAGTGAAAAACAGTTAGATGAAAAGCATCACTGCAGCTCTAGATTTTGAAGGGACCTCATTGATCAACTGAGCCATGGATGGGGCACCTGTGATCTTAAGGCCACATATGGCCCTCTAAGTCCTCAAATACAGCCCTTCCTTTCATTATAGAAATAAAAATATTGAGGCCCAGAAAGGTTAAGTTAGTAGACCATTATCACAGAGCAAGTTAATTTTCAGAGAGCTGGGATTTGAACCCAGGTCCACTAATGTTAAATTCAACGTTCTTTCTGCTACTTCAATCTTCCTAAAAACAGACAAAAATCAGCCTCAGTATTGACTACTTCCCTGGAGTTTTCCAAAATGAAAAGTGGAAATATAATATGATTGCGATTCTAACAAACGTTTTTATGGTATAAGACATGTCTAAAAATAAACAAACAAAATATGACCTGGTAGTAACCATGATTCAAATAATGTGTGTGTGTGTGTGTGTGTGTGTGTGTGTCTCAAAACTACTCCTAGCATTCAATAATGAAGACAATGTTTTCTAGTAACATACTTGTCAGAAATTTCATAAATAGAGGCAACCAGGCTTGGATCAGGTGACCTCTAAATTTCCTCCTTACTCTAACAAATCTTCCAACAATTTGGATAAAAATAGTAAAGTACAGGGATTCGGTTCACAATGTCAGATGAGGGAGATTGGTGGCATCAAGAAAATCCTTCAATGTTAAATAAAATATCAGATATGGAAAAAGGTATAAAATACATAGGTATGTATATTCCCAGACATAATGGGAAGATAGACCAGAGACAGAGTAAACTTTAAGGGGGGTTAAGATGTATTCTAAGACGGAATCTCTATGCCTTCCACAATAGAAAGCTGTTTCATTTCCACAATTCAAGATAAAAGACTTAAAATGAAAATGTTCAATTAAGGTAACCCTTCAGGGAGAAGGAAGTACAAATGACTATTAAATTCTTCCCAGTTTTGAAGGAGAAAAACAAGAGAAGAAGCCCTAATTAAAGAGTAAGGAGAGGGACACGGAAGAGAATGAGTCTGAAGACACAATCTGTACACTTGCCAGCTCTGCCTTGGAGGTATCCACCTTTTGTACTATCAACTGGGTAGGGGAATATAAAACTTGTAGAATACAAAAAAAAAAACCCAAAACACACAGCTGAGCAGTTCCAGGACATTAATTAAGGTATCTTTATATTTACTTATACTAAGGATGACCATGGCTTAATGATATTATGAATGAAAAATTGAGACTATCACTTCCTGAAACAAATAGTGCTCTAGGAAAGGAATTTTAATGAATTTCAGATCAAGGAAAATTCTCTAATCAATACTAAACCTTTCCATAATATGTTTTCCTCTATGTATCTTAATTGTTCTTACCCTGAGTTTAAAGGTAAAACAAACAAGAGTTAAATCCATGGTAACCTGTGATATTTGATTTAACAATGAAGTAGAAATTTGTTATGATTGTTTCCACAGAAACAGGCTGATGTCATAAACATAGAGATATAATTCCAGGAGGCTAACCATAATTGAGGGTATAAAAACCATATATGGCAGAAGGCAAAGAAGTCATAGAATCTATACAATTAAGAAAGGAGACAAGGAGCTAGAAATAAAATCAGATTTATAATAAAAGCTCATTTAGATTGTCAAACAGTGTTGCTGGAATTAATACTAAATGTCTGCTAATTCCACAACTTCTTAGTAGGTTTACAGAATGCCAGAAGCTAAAATGACCTTAGAAAATGGCTAGTCATTCAGCCCTTTCAATTTACAGTCAAGGAAATCGATGGCTAGCAAGTCAAAACGACCCAATCAAGGTCCCCTAGCCAGGTCAGCCATCAACGAGCAGCAGAAACAAAACCAAATGTTCCCAACTTCTAGTCAAGTCACTTGAACTAATGACAAAAATACTATGTGCTGGAGATGTCTTCTAGTCTTACTAAGAAATATAGTCAAATAGTGCTAACTTTTTCACCCCCTAGACATATGTTATTACTATGGTCTTTAAGCTGATGTTATAGAAAAGTGATACTTTTCATCTGAAGAAAAAAATACACATAGAAAATACTTTCATTTTCCCAGAGGCTCATACTTTTATAATGATTCACATCAAACATACTTCCATTTTCCAAAAGCCTGAAAGTTCTCAAAAAGGTTGTCAGAAGGAGAAATAACTTTCTCATTGGCACAGCCTCATATAAAGAAAGATAAGTCGGAGTCCAGACAGGGGTTTCAGAACAATTCATCAGATCATGGGATGAGGGAGATCCTTTCATTCCTAAACAGATTCTACTAGTGGTAGAATTGTGATACAGATAGGTAATGAATAGTGGATGCAACCCTATGGAAACACGTGATCAGCCACTATGAAGCCTCCACCAGCAAGCTAATTTGTAGTATTTACTGTCAGTACTTCAAATGAGCATCCATTCTCAATGATATTTAAATACTATCTAAAAGAGTTTAAGTGAGACAGAAGGCATTCTGAGCCTAGACTGCTATAGCTAGTTCAAGAAATGTTTGACATTTAATTACCAATAAAAAGTCCCTTTTCTCAATTTCTATCCCAAATCTTAATTTTCTTTTCATTTAATAACAAGTGAGGGGGGGGGAATTTTAAAAAATCATTTTTGGATTAAGTTGTTAAGTTGTTTGCTTTTTTCATGCAAAGATGAAACATCTTGCTGGCATTTCTAATTTGTGTCCCTTAATTCTTGCTCTAATAATTCAAATGTGATGTTTAAGCTAGGAATAGTTCAGACAAGCAAAGAAAAAGAGTCATATAGGCTACTTCTCATGAAATGCTTTCTAAATAATTTGTACAAGACAATTATCAGAGCAAAATTAGTTCATTTAAAAAAAAGTTTGGCCAAGCAAAACACCTAAGAGAAAGTCATGATTTTATGGAAGAAAAGTCTAGAAGCCAGGAAATGGGGATTTCATTGCCACCTGCTCCCCTAAGTTTGGATATCATGATGATTAAATCATTTAAATATCTCCTCCCTTTTTCCTCTGTTTCCACAGTGGTAAAAATAAGAAAAATTACCTGGGATTCTTGCCTTGAATATTTCCCCTGGCCAACTGCTCCACACAGCTGCCAAAGTGATTTTCCTAATGCACAAGTCTAACCATGTTATTCTCCTGTTCAACAAACTCCTGTGGCTCCCAATTACTTCTAGTGTTAAAGGCTTCTTAGTATGCCATGGTCCTAATCTATCTTTCCAGCCCTATTATGCACTGCTCTCCTTTACATATTTTGGAGTTAAGCCAAATTGACCTTCTTACTGTTCCTTCCACATGATATTCCACTTACTGTTTCTGTGTCTTTGAACAAGCTATTACCTATGCCTGAAAAGCACTCCTTCCTCAGTTATGTTTTTTAGAGTCCCTAGCTTCCTTGATTGCTCAGCTCAAGTATTACCTTCTACAAAAGACCTTTCCTGATTCACCACAACTGCCAGTCTTCCCCCTGCCAAAATTATCTCCATTTAAAGAGGATGCTCATAGCAGGCATCTCATAATTTCCCACTTGGTTGATCATCATAGTCTCCTGAAACTCTTCTCCTACAAGATCACTCAGATACTCCTATCTCTCAGTATCCCCTGCCAGTGGGAACTCTTCCCTCCCTCTGATTGGAGAGGGTGGAGGATGGACACTGAGAGCTCCTCCCTGATTCTCCATTTAGGAAAAGTGCCTGGGTGGCCATATCACAATTTCTCAACCTAGCTACAGAATTTTATTACGTATTCTTTCCCCACCTCTTAATAGCTTCCTTTTCATGTGCTGTCTTCCCCCATCAGATTGTGAACTCCTTGAGGGCAGGGGTGATCTTCGTATCCTTCGTATCTTCCTCGTATCCTTCAAGCTTAGCACAGTGCCTGGCACAGGGTAGGCACTTAATAAATATTTACTGACTGGTTGACTTTGTAAAACCAGGGTTGAAAAGAGCACATGCAGAGTTGACTTTTCTGCTTCCAGACGATCTGTGCCTGACTTGACTCTCTTGGACTTGGAGATGAGGAAGCAGTCTACAATGAGTCCACAAATATTTTAAAAGCCCCACCTATGGGGATCTCTCCTCCTCCGAGTGCTAGGTCAGGACTGCTTCTGGCTATTTCATATAAAGGGAAGTAGAGGGTGTCGTGTCTTGTGGTCATTAGCACATGGCAGATAAAGCACAATCCTGACCAAGTACGCCAATGTCTGACTGGATTTTGAACTGTTTCTATTATTCCTCCCTGATGTTAAAGTGAACTTAGCATCTACCCCAGACTTAGAAGCAATCCTGTGAGAACAAGAGATCCGGACATCCTGGGTCCTTGATTGGCAGCCTGAGTAAAAACTACTCTTATATTCTTAAAGAAGGCCACCACAAGAGGATGGGCCAATCCTGGCTTTAAGAGAGATAATGTAGAGTCAAAGTGGAATATAAAATACTTAATCAACAGTCCTAAAAACTACTGAATGTTTATATGGTTTTAAGTACCAACCTCCAAATTTTAATTTAAGAATCAATATTACCAGAACATCACAGTTGTTAGTACAGACGCTTATTTAGTTTCTATCAAATGCATGCTTGTGAGTGTTCTGGGATTTCCTTATCATTTTAAAGCTCTATTTCTTTTGCATATAGGAAATACATACCCATCCCATACCTGATTTATACTATATATTGAGAATCTTTCTCCATTGAAATTTTAGGGAAAGCCTAGCTATGAACCACAACTTAAATTATAAGGAATCGTTTCTCAGGGCACTGGGACTGGGGGATAGGGAGCTGACATTTTAGAATAGTGAACCAAATTCATCCCATCAGAGACCAAACTTCCCTAAGTCTGAACTTAGTCCAGACTGTGTGTGCATCAGTACAAAGCAAAGAGGTCTCTTAGGAAGGAAGTAGGTAAAATGTCCCAGCCCCCTGGGCCCACCATCAGATTCCTGTACTTCTTTTCTACATATTTTGGGATATAACTACATTTGAACATAGTTTATGCACTTTTGATGGAGCTGTGAATTGGCTAGCCATTTTGAAAAACAATTTGGAACTATGTCCCTACCCCCAATCACTGAAGCATGAATATAACTTTTAACTCAGTAATGTCACTACTACTATACCCCCCAAAAATCAAAGAAATATATATATATATATATATATATGTATGTATGTATGTATATAGGTTCTTTTTTGTAGTGGCCAAGAGCTGGAAAAATAAGGGAATGCCTATCAATTGGGGAAATGGTTGGTCCAATTATGGTATATGAATAATATTCCATATGTGGTGGAATATTCTCCCACTTTAAGAAAATATGATAGAGATGGTTTCAGAGAAATATGAAAGACGTGTGTGTGAATTGATGCACCATAAAGTGAGAACGAGAAGAATTTATTTAACAGATAAATCAACTTTGAAAGACTTAAGAATTCTGATCAATTCAATAAACAATGTTGAATTTGGGGGAACCGATGATGAAGCATGCTAGCCATCCCCTGACAGAGAGGTGATGAACTTAAGATGCAGAATGAGAGATGTTTACAGATCCAGGCAATGTAGGGATTTGTTTTGCTTATCTATACAGTTATTTGAAACAAGAGTCTTGGTTTTCTTTCTTTTGATTTAGGTAAGGGGAATGAAGGAAGAAGTAGATGAAGGCTAGCAATAGGATTACCAAAACGAAAAGGAGAAAAAAAGTAATAAGAGACTCATTTAAGTATTTTTAATAAAGAAAAGAACAAAAGTAAGGTCAATCAGAAATTCAGACAAGGAGGACAGTTTGGGGGGAAAAAAAACAGGTTGAATTCATTATTATTTTTTGGAGAAGACAAAATGAGATTGCTGGTGCAGGTGCAGGACCTCATTTACCTGAGACAGGGTTGAAGGAGGAGAGTGTGGCAGAAGGCATATAAGTGATATGAGATGAAGAAGAGGGGAAAAAGGGAGTTCTCAGCAAGTGGCCTCAATTTCCTCTGTAATACATGAAGCAAGAATTCTCAATTAAGAGAGTCAGAAGATAGGGGTGGGATGGGCAAGGGAAGCCAGAGGAAGTCTGAGAAGAGAAAAGGTTTAGAAGAGCTATTGTGGAGAGAGGGATAGAGAGTAAAGGAAGAATAAAGTAAGCACCCAGTTGAGGTTATGCAACATAAATTTTTAGTGGATCCAGTAAGAATGGTTGCATAATTTTCTCCACATTTATTCGGCCAGTACATGTGTAGGACTGAAAGCAAAAGACGGTGGAAATCATCCAAGGCTAAATAAAGCTTGGCAGGAAGTAATAAGTAAATATGATAAGGGGTCGAGGAACTCAAGAGAAGAGGACAGTGTAGAGGTGATGTTCACTAGCCATCACTTTAATAACACATTCCATATTTTTTGCAGGAATTAAGTCAAGTTCACAATGGCTTTTAGTTTTCCTCTTCTGAAAATCAAGACAACTGCCCTTCTCCTATCCTGAAATATCTAATTCTATAAGATGTTCAAAGAACCCTGATCATGGCTCAGCAATCATATCCGCCAATTCTTTTAGTGGCCACAGTTAATATCAATGGCATGACTTTAATTCATAAACAGCAACCAAAAGCTCTCTTATTATGGCCTTATCAATGATTGATTAAAAACTTCCTATTAGCCATTTTTGTTCTATACTACCAAAGATCATTCTCCTTGACAGAGAAAACTAAGTTAAATCTGAGTGGTTCTGTTTTATTTATATCATCAATTATCATCATCCCATCAACACAAGCAATTAACCTATTCATTCTTTGATCTTCCTCTTTTCCCACAGATGTACATTATTTGTTTGAGTGATTCCAGCCACAAAACTACTGACTGACCAAAAAATGAAAGAAAGTGAAAAACGGCATGCTTCAGTTGTATCTTTCTCTGGAGATCTTTCTCTGAAGGAAGATAGTATGCTTCATCATTAGTCCTTTGGGATTGTCCTGGATCATTGTACTTCTGAGAACAGCTAAGTCATTTATAGTTCTTCATAGAACAACATTGCTATTACTGTGTACAACGTCCTTCTGGTTCTGTTCACTTCACTATGCATCAGTTCATATAAGTCTTTTGAGGTTTTTCTGAAATCATCCTGCTTGTCACTTCTTAGAGCACAATATTATAATCATATACCACAGCTTGTTTAGCCATTCCCCAATTGATGGGCAATTTTTATCCACCACAAAAAGAGCTGCTATAAATATTTTTGTACAAATAGGTCCTTTTCCCTTTGGTGGGGATGTCTCTGGGATACAGAACTAGCAGTGATATTGTTGGATCAAAAGGTAGGCAAAATTTTGTAGCCCTTTAAGTACAGTTCCAAATTGCTCTTCAAAATGGCTGGATCAGTTCATAACTCTATTAACAGGGTTTTAGTGTCTCAGTTTTCCCACATCCTCTCCAACATTTTCCTTTTTTTGTCAAATTAGCCACTCTGATAAGTGTGAGATAGTACCTCAGAGTTGTTTTAATTTGCATTTTTCCGATCAATAGTGATTTAGAGCATTTTTTCATATGACCATAGATAGCTTTGATTTTATCTGAAAAATCTGTTCATGTTCTTTGACCAGTAATCAATTGGGGAACATGTATCTTTACAAATTTGACTCAGTTCTCTATATATCTGAGAAATGAGGCTTTTATCAGAGACACTTGTTGCAAAATTTTTCCACGACTTTTCTACTTTCATTATAATTTGGGCTGCACTGGTTTTGCTTGTGCAAAAAATTTTCAATTTTATATGATCAAAATGAACTATTTTATATTTTTTATGCTCTTTATATTTTCTTTGGTTCTAAATTTTTTCCCTATCATAAATCAGACAGATAAACTATTTCATACTCTCTTAATCTGCTTATGGCATCATCCTTTATGTGTAAAGCATGCATGCATTTTGACCTTATCTTGGTATATGGTATAAGATATCGGTCTATACCTAAATTTCTGCCACACCATTTTCCAATTTCCCCAGCAGTTTTTGTCAAATGAGTTTTTGTTCCAAAAGCCTGGATCTTTGGGTTTATCATATACTAGATTGCTATGATCATTTAATATAATGTAATCTGTACCTAATTTATTCCACTGATCCACCACTCTATTTCTAAGGTAGTACCAGGCCATTTTGATAATTACTGTTTTACAACATAGTTTGAGATTTGGCATGGTTAGATTTACCTTCTTTCACATTTTTTTCATAGATTCCCTTGATATCCTTGAGCTCTTGTTCTTCCAGATTAATTTTATTATTTTTTCTAGCTCTGTAAAATAATTTTTGATAGTTTGGTATGTCACTGAACCAATAGATTAATTTAGGTAGAACTGTCATTTTTATCATATTGGCTCTACCTACCCACAAGCAATTAACATTTTTCCAATTGTTTAGATCTGACTTTATTTGTGTGAAAAGTGTTTGATACTTGTGTTCCATCTTGTTTCTGGGTTTGTTCTGGCAGGTAGAGACCCAAATATTTTATACTGTCCACAGGTATTTTAAATGGAATATTTCTATTTCTTGCTGCTGGACTTTGTTGGTAATATATCAAAATGTTGATGATTTATATGGGTTTATTTTGTATCCTACAACTTTGCTAAAGTTGTTAATAATATCAAGTAGTTTTTAGTTAATTCTCTAGGATTTTGGTATATCACATCACCTGCTAAGAGTGATAGTTTTGTTTTGTCATTGCCTATTCTAATTTCTTTGATTTTTTTTTATTGCTACAGCTAATATTTCTAGTGAAATATTAAATAACAAAGGTAATAATGGGCATCTTTGCTTCCCTGGTTGATTGAGAAGGCTTCTAGTTTATCCCCATATTACAGATAATGTATGCTCATGGTTTTAGATAAATATCACTTATTATTTTAAGGTAAGCTTCATTTATTCCTATGCTGTCTAGTGCTTTTAATAGAAGTGTATTGTGTATTTTGTTAAAGGCTTTTTCTGCACCTATTGAGATATGATTTCTGTTGGTTTTGTTGTTGACATGGTCAATTATGCTGATAGTTTCCCTACTATTGAACCAGCCCTGCATTCCTGATATAAATCTCACCTGGTCGTAGTGTATAATCCTTGTGATATATTATTGTAATCTCTTTGACAGTATTTTATTTAAAATTTTTGCATCAATATTCATTAGAAAAATTGATCTGTAATTTTGTTTTGGCTCTTCCTGGTTTGGATATCAGCACCATATTTGCATTGTAATAGGAATTTGGCAGGATTCCCTCTTTGCCTATTTTTCCAAATAGTTTATATTGGGATTCTTTAAATGTTTGGTAAAATTCACTTGTGAATCTATCTGGATTTGGGAGTTTGTTCTTAGGAAGTTCGTTGATGGCTTGCTCAATTTTTTTTCTAAGATTGGGTTAAGTATTTTATTCTGCTAATCTGGATAATTTACATTTTTGTAGCTTTTCATCTATTTCATTTAGATTGTCAAATTTATTGGCATATAATTGGGCAAAATAGCACCTAATAATTGTCTTAATTTCTTCTTTATTGGTGGTGAATTTACACCTTTCATTTTTGATACTAATAATTTGGTTTTCTTTCTGTTTTTAAAAATCAAATTAATCAATGCTATATCTATTTTATTGGGTTTTTCCTCCATAAAGCAAGCTTCTAGTTTTATTTATTGTTCAATAATTTTCTTACTTTCAATTTCATTAATCTCTCTTTTGATTTTCAGGATTTCCAATTTGGTATTTAATTGGGAATTTTAAATTTATTCTTTTTCTAGTTTTCTTAGTTCCATGCCCAATTCACTGATATGCTTTTTCTCTATTTCACTGATGTAAGCAATTAGAAATATAAAATTTCCCCTTCATACCACTTTGGATGCATCCCATAAATTTTGTATGTTGTCTCATTGTCATTTTCTTTAATGAAATTACAAATTTGTTTCTATGATTTGTTCTTTGATCTACTTTTTTAGGCTTAGATTATTTAATTCCAATTCATTTTTATCTCTCTTTCCACTGTCCACTACTGAACGTAGCTTATATGGCATTAGGATCTAGAAAGGATGCATTTGCTATTTCTGCTTTTCTGCACTTGGTTGTGAGGTTTTTATGTCTTAACAAATAAGGTATAATAATAATAAAATGTATTAAGACATACCTTTTTATGTTTCCTTTCAGTCATGCATTTGGAGGTCAATTTTTTATTCAGCTGTCATCTTTTAATTAGAAATGCTCGAAAGTTCTCTATTTCATTAAGTGTTCATCTTTTTCCCCTGAAAAATTATATTCCATTTTGTTGGGTAGGTGATTCTTGGTTGTAATACTAACTCATTTTGCCTTCCAGTATATCATATTCCAAGTTCATATTCTCTAGCTCTTTAATGTGGAAGTTGCCAAATCTTGTGTAATGCTGATTGTAGCTCCACAATATTTGAATTGTTTTTTCTTTTTGGCTGCTTGTAATATTTTCTCCTTGACCTATGAGTTCTGGAATTTGGTTATAATGTTCCTGGGAGTTTTCAATGGTGGCTTCTTTCAATATCTATTTTGCCCCCTGGTTCTAACATATCAGGGCAGTTTTCTTTGATAATTTCTTGAAAGACGTTATCCAGGCTTTTTTTGTTTTGTCATGGCTTTCAGGTAATCCAATTATTCTTATATTATTTTTCCTGAATCCATTTTCTAGGTCAGCTGTTTTTCCAATGAGAAATTTCACATCTTTTTTTTTTACTTTTTAAATTTTGTTTTATCATATCTTGATGTCTCATGGAATTATCCACTGCCACTTGTTCAATTATAATTTTTAAGGAAATATTTTCCTTTTTTTTTACCTTTTTCTTTTTTTAAACTGTTTATTTATTTTTAGTTTTCAACATTCATTTCCACAAAATTTTGAGTTCCAAATTTTCTCCCCATCTCTCCCCTCCCCGCACCCCAAAGTGCCTTGCATTCTGATTACCCCTTCCCCCAATCTGCCCTCCCTTCTAACTCCCCTCCCTTCCCTTATCCCCAATCTTCTCTCTTGTCTTATAGGGCATGATAAATTTCTACACCCCATTACCTGTATTTCTTATTTCCCAGTTGTATACAAAAACAATTCTCAACATTTGTTCCTAAAACTTTGAGTTCCAACTTCCTCCCTCCCTACCCCCCTCCCTACCCATCCCCACTGAGAAGGCAAGCAATTCAATATAGGCTAAATATGCGTAGTTTTGCAAATGATTTCCATAATAGTCATGCTGTATAAGACTAACTATATTTCCCTCCATCCTACTCTGTCCCCCCTCTTTTCTTTTCTATTCTCTCATTTGACCTTGTCCCTTCCCAAAAGTGTTTACTTCTAGTTACTCCCTTCTCCCATTTGCCCTCCCTTCTATCATCCCCCTCACCCTATTTGTCCCCTTCTTCCCTACATTCCTGTAATGTAAGATAGATTTTCATACCAAATGGAGTGTGCATGCTATTCCTTCCTTAAGCCAAATGTGATGAGAATAAGCTTCACTTTTTCCCTCTCATCTGCCCCCTTTTCCCCTTCATTGAAAAAGCTTTTTCTTGCCTCTTTTATGGGAGATAATTTGCCCCATTCCATTTCTCCCTATTTCCTCCCATTATATTCCTCATCCACCCCTTAATTTAATTATTTTATTTACTTTTAAAAAATTATATTATTTGTTTTCAGTGTTCTACAATCACCTCCATATAACTTGGGGTTTTTTTTCTCCTTCTTCCCCATCCTTCCCTTCTCCTTCCCCCCTCCCTCCCTGAGATGGCATACAATTTTATATAGGTTCTACATATACATTCCTATTAAATACATTTTTACCTTAGTCATGTTGCATAGAAGAATTAAAATGAATGGAAGAAATCATAAAACAAACCAAAATGTAATATAAAATGAACTGCTACATTCTGCGATCTATTTTATTTTTTTAGATGTGAACTCTTCCTATTCAACTCACCTTGTGCTCTCTCTTTATATATGTGCATGTGTAATCCCTCCAATTACTCAAATGCTGAGAAAAGTTTCAAGAGTTACAAACATTATCTTTCCATGTACGAATGTAAACAGTTCAACTTTAGTAAGTCCCTTATGATTTCCCTTTCCTGTTTACCTTTTCATGTTTCTCTTGATTCTTGTGTTTGAAAGTCAAATTTTCTATTCAGCTCTGGCCTTTTCATCAAGAATGCTTGAAAGTCCTCTATTTCATTGAATATCCTAACTCCTTTGACTTCTGGAATATCCTATTCCAAGTCCTTCGATCCCTTAATGTAGAAGCTGCTGGAACTTGTGTTATCCTGATTGAATTTCCACAATACTCAAATTGTTTCTTTCTGGCTGCTTGTAATATTTTCTCCTTGACCTGGGAACTCTGGAATTTGGCTACAATATTCCTAGGAGTTTCTCTTTTTGGGTCTCTTTCAGGAGGTACTCTGTGGATTCTTTCAATATTTATTTTGCCCTCTAGTTTTAGAATATCAAGATAGTTTTCCTTGATAATTTCATGAAATATGATGTCTAGGCTCTTTTTTTGAACATGGCTTTCAGGTAGTCCCATAATTTTTAAATTGTCTCTCCTGGATCTGTTTTCCAGGTCAGTTGTTTTTCCAATGAGATATTTCACATTATCTTCCATTTTTTCATTCTTTTGGTTTTGTTTTGTAATTTTTTGGTTTCTCATAAAGTCATTAGCTTCCATCTGCTCCATTCAAATTTTTAAAGAACTATTTTCTTCAGTGAGCTTTTGAACCTCCTTTTCCATTTGGCTAAAGTATTCTTCTCCTCATTGGCTTTTTGGACCTCTTTTGCCAGTTGAGTTAGCCTATTTTTAAAGGTGTTATTTTCTTCAGCATTTTTTGGGGTCTCCTTTAGCAAGCTATTGATTCACTTTTCATGATTTTCTTGCATCGCTCTCATTTCTCTTCTCAATTTTTCCTCCACCTCTCTCACTTGATTTTCAAAATTCTTTTTGAGCTATTCCATGGCCTGAGATCATTGCATATTTATTTTGGAGGCCTCTAATGGTAAACATTAGTCTTCCATCCTGGCAGGATGGAAGAAAATACTTGTTCACCAAGAAAGTAACCTTCTACAGTCTTACTTTTTTTTCCCCTTTTTTGGGCATTTTCCCAGGTAGTTACTTGACTTTTGAGTCCTTTGTCAAGAGAAGGGTATACTTTGGGGACCTGCAAGCTCTCAGTTCCTCCAAGATGGCACAATCAAGGGAGAGGAGTTTACTCCTCTCCTGGCCTGTGCTCTGGTCTGGGAGCTACCAAAGCTTTTCTGCCCAGGATCTGCAAATAGAATTCCCTTTCCAGAGCCTCCACTAGCTCCACTCAGGGTTGAAACTCAGATCAGCAGCTCAGTTCCCCCAAGATCTTTAGGCAGAGGGCTCCAAAAATGGACACTGCATCTGCTGCTGCCACCACTGTTGTCACTGCCTGGGACCAGTGTCAGGGGAGGATCCTGCTCCCTTCTCACCCAGTTGAAAAAGCTTTCTTACTGACCTCTGACGCTGTCTTTGGTGTTTCTGGTTTGAGGGATCTGAGAACCACCAGGGCTGCTGGGGATTCCGCCCTCAAGGCCTGTTCCAGGTCCTGTCCCTGCCGCACCACACCCTGTGCGATAGAACTTTCCTGTTGGCTTTCCAGGCTACCTTAGGCTGAAAATCTCTTTCACTGCATCCTTTTGGGGCTTCTGCTGCTCTAGAATTTGTTTAGAGTCACTTTTTACAGGTATTTTATGGTCTGTAGGGGAAGACCTAGAGTATATGCATCTTTCTCCTCCGTCATCTTGACACCATCAAGGAATTATTTTCTTCAGTGAGCTTTTGTACTTCCTTTTCCATTTGGCTAGTTCTATTTTGGGGGGAGTTACTTTCATCAGTAAATTTTTATGTATCTTTTCCCATGCTATTGACTCTTTTTTCATGATTCTTTCATTACTCATTTATTTCCCCAATTTTTCTTCTACCTCTCTAATTTGCTTTTTAAAATCCTTTTTAAGCTCCTTCCAGGAATCCTTTTTGGGCCTAAGACCAAATTATATTTTTCTTTTGAGTCTTCACATGTAACCATTTTGATACTATTGTCCTCTTCTAACTTTATGCCTTGATCTTCCTATCACCACAGTAACCTTCTATAGTCAAGCTCTTTCTTTTGTTTTTTCTTCACTTTTTCTGCTCTTTTTTTATTTTTATGTGACAATTGGACTCTGGTTCTGCACTGTATCAAGCTTTTTGTACTGGGGCTCTGGGTCTTACTGCTGACTTTCACTGGGCTTCATAGCTTAGCTGCTTGCTTTCTCTGGAAGGTAGGCTTCCCATCTGCCTTGTCCTAGGGAATGCAGCCTCCCTGTTGGCTTCCCCTGGTATGGGGTTTTAGTTGCTGGTTTGCCCTAGGGGTGAGGCCCTGCTGCTGGGTTGCTATGGAAACAGGATCTCTCTGCTGGCAGACTCCAGGGGTGGAGTCTCATTGTTGGTCAGCCGTACGGTAGGGCTTCATTGTTGGTAAAAAAATAAAATAAAATAAAATAAAATGGGGTCAAGGCTTTGTTGGTGGTTTATGCTAGCAGTGGGGTTGATGAGGTGGAGCCTTGCTAGTCTGTACAGACTGCTCATTTGCCCAGGGGCTATTGGCTTGCAAGTGGGCAGTGCCTCAATGATTGCCCCAGACTTGGAGCCTTGCTGCAGGCCCCCTGCTGCTCTTGGTCCTAGCTCTCCTCTGACCACAGTGAGACAGAACTTTCCTGCTTGACTGGTAAACTGCTTCCTGGCTGCTAGATCAACTCTGAGGTAGTTTTCTAGTTGTTTCGAGGGGAATCTGGGAGGATTTCAGAGGGATCCTTCCTCACTCCACTATCTTGGCACTAGAAGTCCCCTGTATTTTTTTTAAAAGAACAACACAAATAAACTAGTATTTCTTTGGATGGGACTAGAAAAATAGAAAAGGATCAGTACTGCTATAAAGTAAAACATAACTCTGTCCTCAGATAGTGCTACTTGCAAGTCAGACCAGCTTTGACCTTCCTTGAATTATTAGGTGACAATGAAAGAGCCGAATCATATAATATTCCTCCCAGTTCCCAACACAGGAAAACATGAAACAGAGAGAAAAGATTGGTGGGACTTGTCTGTGTGGGTAGGACAAGGAGAAAGCTAAACCAGCAAGCTTACTATTGAGACAATGTGGGCTGAAAGCTCCATATCATTGCCCCATTCTTCATTAAATAAACTCTAGCCCACACTACAGTATTTTCCTCCCTAGCCAAGAAGCCAAATGAAACAATCTGGCATGCAGTTTTCTGCTGTCCTACACACAAACTCCAGCACAGAACTGTTACAGAGATGGAATGCTTCAGAAACAACATTCCTGGCTTACATACATGAAATAAAAAAGATCACTGTCCCACATGATATGCCTACCAGGATTTAAAGAAATATAGAGTCTGTAAAGTACAAAAATTTCCTGAATATCTGCATGGAATCTGGGAACCCTACCATCTGGTTGAAAAGCAGAAAACTACCATACCCATGATCCAAGAGAACAAGTAGGGCCAATAAGTAGTGATATAAAACTCCGGGGCAACTTCTCACTACCTGGACTCTGAATTAGCTAATTTGCAAGTAATTGAGAGGTACAAGTCTATAGTGCTAAATTCTTTACAACTCCTCCCAAGAAAGACTTCCCAAGTAATTGCTATTGCCACCTTAATACATCAGAAGCAAAAACTTTGGGGGAAGTCCTTTCCTAAAACTGTCCCTGACAGAATGATCAATCATATACTATTCTGTACAGGTATACTCTAACATAATTAATGGTTCCTTGAAAACATGTCAGGCAAAATGATACCACAAAAGATAGTTCCACGGGATCAATGTCATCTATGGAAAGCTAATCAATGCCACAGTGAAGTTTTCTCAAAATATATTAAGGAACTTTGTGAGAAATGACAGAGACATGATAGTTACCAAGGAAGTATAGAAGTATGCTTGTACTTATCTCTACTCCTAGTCCCTACCTTTATCACAAGTAATGCAAAAGCTAAGACTATATGGATCTAATGATTAAATGTCACCAGTCAGCCTTCTCTCTGCATAGATATTATGGAAAGAATGATGGGAAATGGGTGAAGGCCACCCTTGCTTATATGCCTATCTGGCTTTTTTTTTTTTTAAACTTTCAACCCTAACCCTTTTATACTCTTAGATTTAGACAAAGATGAACATGTTGGCTGGCTTAAAAACATCTCTAAAAAAAAAAAAAAAAAAAAAATCTGTCTTACCTCCCCACTACGTAAATAGCCTTTTTTTTTCTTTCAGGATGTATGCTAACTCTATGAAAACAGAAACAAGTTTCCCAGTGACTACAATGCCAAGGAGACCACATAAATTTACTTTATCCAAAACAAATGTGATTGGCATATACTTAATAGGTGAAATTGTGAGGGCAAAAACTAACAGTTAGAAACAGGAACAATCATGACCCTTATCTAGAAACAGTTATGACACAGAGGGGGAAAAAAGAAAGCATTTCAGGAAAATTAAGGTAATAACATTTACATAGCAGTTTCTAGACATTTCATCTAGAATCTTTTCTTCTGTTTAGGGGGATTGAAAAGGTAAACTACAATACCTATAATTATAAAAAAAAGAAACCCTCAAAAGCCTCAAAATTTATTGTCAGTCCATTAACACTCTAAGATTTGATGTTAATCTTCTAACACTAAACAAACTGTGGTAGTGTGGGGTAGGGTGGAGGGTTAGGTTCCTGTTTTTAAATTTACTCCAAATGAGATTCAACATGACACCAAGTAAAAAAGAAAGAAATGTTTTGGCTATTTCATGGTAATTAACTTTTAAAATCTAGCTGGATATAGTTTTATTAATTCTTCCCATATACATTGTACACCTTTGTTCTTCATACAAAAAGTAATCTTTAAGAACCCATGCTACCTTTTCCCAATTACCGCTTATTCAATTTTCTATTTTTTAAAATAAATAACAATCATCAAGAATCCATAACAGATTCAATTCAAGAAACCAGATAGATTTGTTCTGTTCTCTAACCCTGATTAGATCTTTCAGAAACATGTATCACAAGAAACACTAGGCAAGAGATGATGGATGGAAATCCCTCACCACAAAGCATATGTCCTGCTGGCAGTAGATCACTAAGTGTCATTGTCAGAGACAAAGTCATACAAAAACCAACCTTAATTGTTCATAGTAATGGAGTAGGCTAGGAACAGAAATTTTAATTATACATACATACATACATACATACAAACACACACATGTCATGTCCTTTGATGGGGTTCAAAATTGCACAGGAGGTAGAAAGTAAGCTGGACTGCATTTAATAAATTATATAGCACTTTTAAAAATCCCAAGCTGCTCCCTGACATAAAAATTCATCTTTTTAACTCTGATTTGATTTCACCCTCAGGGATGATGTGTGTGTGTGTGTGTGCGCACGTGTGTGTGCATACTTACAACACTAAACATTAGGTTTATAATGCAGTTATTTTTATTTAACAAATGTGCCTTCCTAATTATGTCTAATAATGAAATGAGATTGGATTCTCCCCATGCATTTGCCAGAGTTGGAAGAAATAACCAGAATCATTCTTTATGGTAAGCAGAAGGAAGTGCAGGATTAAGGATTTACCACAGAAAATCCACAAAGTGAATGACCACATGAAGATAATTATAAGTTGTCTCTTGGAATTACTGACAACTTCAACCTTGTACTAGCCACTTCTAAATGTAAGTGGAAATGTCCTCTAAGAACAAGCCTTTCAAGAAAACTTTATTTGACCTCAGAATTTATCTCAGTTTAAATTTTTTTTCTCAGCTGCTACAGATGTTTCTCATTTCAATTGGTTAGACTTTAAAATACACATACATTTTATACTAAAGTCCTAAAGATGAACTGAGCATAATGTCTTCATTAAGAACAAAATCATCTAAATAGTGTGTGAGTTCAGCAGATACTGTGAACTACAGCACAGTGATGACTTAACTTGGACTTGAAATAAAATTGCCCATTTTGAATCCTTCATAGCATAGATATAGATGTTTGCTCAGTGGAAATTGGCACCTGTCATTGGAGAACCTTAAACATCTTATGACTGACACTAAACAGGCTCATTTTACAGGTAAAGAAGATGAGGTCCAGAAAATTCAAGTGATTTGCTCAAGCTTACATACACACAAGCAGCTGGTGGCAAAGCTGGAGAAAGGACTCAGTCCATATGACTGCCTAGCCAGTGTTCTCTCCACTGCACCATAGAATCTCCTACAACACTCTAAAGGTCTCTCTGAAGAACTCTGGATTTGACTGTGTAACATGGGAGACACTAGCACAGGACCACTCAGCATGGCATGCCCACTTAAGAAAAGGTGCTGTGCTCTTTGAGCAAAGAAGAGTTGAGACAGCACAAAGTAAATGAAGGATGCGCAAATTTGGGATATCCACCCCAAATATTCATACAGATTATCTGTGCCCAACCTGTGGTAGAGCATTCCGAGCTCATATTAGTCTGATCAGCCACAGTCAGACACACTGAAATTTCACTTTACAATGGTGATGTCCTTTTGGTCCTCTTCAAGAACGAAAGACAACAACCAACCAGAATCTCCTATTTAGAGCAATGGTGACATTTCACTAAGTCTCCTAGTTTCCTCATGTGTAAAATGAGAATAATTATGCTCACATTAACAACCTTGCAGGGTTTTTCTGAGGAAAGCATTTTGTACACCTTAAAGCATTAAATATAAGTTATTATCTGCAGATTTGCCAGCCCAGTCACATAGAAATCACAAGCAATACCTCATTTCTCTCCACAATTACTGTATTGCTCTCCACTCCACTCCACTCCCTGCAATACACACATAGAACAACTCCCTCATTCTTCTTCAAAGAACTAGATGTAGGGGTGGGGAAGAATCTCCTTAAAATAATAGTAATTATAGGAGGTGTGAATTTAATCTTTTCCCCCTTTCTCCATTCTTTTTGCCAGAAGATTTTCATTGAGCATAATGTTGGAACTGCAAATCTGTTCCCAATTTCACTTCTTTCTGGGTTTAATCTTAATCTAAAGAAAGTTTATAATATCCAGTTAAAGACACTTCTACTCACTCATTCAGCAAAGCTGACAATATTTAAAGACAACTAAGCTAAAACAAATAATAGTCTTGTTTGTCAAAGAGTGGGAACCTGCAACCTTGAGATCACATGTTGTGTCCTAGGTGCTTGGGTGCAGCCTTTTAATTGAGTCCAAGTTTTACAGAACAAATCCTTTCATTAAGGAGATTGGTTCTGTGAAGTTTGGATTCAGTCAAAGGGTTGCACTTGAGGACCTAGAGGGCCACATGTGGTTTTGAAGTAGCAGGTTCCCCACCCTGATCAAGACTTTAATTTGACATTCAACTGCGCTTGAAAAAAAATTTTTTAACTCAAACTTCTCCATTTTCCAGAGCTCCATGTTGTTTCTCTTAAAATTTTTATTTTATGGAACTAAAGTTTAAAAATACATTTAAGGTGCTACATAATACTATTTAAACCCACATATGCTAAAAATTAAAAACAATGAAATGATAGGAGACAACTATAAACAATGTTTCCTATAAGGGAGACATGACACATTCTGGAACATATCTTTGTAACAGATGTTTTAGTACATAAGAAATTCAATATTCTGCAAAGCAATGATATACTTTGTTGTCACGATACAAACTATAAGCCATATCTGAAGGAACTATTATGATTCATAATATTTTTTCTCAAAGCCAGCTTACTTAGGGCATATTATTCTTCAATTCATTTTCTTTCTTGCTGTCACTAATGTACCTTTTTTTAAAACTTTGGAGACTTGGATAATTTAATCCAAGGAAGTGGATTTGGAAGGAAGGAAGTGAAATCTGAACAGCAGGTATACAGTAAAAGTATCAACCTCAGATAGATAAGGAGAATATCTTTCCCAATATCTTTGGCCAAACCAATAAAGATTAAATTCTATTCCAACAAAATGTCATTTTAATATACATTTTGGAAAAATGAAGCAATCTGAAATTTAAAAAAACATACTAACATCACTTTCCTGGCAGATACAAGGAACTATTACTGTGCCACTCAAAATATGTCAAAAAATAGGTGTGTTTATCAGTTCCTGTCCATTTAGCAATCAGTTTAACAAAGATACTGTCCTTCTGATAGAGAATTTAGAAATTTCTTTTTAAAAAAATATCAAGCAGATGAAGAATTTTTATTGCCTAGACTATGATATGCAGCTGAATGGGTAACTCATTGAGTTAGACCATCAGACTATATAAGTTGAACAGGCACTACAGATGGAAAAGAGATGGGGTACAAAATTGCACAAGAGGTACAAACCAGGCTGGACTGCATTTGGGAAATTATACTGCACTTTTAAAAATCCCAAGCTGCTCCCTGACCTAAAAATTCATCTTTTTAACATAGATTTTCTTCCCCAGGGATGACATATGCTTCTGAATCACAGGACAGCAAAATAACTGAAGAATCAAAATTTCAGGTGAGCCAGAAGACAACACAGAGAGACATATGATGGGTGCAAGTGGGCTGTAGAATATTCACAACGATATGTCAAGAAGTGGTATAAAAGATAACATACAGGAAACACGTCAAATAAGTTGGGAGTAATGAAGTGACAACTTACAGATGAACAGTCTGATGATTTACTGGTACCACAAAATATTAGAAAATTTAAGAGCTGAGGTCAGTAAAGCACAGTCTGTGGGCCAAATCTGGCTGACACCATTTTTGTGCCAAAAACATTCTTAGCTCTTGGGCTATATCAAAATATGCTATAAGGGAACAGGTTGAATTTGGTGCTCAGGCCATAATCTGCTGACTCCTACCTTAAAGAAAGACTTCTAGCACATTGGGTAAATCCTTTATGAAAGATTTATAGAAGAACATACACAAGAAATACACAATATGAAAAGGCATATGAGCTACATGAAAAGGTTAGCTACCTACACTAGAATATTCAACTTAGTGAGATCACAGATCTATGGCCATATGGAACTGTTTTTCAAATTTTGGTACAAAATTAAATAATTTTAATGAGGTTTAATAGGCTGTAATAAGTTTAGATCTCTTCAAGCTCAGTAAAAGGTGACACAATGAATAGAGTGCTAGAGATGGAGTAAGAAAGACTTGCATTAAAATCCAGCCTTAGATACATTGGGCAAGTCACATAACATCTCTCAGTCTTAGTTTCCTCATCTGACAATAGGGATAATAATAATAATAATAATACCTACCTCCCAGGGCTGTTATAAAGATAAAATGATATAACTGTAAAGCACTTTGAAAATCTTAAAGTTCTATATAAATTCTATCATTGTTATCATAACCATCATTATTATACTGTTTTTTAACAAAATTCTATTGCAACAAAAATTTGGTTATACAGAATGTATTCTATATCTTAGACTAGAACTACAGAATGAAAATTGAACCTAAAATTGAAATAGGAAGAGACCAGGATGAATTGAATTTGGGAAACTGCACTGCATTTTCTAAGATTCCATATTTCACAAATAAAAAAGGTCCAACTTCTAAACAATAACGTTAATCGATAGATTCGTCATGGCTTCAAATCACTGAATACCACAATCTTTGAGGAATTACACCTACCCAAAGAATAATAAAGAAATGAATGATGAGTGTTAATAGGTTGTGGCATATTATTAAGTATAATTATATATGTACAAAAACCCATGTAAAACGACACAAGAGAAATATATGTGACCAGAAAATTAGGTGGGCCAGTCAGGTAACAAAAGCAAGAGATAAGTCATAGACAGCTCATGAACTGCCATTTGCATCCCAAACAGTTCTGGAGTTTTTTTTTTTAATACCTATGTAATACCTACACAGAAAAGTATACCGTATATTAGATGGATCCCCCTTGATATGATTTATCAACAAGATTGTACAAGAGAAGAAAGCTAGTATGAGTTGTAATTTGCATCACTAAAGGGAGTACTCACATCAATGAGATCAAAGATCCATTAAAGTATTTTGTTATAATGTGCTGGCTCTAAGAAATCACATTCCCAGAAATAGCCAAGGACCCATAGATGATTTTTAAAAGATGTAATACAAATTGTTAATCCCATAAAAATATGTTTAAATTCTCTAGGCAAACATATTCAAAGTAAGTCAACCTTAAGGCACTACTTTATATCTTCTAAACTGATAAAATTAGTTAAAATCTAGTATTGTGGGGTTGTTATGGAATATACACTCTTTGAAACCAAATATTGTTTCCAATTTTATATTTGTATCTGTAACAACAAGACTTGCACACAATAAGTACATAATAAATGTTCATCAAATTAAATTCAATTTTAGAGAAACATGTACTAATACATTTTTGGTAGACTTGAAAATGAATGCCAGCTTCTAGAGAACAAAATCCAAAACAGAATAAGAATTGTAAGACTAATCATATACTTCAACCCACTGATTCCACTGTTAGAATATTTTCCTAAAGATTTCATGAAAGAGATTAAAGGATTTATCTGGGTAAAAATATTCATAATTGTTTATGTTTAACAGTAATTGGAAAATAAGCAAATTATGGCATCTTATGGAATGAAATCAAGACTATGATGAAT
The DNA here is from genome assembly GCF_028372415.1 of Notamacropus eugenii. NCBI lineage: Eukaryota > Metazoa > Chordata > Mammalia > Diprotodontia > Macropodidae > Notamacropus > Notamacropus eugenii. The sequence continues at coordinate 190,634,978 of NC_092875.1, forward strand.
AAAAATAAAATAATAAACACAAAGAACAAGACATAGACAACATATATATGTACATATAAAATGTTAAAAGGTGTTTCAGATGAATTCAAAAGTTCACAGATCGCTAGCTTATCTTTTATTTGTTAATTTGTTTCACTTTGCAACAATCATAAGGAAGAACATAAATTTAGAGCTAGTCCAATTATCTAGTCCAATCACCTAGCCCTAGAGATTAGGTGACTTGCATGAGGTCACAATGATAGCAGAGATGGAATTCAAATCCATATGCTTGGATTCCAAATTCAACATTCTTATCACTGAATCACATTGCTTAGATATTTGTAATTTACTTCTTTTTTATCTTTATTTGCCTGTTTTTGTTAATGGCTGTTAAGTTTATAATTTAAAAAAAAAAAGAAAGAATCATATTTCCAGACCATAAGAGCTTCCACTGTGCTCAGTACAGAGAATGCAGATTTGACCAGACTCTCTGTAACTGATCAGCAATGAAAAACTAGCAAGGAACAGAAGTAGACAAATACTCTGTCTTTAATCTCTTTAAACTTTCTTCATATTGTGATTTAGTTTAAGTATCAATTTAATCAAGAATTTTGTTAGGTTCTTAAAGGGGCTGCTTTGGGTGCTTGAATTAGGGAGTATATAATTGGCATGGTACAATGGTAAGAGTCCTGAATTTGTAATCCAAGGACATGAGTCTGAAACCCAGCTCTGCCACCTGCATAATTTTGATCAAGTTGCTTTCTAAAGTTCCATTTCCTTATCTGTAAAATGGGTCACTGCTATTTGATGGCAGAATAAGGAGGCTACTAGGAGGAGCTCAGCTTTCCTTAGCAAACAATCAGATACTTTAATGATTGAATATGATTTTTACACATAAAAAAAGAACAAAAATTTGTTGTACAGGATACTTTGAAGTAGAGATCTTGTACATTTACTAACAAAAATATAACTGTTAGTCACTTAATAGCACAAGGGAATGATTTTGTTGTGCAGAATTCTTTTATGTGACTGAATTTTTATTAGGGAAATGATGCTGATGCTGACTACCCATGAAGAAAGTCTATACTCAACTCAATAACCTAGAAAGATTTAGCACCATCTGGAATCACGAATCACGAAGATAAGGGTCTAAATCCTGCTTTAGAGTCTTCTTCATAAAATTAAGATAATATCTCAAAGTTACCAAGTCTGTGTAAAATTACATATGTAAAACGTCTCACAAACCTTAAAAAATACTATGTCTCAGCTATTATTGTGATTATTAATAAGAGCCAGGAGATAGAAAACGAAAATGAAAGAACCCGTGCCCTCATAAAGTTTACATTTGATTGGAGGAGACAGTATTTATATTTCCAAATATTTACATACTTTATGTTTGCTTATATGAAGTATTATGTTTACTTACACAAACATATGTAAGGTATAATATATGTGTGTGTGTGTATACATGCACACAGCTGAGTTTTTTCCTTAAAATAATTAACTGGTGTGTACCTCATTACATATGTAACTCACAATCATAAAACAAAGTTTAGTATCTCAAGGAAAGAATTCACTGTCAATGAAATTTACAACCCTCTTGAATCTTACTAAGGAGTTATATGACTCACTGAATGTCAAGCAACCTACAGAAAATGCAGTCAAGGCTATCTGGATCTTGAATCAAAAATATGGACCTCTTTGGGGAAAATGCAAAACACCAAACAATATTTATAATTTCCCAACACAGAATATCAGACTTTTGTATGACAATTCTGATCACACATTTATAGGCAATAAAAACTCACTGTGTAATTGGCCACCAAAGGCAAGGATGTTTTGTTTTTGTATATACAGTGCCTTAACATAGCAAGCACTTAAAAAATGCCTGTTGAATTGAACAGACTTAAATTCAACTCAAAAGGAGTCATCACTGAAAATACTAGAAGACTCCCTTAGAACATCTGCCCATAGCATGGAAGACAGGGACCACATCATAATAAGACTATGTAGAACAGTTACCAAATCCCTTTTTCCACCTCTGCTCATATGCAAGCCATTACCAAAATCAAACTCTTGCTTACCAGGCTCAGACTACTTTTCCCAAAACAATTTCCCCCATGCTCATAGGATAACAGAGCTAGAGTTGGATAGAACCTTAAAGAACATCTGGTCCAAGCCTCTCATTTTACAGATGCTGAAACTGGGGCCCAGAGAAATTAAATTCTTTCTCATTTAGGTAATAAGGGATAGCAGTAGAATTTGAACCCCAATTCTTTGACTTCAAGTGGAGTACGCTTTTCGGGCAGAATACACTGCTTTCTTCTATGATAGCGACTTTTTAAAACTTCTAATAATTTCTGCTCCTTTAATTGTCTTTGACAAAAAATCACATTCATTTACTACTCTACAGACCAAATTATGTTCCTACCACAACCAATGCACTAAGTCCTCTCTCATCTTCCACTAACTTCCCACTTCTATATGATACATGTTCTTCCTCTACATAATGAGGATAACCTCTAGCTTTAAGATTACAAAAAAATCTGTCTCACCTTCATTATATTTTTTTTCTAAAATGTTTCATGAAATAACTACATTTAGTAAAAAAGTCAAAGGATCACAGACATAAAGCTGGAATGTCAGAAGCTATCTAGTTCACCTCCTCCTTTAACAGAGGGGGAAACAGGCATAGAGTTTAAAGACTCTCCCAGGGTCACACAGCTAATAAGAGTCTGAAGAGGGATATGAATCCAAATCTTTCTGGTACCAAAGCTAGTGACTTATGCATTCTTCCAAATATTAACTCTTCCTTTTCCAACTAACAATAAATATTGGGGGGAAAATACCATATAAAGTTTTAAGAATGGCAGTTATAATTTGTTATGTAATGAATTTCTAACTCCTAGCTATGTATTGATGCCCACACTTAATCCTAACCATTCTAGATGCTATTCAATCTTTCTTCCATCCTCATCTTAATCCTGAGAAGAAATCTCAGAAAATGGCTGGTGGAACAGCTTTAAAATATGAAGGTCCTGGGTTCAACTCCTGCCTTTGACAAGTATTGGCTGTGGAACTCTGGGTATGGTCTCTTACCTTTTAGTATTCCCAAGCAACTGAGACTAACAAGCAAAATGTTTGCCAATCTGAATTGGGAGAGGGAGCTTCTTTATGGAAAGTTCCCTACATTAAATAAATCACAGATTTAGAAAAAAAAATTAATCTTACCCATACTTCAAGACCCTCTTGAAGCCCTCCTTTTCCATGAAGTTTCTCATAATTCCCCTAAACCATAATACTCCCTCCCAACTTAGAACTTTAATGGACTTTATTTTTATACCAGAGCAGCTAGGTTGCACAGGGGATAAAGTGCTGGGCCTGGAATAAGAAAGACTTATCTTCCTGAGTTCAAATCTGCCCTCATGTACTATACTAACTGTGTGACCATGCACAAGTCACTTCACCCTGTTTGCCTCAGTTTCCTCATTTGTAAAATGAGCTTTAGAAAGAAATGGCAAACTATTCTAGCAGCTTTGCCAAGAAAACAACAAATGGATCATGAAGTGAATGGAGGACAAGATTGAAAATTTTCTATGCTATTTTTGGATACATCAGTCAGTTTATCTCCTTGGCTAGATTGTAACCTGTGAGGGGTAGGACCATGTCTTATTTACCACATGATCCAAGTATTGGTACAGATATTTTGGGAGATATAATCTTACCACATCAGATTTATTTTTTAAAAACTGATTAGGAGGGGCAGGTAGGTGGTACAGCACCAGCCCTGGAGTCAGGAGGGTCTGAGTATAAATCCAGTCTCAGATACTTACTAGTTGTGGTCACCTGGGCAAGTCACTTAACCCCAATCACCTCCAAAAACTCCTTAACTGATTAGGAGCTATTTTCAATGGAATGACCTTAAATGTTTTAGGTAACCACTGAATATACAGAAGATATAAAGCACTCCTAGAGAAGTTTTTTCCTTCAAAGAGCTTGAAGTCTTCTGGTGCCATGCAGACCTTGATATAATTATAAGATCTTACATTTATATAGTGCCTTATAGTCAATGAAGTGTTTTACATGCATTACCTCATTTGGATCTCACAACAATCCTATGGATACAAAAACTTATCAGCCTCATTTTACAGATGAAAGACCTATATATCTCCCACAGCACCTAGGCTAACACTTACACACAGTAGACAATCAATTAAAATTTCAACTATTCAATCCAGTGTAGTTATTTTGGACCTGCTGTGTGCATAGCACTGCACCAGGTGCTGGGAGAGAGAGACAAAGTTTATATGATCACTTGCTCTCACAGAGCTTAGCATACAACAGAAGTATGTGACAAATATATAAGTAATTATATTATGATATGATTTGTATGATAATCTAATGACGGCCAAGATGGATAAATACATGGAAAATTTATTTTTTTTTCAGAAACAAATATATGGAGAAAATGCCATATCTCAAGATTTTTAGCATCTAAATTCCAAACATAAAGGTATTCAATTTCATCATTACTTTTGAATGTTTACATACTAAAGTATTTTTGTATTCCCAGTATTCTCTTTTGTTTAATTTGGATAAAAATACTATCAAACTTTGCCCAGTGTCTACCAGCAGAACTTGAAAAACCAGAGTAATCTACTTTTCATTTGCAACCAATTTTTAAAAAGGAGAATGCTAGCTTGGTATAAAACTTCGCATTGAGATTTATATACCATGTTAATCTTACTGTCATGCTAATCATGAGATTTTCCAAGAAATTACATAACAGTTTTCATTTTACTCAGTATTCTTTTTTCCTCTATCTTAGATGCTTATCCAATTTTTCTGAAGAGTTTTGAATGAGCCATCAGTATTTTTGAAAGCTGCAAATCTGGAGAAGTACAGCTTAACTCAGGTAAATTAGTGTGTCCAAAAAAATCCATTTCTTTTAACTTGAACAACAAATACACTTGGTAAAACACAAATAAATACCTAAATCTCTTTGATGGCCAATGAACATATAAACCAAGTAGAGATTAGGTAAACATGACATTCATGAGGATAACAAAAAAGAATTAGCTCTAGTTGCAAAAACAATGATTTGAAGCAAAAGCTTTTCCTGAAATAAAACTTTTCTATACAGTTAAGAGAGAAACTAACAGATTAGAGAACCCTAAATTCTGAGCAACAGACCCAGAATTCTATTTTATTTCCTTTCCTTCCAGGTCTTAATGTTAATGCAGATTTTGTGTATATGTGTTTTTATAACACACATACCCATTACTTCTTCATTTCCCACCCCCTCCCTCATCAGTGTTATGTTTGTCTTGCAGCTCAACTGTCAAGGAAAATAAAATGTTTCCAGAACACATTGCTAAACAAATCGTTTCCACTTATTTTTTTTTTAATTGGAATTAAACCAAAATGACTTCTGGCAAAAGTGAACAAGCAACAAACTAGTCAGAAGGTCAAATTAGTAAATGGGAAATTGCAATCAATTCCCCCACCAAATTCAACTGAATCACTTTTAGAGGGATAAGCTAAATTTTTTGAAATATGTTCTTCTAAGGTTTTTGTTTGATACTTAGAAGAATGATCCTTTTCCCCTTAGGGCAACTTTATTTTAAAAAGACAGCCTAAGAACACTGTAAAAAAATATTCTTTAAGAGTGACAGAACAATTATGATCCCTTTATTCTCACCCCTTCCCCTACTGTCATCATTTATAATCCTGTTTAATTGGTCACTTGGATATTTCCAAAGATCTGTATTCTCATCTATTTTTATGAGTACTCCCTGTGAAGCAGATTAAATCAGTCCATGCTCTCACTGAACTAGACGGCATCTTTTCAATTTCAAATTTCAGTGATGGTTTCAGACAGTTTGATATTTTATCATGCAACTAAAGTTGGGTAACTTTTGTTTCAGGGTGCTGGTGGTGTTCAGTTGTTTTTCAATTATGTCCAACTCTTCATGACTCCATTTGGGGTTTCCTTGGCACAGAGTGGTTTGCCATTTCCTTCTCCAGCTCATTTTACAGATAAGGAAAGTGAGGCAAACAGGGTTAAGTGACTTGCCCAGGATCACACACCAGACTCTCCGAGAACAGATTTTAACTTAGGAAGAAGAGTCTTCCCGAGTCCAGAGTAGGCACTCTAACCACTTTATCACCTAGCTGCCCTATTGTTTCAGAGTGACTCATGAAATTATTTTAGGTTAAGATTAAATTTTATGAGGAACTAAACAAGTTTAACATGCTCTTTATTAAGCAATTTGCACTACAGAGGCAGCCTGTATCCATCCAGAAATAAGAAGCACAGAGTCAAAATGGTTTTGTCTAACAGAGCTAAAAGAAATAATCCTATCTGCATCTCTAAAAATATCATAAAATTTTCTTACACCAAAATAATATTTTTACATGGAGATGGGAATTTTTTTACATGTAGTTCTAATTATTTATTTTTCAATCACAAGAACAGCCCTATCACACAAATCTCTATCACATTATCCTCATTTACAAATTTATGACTTAGTACATGTGAGAACAGAGGCCACTTAGAACTCAGAATCATAATCCCTGAGTATTTGTGCCATAGTTCTGCCACTTAACTAGCCATATGACCTTAGGAAAGAAGCTTAAACCTTCCTGGGCCTCCCATTTTTGCTTTTTTCCCATCTCTAAAATGTAGAAAAAGTCTCAGTCTCTTCCCCTGTAAAATGGAGATATCAATATTTGTCCTACTAATTCCACAAACTTATTGTGAGAAGCAAATGAGATAATGCACATAAAACACTTTGCTGACTATGGAGCACTACAGAAACATAAGTTATTATAAGTGCAAAAAGGACTACATGGCAATGGAAGATTCAAGGCTACTTCCTATTCCAGTTATACTTTACATCTTATATACATTCTGTTTTTTAACCAAAAATCTGGAGCCATTTCAAAATACCGTATATAATATTAATTTATGGACAAAACTTACAAAATATGAAGTAACTCAAAGCAAAATGAGGTGATCTAGAAATGAATTGTCTTGGTAAGTCACCTAGAAGCAAATAGAAAGTGCCAAAGCCAAAAATAACCATCATACATTATACCCAATAAGAAATTTACATTAGCCTTTTCTGGATCAAAAATGTACTGGAAAATTTATCACTGTATTGCTATGCAATATAAATCATCTATGTGTGTGCATATGTACGTGGGGACAATGGAAATAAACTAAAGTTCATTTATAAACTAATTATTGGGATAAGAGAATGTATGCCCAGTCATTTGAGAAAGTTGCTGTTACATATTTATTAAGCAACTATACAGGCAACTTACAAACTCAATGTTCTTATTGTTTAAATAATACTTTTTCTTGTATAAATCCTTATTCAAATGCAAATTACTCTTGCCACCATCCAAGGTGCTGAGGTATGTGTTTAAAATTACAGCTCTCTTGTCTTCTCTGACTTCCTCATTACTCGATCTCATATGACCAACATGTGTGTTACAGAATCTTTGTTGGAAAGAGTCTTTAAATCTGTGCAGGACCTTATATTATCGGCATCTTTTAATTACTTGTGTGATTATAAAAGGTATGCTCTGACAGAAATTTCTTTATGATAACCTCTAGGTTTAAAAATATATATTTCCATCAAGGAAACTCTTGAGATACATCAGTCAATAAGCATTTATTAAGCTCCTACTATGTGCCAGACACCGTGCTAAATAAGTATAGGGGTCAGTAATAACTGATGTCTTCTATCATCTCTTTAGGGTAGTAATATCATCTGTGATTTTCCCCCCATTCTTTTGACATCTTCTTTACTGAAATATCACGTAAAACCAAATCTCAACGCTTTCAAGATTACCTATTTCCCAATATAAACCTAACTCCTATGCATGACTGCATGCATGTCCAGTGGCTCTAATTTCATATCCTTAACTGTCATTTCTTCTTCCTCATAATATAGCGCATCTAAGGAATTAAAGTGATAGACACCAAATGTGGTGGTGATGAAGTCATTAATGAAGAAAGTAGGTAGTTATAGGAATGGGGGCAAATCTGCCTTGGTTTACATATATTCATCTTTCTAATAGCTTCATCTATGACTATCTTTAGCTTGATGAGCTTTCTGTCAAACTTTCTATAGACTTGCTTTCACTACACTTTTGTTTTATTAACTAATACTGCTTATTCTTCAATCTCTTCTGTGGTATTTTACAAATAAGTTTGCATTCTAAATTGGTGTTTTCCTAAGCTGCCAGGCTAGTCTATGGGGGAAAAAGAGCAAAGTTTTCTTGTCTAAGGCAATTTCTAGGGTTGGTTTTTTTTTTTGGCCTCCTTGTTATGGTAATTGGTTTATTTAAGTATTTGCCACAAGAAATCATAGAAGCCTTTTATATAAATCTAACCACAGAGACAACTCAAACAAATGAGGCATAAAGCAGGAGACAAACTTATCAGAAGTACTTTCCACCATCACAGAGGCCATCCTAGGCAGAGCTGAAATATGAAGGACCCCACACTGTTTACAAATGATATTGTTTTGACTGCTCCAAAGCCATGCCAACTTCCCTCGCCTCAATAAGTTTTATAATTATTCAAAATCAATCACTCTAACAATGCAAGCAGGAGATACCAAATGGAGAAAGAAAACCTATTGTCCAATTACATATATGGGGTGGTCAGTCCTTGAAGTTATCTATCCAGGACAAGCAATGCAAATGGACAATGAGCTGGTCCCAAAATGAAGAGGAGAAAGGGAGTTGACTGGAATGCTTTTGGTAAAGTGTTTGGTGCTTTTAATGGCACCAAGTTGCTCACCAACACTCAAAACCCATTTGTTTATAACAACATTTTCCCAATGCTGAATGGTTACAGATCTTAAAACACCTCTCTTTCCAAGTCATTAAATTTTCACATAATGCAAGTAATGAGGGAAAGAGCGTGATACAAAGAGATAAAAGTTTATTTGCAACAATTATCTACGGGTCAAAAATAACATGAGGCTAACTTGCAGATAATATGAAGAAAAGAAGGTGGGTTGATCATACAGCAAGAGTGAGAAATAAGATGAACTACCTGAGTGCTTGATGCACAAAGGAATAAAAAGTCAGAGAATGGTCTCTAGTATGTTGGGTACAATTTTTGGAGGATCCATGGGAAAATACGAACAAGAATCACATGGAATTAAAAAGGTCTGGATGACTTGAGATCTGCACTGATAGAAGGAATAGCCATATTGATGAGATCATAGTTCCATTAAAATATTGAAGGATAGTGAAGTATTGGCCCATACTCTTTCTGAATGAGAAAAATACAGGCCAATTTTGAAATAATTCTTCAGTTGTAACAAACAGTAATTGGCATGAGAAAAATCTGTGAGAACAAAATGAATACTGGATAGTGGGACCAAAAGAGTAAGAAAGAAAGAAATGGCTAAGTTTTATACCACTACTTGTTTTCATTAATGAATCACCAAACAAAGGACTCTTGTGTTTGTCACTTGCCCAAGCTCTCCACTTCTAATCTATCCTCCTTAGAAACACCAGCGGTCAAAAAAATGACAAAGGGATTCCTTTCTAATATCCTATCCTCTGAATACAGCCCCAAGGAATTTTTTTTTTTTTTACAAAAGAATTGTTTGTTCAACAATAAAGTACTTGACAGAATGACAAAGCAACAACTTTCTCTAAACCTTGGGAATCCTTCCCTGCCTTTCCATACTTCTCAAAAACACTATTATACAGGTCTAAAACTACCCTGATGAAAAGAGGCAATATTTTAGAATTAGAAATTCCTCCATTGCCACCCACCTGGAAAAACTTTTAACCAACTCTAGTAAAAACTTTGCAAGATCTTTTTTCAAATGATTACCACAACTATCTAAAGAAGTTCTACTCAATCCCATCCATTTTTTTGTAGCTTAACTCTCAATTCTCTCACTTCCTTCCCTCCTCCATCAATCTCATAACTTCATAAATTCTTCAAAAAAAAACAAACTTTAAAATATCTATAGGGTAGAGCTGTATTACTTAATTGAAAGTACAAATGATTTTTTTATTATACAGATAGCAATTTCTACTTCAAAAGTAATATCACACAGTGAAAAGAACACTGAACTCAGAGTCAGATGACCTGAATTCAAATTTCACCTCCTAGGTTTGGACAAAGTCCTTTAATACCTTTGAGCTTCTGCTTTCCTCATCTGTAAAAATAGGGACAATAAATTCTTGGACTATTTACTGCAGAAAGGATAAGTTTAAGGTGAAAGCAGCAAAGGGAAAAGTTTACTTTTACAGACAGGGATTAGGAGGGTAAGATGCATAAATCTTATAGAAATCTTGAACTACCAGTAGATGGAAGGCCTTTTTTTTTTCAGGGTCCTAGGATGATGGAGGGATAGTTGGGGTGGAGAGGATTTGCTCTCCTAAAATCAAGGACCTGGGATAGAAGTAGCAAAGAATTCAAGCCCAGATCAATTAATCAATGTAGCAAATGCATTTGGTAAGCAATTGGTACATTCCAGGCATTGTGCTAGGCCCTGAGAGTATAAAGAAAGTATACCCATGGGGAAAAACATGTAAATAATTACATAGATATCATATCTATACAGGGTATATGGAAGATAATCAAAGAGTAAATACTTAGAAACCAGACCCACAGGGGCTGAATTGAGCTCAGATACAAAGCCAGCTCTATAGCACCCTTTCAAGAGGATGCAAAAAAATCATTACTCTTTTTACCTTTTGTCCAATTTGTTACGTTTCCCGTATCTTTATCAGTGTTTTATATTAGAACATGAAAGCTTAGTTATGCCGATTTGTTGTACCTCAGCAAATTTATTATTATTTCTGCACAATCATTTTCAGTTATAAAACCTCTCCTTGGTAGTTCCCAGGGCTAAGTAATTTGACTTCCCTATTTTCTCTCAGAAGCATGCAAATAAACAAATTTGAAAGTCAACCAAAAGATTTAAGAGATATCTATGCTAATTTCAGTTAAGACTCTCTTTCCCAATACACAAAAGATTGGATTTTTCTTTATCCAAGTTGCATACAGATAGACATGCATATGACAAGCCATCCTATAACTTCCAAGAAGATAGGCCATTTTTTCCCCTTCAGTATACATTGGAGTATTTACTGGTTATATTATCACTAGTATGTTCATAACCCTCTGTTTACATTATAGTGTCATGTCAGGTTTAAAATATGTCTAATTTAAATATTTTAACATTTACTCAGTAAACACTTATTAAGTATCTTACTGTGCTAGGCTCTGTAGAGGATACAATAATGAATAAAATAGTTTCTTTCCTCAAGTAGATTATAATTTAGTAGAGAAAAGAAGAGAGATAAAGACAAAATAGCATAATAACAACTGGTTGGTTGTTGTCCACTTTCAAAGAGGACCAAAATGACACCACCATGATAAAGTGAAGTTTCAGTGTGTCTGACTGCAACTGATCAGAACAATACGAGCTCAGAATGCTCTACCACAGGTTGGGCACAGATAGTCTGCGTGAATATCTGGGGTGGATATCCCAAATTTGTGTATCCTATGTTTACTTTGTGCCATCTCAATTCTGCTTTGCTCAAAGAACACAGCACCCTTTCTGATGTGGGCACACCATGCTTAGCAGTCACATGCCAGTGTCTCCCATGTTGCACAGTCAAGTCCAAAGTTCTTGTGAGAGACCTTGAGAGTGTCCCTGTATCGCTTCTTCTGACCACAATGTGATCGCCTGTCCCATATGAGCTCTCCATAAAATAATCTTTTTTGGCAAGCGTATATTTTGCATTCAAACAATGTGGCCAGCCCATCAGAGTTGCACTCTCTGAAGCATAGTTTGAATGTTTGGCAGTTCAGCTCAAGTAAGGACTTCAGTATCTGGTACCTTATCCTGCCAGGTGATCCTCAGAATCTTCTTAAGACAGTTCAAATGGAAACGATTCAGTTTCCTGGCATGGCGCTGATAGACTGTCCATGTTTCACAGGCATAAAACAATGAGGTCAGCAGAATAGCTCTGTAGACCTTCAGTTTGGCAGTCAGTCTAATACCTCTTCTCTCCCAAACTTTTCTTCAGAGTCTTCCAAACACTGAACTAGCTCTGACAATGCATGCATCAACCTCATTTTCAACGTGTACATCCCTGGAAAACACACTACCAAGGAAAGTGAATTTTTTAAGGTAAGTGAAGCTATTTATGGACCAAAAACCTACGGTGCATTACAACTACTTAGTGCTGATGGAGCCACATTGATTAGTGATAAGGACATGATCCTAGAGAGATGGGCTGAGCACTTCCATAGTGCCCTCAACAGACTACCATCAATCAAAGCTGAGGCCATTGACCACTTACCTCACATTGAAGTCAATCCCTCCTCAGCTGAACTTCCAACTGAAGAAGAGGTTTTGAGGGCCATTAGGCTCCTCTCATGTGGCAAAGCACCTGGTGCTAATTCTATCCCAGATGAGATTTACAAGGTAGGGGAACCATCGCTCATACAAAAGCTGACTGAAATTTTCCAGGCTGTTTGGCAAGAGGAAGTTATCTTCCAGGAGTACAAGGATGCCTGCATTGTCCATCTCTATAAAGGTAAAGGGAATAGATTGTCTTGCAACAATCACGGGGCGGGGGGAGGGGGGGTGTCTCCCTCTTAGTCACTGCTGGCAAAGTTCTTGCTAGAGTGCTCCTTAACATACTGATCCTTCACCTGGAAGATGGGCTTGAGAACCAGTGTGGCTTCAGAAAGGGTCGAGGAACAGTTGATATGGTGTTTGCTGCCCGACAACTCCAGGAGGAATGCCAGAAGCAGAACAGAGGTCTGTACACAGCGTTTGTAGATCTGACCAAGGCCTTTGACACTGTTAGTCACGAGCGCTTATGGAAAATTATGTCAAAATTTGGTTGCCAAGAGAAGTTTATTAGTATTGTATGTTAATTTCCTGATGGCATGTTTGCCTGGGTTTTGGATAGTGGACAATGCTCTTGTGCCTTTCCACTCACCAATGGAGGGAATCAGGGATGTGTGCTTTTTAGCATGATGTTTTCAGCCATCTTGCCAAATGCTTTCAATGAGGATGAACATGGTATCAAGATCCAACTACTGTACTGAAGGTAAGTTCTTCAATTTGAAAAGGCTACAAGCCAAGACCAAAGTGGAGGGAGTGCTGGTGCATGATTTTCTGTTTGCAGATGATTGTGCACTCAATGCAGTCTCTGAAGCTGAGATGCAACAAAGTATGGATCAGTTCTCTGCTGCCTGTGCTAATTTTGGCCTAGTAATTAACCCCAAGAAAACACAGATGCTCCATCAGCCACCACCACACCATCCATATGTGGAACCATCAGTTACAACAAATGGAGAAGTTTTGAATGCTGTGGGTAAATAATAATAGCTAATAGTTATACAATGGTAATAGTGAGATAGAGGCTACCATTTTCATTTTACAATTTAACAAACTGAGGCTGAGAGTAGTTAGGTGATTTTCCCAGTCACAAAGTTAGTAAGAGACAGGATTTGAACTGAGATCTTTCTGCGTTCTAGTTCAGTGCTATATCCAGTATACCAACTAGCTGCTTCCCCCAAAATTAGAATGTGATAAACACATAAGAATTAAAAATGACCATTAATTCAGATAAGGATAAGCTCTACCATTGATTGAACCTAAACATTTTAGGTTTTTTTTGATCTGTAAAGAAAGTCACCTTGTTTCTAAAGCTACACAAACTACTATATTCTTGTTTTTTTGGCACTAGGAAGGAATTATTTTGAAATTTCCTGCTCATTTGCTCTAAAAGGTCCCTTAATTGTTTATTCTTAGGCAAAGACTGTCTACTGTTAGTGCTTGCCAAGCTTCATGATGTGGAAGTACCAAATCGAGTGTAACTCATTTCTCTTTATCACTCTTTTATCAGCCAATTTAGTGTGAACTTGCACATTTAATATATGTATAACTCTGAAGTTGGCATAAGTCCACATTTTCATTTAACGGTGTACAGACTTTTAATATTAAACTGTGCCTTCTGACAGTAGCTCCTAACTACACATACAGACTTGTTTGAAAAGATGTTTTTTTTCTGACAAAGACACACTTTTTACCCACTCCACCTCATGCTCCCCATCCCTCAACCTAAAAGTGAGAGGAAATTATTCAGAATTTTCTAGCCCAGATCAAATGGAAATACTAGGCAGGCAAAGTTATGGCTTATATTAAGAAGAAAAAGAGGCTAAAGACTCGATCCTACACCATATTTTCCTCTTTTTTGTATACCTACCCACTCATGCCCTTCACAATGAAGTCTTCAAGTATCAAAGTATATATTGATTTAATCAGAAGACCTTACCAAATTCTTAATAAAATTTCTCTACTTCCAAGTTAGTAACAGATGTTGGTATGTAAACTTCAAATGAATCCAAAGGTAATCTGTTTGTGAAGTGTGAGCACTACAAAACAATATGACTGTATCATGAAATGATGTATCTTTTTTCACTTATCATTTCACTTATTTATTCACTTATTCACTTCTTTTAAGACAGTCCATTTTATCCTCCTATTTAGCTGAAACTTCTTTTATGGCTTTCAGTTTCATGCATAATATGACCATAAAACTTATGGTTCAGTACTTTAAGAAATAAGCTGATTACTGGACAAAGATTGAATATTAAGACTAACAATATTTAATTAATGCTTGTAGACAGTCTGATTACTGGGCAGCAGTTTCTGGATCCTTCCAACCCCAGTCCTTTAACTCCTATTATCCATCACCATCAATGTGAAAGTGGAAGAAGGAATACCAAAGACTACAAGAGGTGGAGAAAGGATGTTTTTGTCTGTTTCATGGGGTATTATGATGAATACCCCCTCCACCCACCAAACTCTTCCCTCTTCCTATTACAACAAGGGTATATCCTCTGTGTTCCCCAGACTAAAAATGTAGGCATTATCCCCACTGTCTTATTTCTCATATCCAATCAGTGCTCAAGCTCTTTCATTTCCACCTTCTAACATCTCGCAGCCCCTTCTCTTCTTTGATACTTCCAACACCTTGGTGCAGCCCTCATCATCTCACACCTGTTCCATCTTCCACTCAGCTGTCAAAATGATGCTCTTCAAAGGCTGATTTGACTATATCACTACCCCACCTCCATTCAATAAATTCCAGTGGTTCCTTATTACCTCTAGAATTAAATATAAGTTCAGATTTTCAAAGTTTTTCATGACCTGGCCCCTTCCTACCTTTCCACAAATTCAACAAACCAGTGACACTGGCCTACTTTATGTCCCTCAAACATGACAAGCTCACAATTTCAAGTGTTTACACTAACTATAATCTGTTCCAGGAATGCTTTTGCTCATCTCCTCCTCCAAGCTTCCATCAATTTTCTGCTAATGTCCTGCCTTCTGCACAAAACCTTTTCTAACCTTCCTTAATATTACCTTCTCTGCCTTCTCTCTGAGATTGCCCTTCATTTATCCTATACATATCTTATTTGTTCATAGTTGCTCGTAGTCTCCCCCATTAGACTGTGAGCTCCTTGAGAGTAGGGACTCTTCCCCTGCCTTTCTTTCATCCCCAATGAATAGCACCATCCCCGGCATATAGGAGGAGCTTAATGAAGGCTAGTTGACTAACAATATGCAGGGCACTGAAAAAGCATTGCCCAAAACACTGGAAGAGGACATGGTGTGGTGAAAAGAACATAATGTTGAAACAGGAGACACAGTTTCAAGTCCCAGTCCTGACACTTATGAGATGTCAGTCCTTAGAAAAATAGCTTTACTTATCTGGACTTCAATTTCCTCATATGTAAAATGTGAGTTGAACTCAAATCTCCCCTTTTTCCCACCAGAAAGGAAAATGAGAAAACACCAGCAAACACTGTTTCATATGCATACTTTTTCACATCTATAAAACTTTCATAAGAACAGTACTTGTGTTCATTGAAGGTATACTTGACAACATAAGAGTAAGACAGGCAGGCAAGCATTTACATGCAATTTTGTACAGAAGATATCTTTACAGTCATACAACTGAGAGGTGTGGAGATTATAAGAGTCCTTTGTTTCTTTATTTCTGGGTTTTACAGCATTTGACTTAGTAGAATGAAATGCAGCTTCAAAGATCCTCCTCAAACAAGATGGCTCTCACACATCAAAATTATATAAAATAATAGGACATTTGAGTACACAGAAAACTTTGTTCAATGAGCCACTAACTATTAACATCAAGCAAAGAATTAAACAGAGATGTATATTCGTCTAAAAATGTTCAGAAATTTCATAAGGTATAGCAAGCACACGAAGTCCAAATACAAGGCTTCCGTATCCATGGGAAGGTTATCCCAATTAGTGTGCACATATGGAGATAAGCAGAGGACACTGCTGCATCAAACCTAAAATACTACTAAGTCTCTTCAATGAAACTCAAAATTATTTGCAAAACAATTATTCATAAGACTAGGTGGATGAAAAAAAAATCTCCATTATCTAGTTCACAACATAGAGCTAGATAATCCACTTAGTTAAAATACACACACACACACACACACACACACACACACACACACCTACCTCTTGTTAAGTCAGTTCTTGCCTTATGATGTTAACTTCTCTGAATCAGTTCTGAACCTGATTATGTATCACTCATGGTATGCAACTAGCCTATACATATCCTTGAGAACTTCACTTCTATAAGTGATTACTGGTCATGACACAGCCTACTTACAACCATTGTGCCTTTTCTCTTTGCCCTTTGTGGTTATCTAAAATTCTGATTCTTCTAATGGGCTATATTTTGACATTACAAAAGAATTAAAATATTATCTTTTGTAATGTGCCATGAACTTACATACTGACTGAATTACAAACATTATTCAAGTTTCGGTCTACAGCAGAACATGTTACATTCTTATGTTATAAAAGCCTATGGACACTACCTCATATATACACATACATATGTGTGTATATGTGCACACACATCCATATATATCTAAATGTAATATGTCCATATGTTATTTTATATACTATTTGTAAATTTATTCTTTATAATTGTTCAGTAATAAGTTTGAGGGCATGAAAGTATTTTAAATAAAATTTACAATTATCACCACCACCCCTCCCCCCCTCAAAAAGGCTCTAGATAGCAAAAGTAGCCAAGAACTGACTCAAGAAAGTGAAGAGCTGGATAGCAGACTAGACATACAGAAAAAAAGAAAAAAGAAAAATTTAGGAAATGAATTAGCTAGGTGATTATCCAATTAAACACTGAGAGTGATACAAACATTTTAAAATATTTAAGGCTACTTTGGTAGCTTTTTTATAAGTTGCCATCTCCGAATAATCAATTGTCTAATGAGGAAAAGTATAATTTCCCTAAGGAGAGGAATCATCAGATTCCATATCTAGCAACCTTGCACCCAGGAGGCATTCAATTGATATCTGTTGACATGTTTATTAAACCTCCAAAACAATATAATGATAGTATAAAATATTCACATTTTGATCTCTTACTAGATCAGTAAGTTTATGGCAACCCAAGACACTAGAGATTCAAGGGTCAGCTTTTGTTAGTGGTAAATAAAACATTTATTAATCATCTGCCATGTACGTGGTATTGAACTAGGCACTGGAATAGGATCCGGATTTCCTAACTAAGATAAGAAGAAATGTGGTATAAATGAATAGATTTGGGAAGACCTGGATTTGAATCCCACCATAGGTTCTTACTAACTGGGTGACCCACGTACAAGTCACTGAATTTCTTTCAGCCTCATCAGTAAAATGGTGATAGTAAGAACTATAGTGACAATTATTTCTATTATTAAGTGCTTTGGAAAGTTGGGTTACCAAGAAGCCAGAATCACAGGAAGAAGTAGTGAGTCAAATGAAAAAAAATTCTATTCTGAAATGAAAATTTATTCTTGAAACAATAGAGGACTTGAAAAATTTGTAGATTTTACTTTGACTATAAACACTTCATCAGTCTCCTGAGTACTTCTACATTTCTGTTCTAATAAAACCACAACAAAGGTCAAAGCTGAATGGCAAAATTCAGATACCTTTACTGTAAAAATCCGTGACCACCCGGGGAAGTCGGATGAAAGTAACTTTTTTCATACCCTGCATATTCATTGAATATAAGCCAATACTTTAAATGTTGTTTTCATGTCAAAGGATTAATAGCTGCCTCATATAATGTTCTTGAGTGGTCTCTAGGGAATTGGGGAAATTTTTCTGAAAGAAACTCTAGAAATATGGATCCCAGCAGCAAATTAAGCACATGGCAAACATTAGGAAAAGGAAAAAAAATCATGTTAATCATACAGTGATAGTGGATCCCAGAAAAGAAATGAACTGGGTTGGTAATCAAGAGATTCAGTCAGACAGCTGAAATGCATTCAACAATCATTTACTCAACACTTAAGAACAGAAGCTCACATTTACACTTTATAGAGCACGAAGTATTTTTCCTTACCAAATTCCTATTGGTGAGTCATCTATTTTACAGATAAGGAAATAGAGGCTCTGGGAAATTAGGAGACTAGCTCACAGACACACAACCAGTCAATAAATAGTGGAAATAAAGCTCAACCCAAGGGCTTTTGACTACAAGACTAGTGCTTTTCCCCAATATACCATATTCCCTTATCTTACGTTAGACATTATATATTATGTAGGCACCTATGATATACAAAGGGCAGCTATCCTTCACAGTCAACTGTAGTGTGGATGGGGAAAAAATCAGAGGGCACTTAAAACCAGCATATAAACAAGTACAAGGTAATACACTAAAAATTACATAACATATCTAAGTGCCATGGGGAGTTAGACTAAAGCAGGGAGCAGGGTGACCAGGTGTGATTTGGAATAAAGAAGAAAGTGATGAACATGTTTGGTGAGAAACAGATGTTTGTTGCTCCCTACTTCTCTCACTGATAAAAACAAAAATAGTGAAGGGGAGAAAATATGGAATTCAGTATTGGTAAGGTAGTAAACAAATTCAAATACATCACTGATCAGACCACTGAGTGGTGAGACCATTTGTGAAAAGAAAATGGCAACTACACTGAATCACAAAACTGAGCATGCATTTCAATCCAGAGATGCCACTGTTAGAATATTTTCCTAAAAATATCATCTAAGGGCCAAAAGGACAATCTGTGCCAATATATTTATAATGTCTTTATTTACAATAGCACAAATTTGGAAAGTTATATATTGAATGGTGAAATAAACTATAGTTTATTAATGTAATGATAAAGTGCATATACAATAAATATGAAGCACAAAGAAATATGAAAAGACACACAAAGTAACACAAAGTGGGATCAACTAAACAATTCTATATGCAGAATTGTATACACACTGATTACAACGATGCAACAAAAGTTTTTTTAAAAAAAATTAAGAAAGCTAATCTTTAGACAGAGCTGAAACAGAATTCCAATTTTTTTTGGACATGTGTGGTTTTTTAAAAAATCCTTACATTCTACCAAAAGGACTTATATAAAATTGTATTCCTTATTTTGTGTGGCTAATTATTTGGAGTTTCGGATAGTTACTAAGTTTATAACTTTAAATTTTAAATAAAACGATTAAAGACACAGGAACAGCATGCAATATAATACTCACCTATACCTAACTCATGCCTTCTGAAAATGAACTGTGTTTTCTACAAAATGTTGAAATATGTTGTATGATAGAAAATATATATTACTTTATGTGTTAATTATATTAAGCATATATTGAAGCTCCTTTCTGAAAGAGAAACTGTAATTTAAAACATTTTCTGGATGTGCAAATTACATAGAAAAGTCCCTTAATGATATGAATACTCCACAAAAAAGTAAGAATGCTCAGGTCAATTTGTACATATACTTAGTCAATCATCCTCTCTAGGTGTGAGTTAAAAAAAAAAAAAGGAAATGTCTTAGAATTTTCAAAAGTAGATAACACAAAAGTCATAAATATGAGAGTTTTAGAAGCTTAGATTATCCTTCCAACTACACGATAGATTGCCAACTTCTAAATTTATTTTCTGCCTGAAAATAGTTAACAACAGTTTTGTAAAGAAATATTTCTACCCAAGTTAACTTTGTAGAGAAACTAAAATTTAACTTCACGTGGATGGTATTATTCAAACCAGTTGTAACCTTGGGCCAAATATTCACTTTACTTTCATGTTATTTATTAACTGTTTATGAAATGTATTTCTCCACTTTTTAAATAGGCAAATGATACTCTTGTTTAACATTATCACTATTCTTTTGTCTTTCTCTTATGACTTCTTACAGCTTTTAGGATATGGGAGAAGTAACAATTCTAAATGTATTTCAGAATGACTTAACATTTCCTACTACGTTTATTGTGTTTTCTTTTTTAAAAAAGTATTTTACTTTTTCCAAAAGTTGTAAAGACAACTTTTAACATTGATTTTTAAAAATTTTGAGTTCCAAATTTTTCTCCTTCCCTTCTCTCCTCCTTTTTTCCTTTCCCCACTTCTTAAAATGGTAAGCAATTTGGTATAGGTTATATAAGGTTTATTGTGTTTTCAGCAGTACCTAGCACTTTTTCAAGAACCCTTATTACATTTATATACAAAGTTAAGAAGTTGAGAAAATAGAAGAGTCAGTAAAGAGAAATTGGAGAATGGAAATCCCGGAGAAGATGAATTCCCAAGAATGTTTGTTGGTCAGACAAAATCATGAAGATTGGCCTTTCACTCAGATGCTCTTAATATTCTGAATTTTTATATACAATACTGCCAAAGGGATACATGAAACATATGCATTTTCATAAACTCAGTTAATCAGCTATAAGTTTTCAAAAAGAGAAGAGAGTATTGACCTCTCATTTCCTCTGAATGAATAAAACTTCAGCCTTAGGGAAAAAAAATTAGGCTGTGAGTTCCTAAAAAGTAAATCACATGAATATTAAGACATAGCACAAACCCGTAGAGTAGAATGGAATAAAATGACACCTTTATAATATAAAATTTCTTTACAAGTGATCTTTTAGGTAATTTAACCAAGTTGTTACAAGGGACACAATAATTGACAGGCACTCAATATGCACCTACTAAATGTTTTATTTATATCTCGTAAATTAATGAAGGCAAGTTATCGTACCACAATGACAGAAATACCAATTAACGGTGCTATAACCCCCTTTCAGTACCCTCAAAGGACAAGTGGTTTTAGACAACTTTTTATAAAAGGAGATAAAATCATTAAGATAGTCAGAAATACAAATTATAAGAGTTCTTGCCAAACCTGCAGTCATATGTGGGGAATGTGGTTTGGCCATGATCAAAAATGATTGATCCTATGGTTTGGATTAAGATGATCTAAGATACCACAACAATTCCTCCCTAGAGCGTCATAAAGTATCATATATCAACACTTGTTTGTTTCCTGTGACTTAGAGTCCGTGTCCCACTGGGTTACTTTGTACCTTTGCATTCTATACAAAGAAACAGCATCAGTCAGAAAGACTAGGGTTCAAGTCCAAGATCAGACATATGATGGTTGTCAGACCCTAGGCAAATCACTAAACCTCCTAGTGCCCCCATACAAGTCTGGAAGAAAGGAAGAAAGGAAAAGAGAAAGGGGGGGGAAAGAAGAGAGAAGGAGGTAGCAAGAATTTATTAAGCACATATCATGTAAAAGAAACTGTGCTAAACCCTTCACAAATACTATCCATTTGATCCTCACAACAACCCTAGGAGGTAGTTGCTATTATTATCCCCATTTTATAGAGGAGGAAAGTGAGGCAAACACAGGTTAAGTGACTTGCCCAGTGTCACACAGCTAAAAAGTATCTGAGGCCAGATTTCAATTCAGAGCTTTCTGACTTCAGGCCCAGCACTCTATCTATTGAACCATCTAGTTACTTTTTAATTGCATTGTTAAAAAGAAATTTCCTGATCAGGAGCTCCCTAAATCAGTGAAACTATACACTGAAACAGTTCTTTAAAAAAAAAAAAAAAAGCTGTCTCCTCACTGAAACGCAATGAGCCAGTCTTCAAGGAAATTGAGAATAGTTAAAATGTATGCTTATAGCAATTAAAGTTATATTTGCAATCATCATTGGCCAAAAGTAAAAATGGATTATTAGAATATTCTAATATAGAAATTAGGTTCTTAAGGAGCAGGTTGAGAGCTATATTCTGAATATTTCTTATTTTTAGATACGAAAGCATTTCAGATGAGGAATGGGGAATCCCATCCCTCCTCCCACCCAAATTTACACATGCTGAACTCACAAGTTCCACCATGCTAGCCCTTTAAAGTCTCCCTTATTCAGAAAGAGCAAAATGAAGCTTTCTCTTATATTTGGAAGAAAGGAGCAGGAAAGGTGCTTCAGTTCAACCATAAACATCCACATGTACTTCAAATAAATTTCTTAGTATACCCAAGGATTCAGTAAAAATAAGATTCCAAACAAGACAAGTATGGTATTCTGCTAAATGTTTTCAAAATATAATGTGAAATGTCCAACAAGCCCCATTCATGAGACCCACTTATCTAAAGCTTAAAAAATAAAAACTAAAAGGTGTAAACAGTGTATTTTGCCCACAGCTCCACAATAGCAGCACATCCTGAAGAATACACTATTGCCATTCAGCCCGGAACCAACTGGCCTTTTACAACTTTTAACATTCATTCAAGGCAGTAGGAATCTGCTACAATGTCAGAGATAACCTTACACATGAGACTGAAATTAAGGATAAGTATGGTATTTTTAAATTGCTGTACACTAAAGGACCATGCAGAAATAGGTAGAATCTAAGATAGAAGAGCTTATCTATCATTTTGGAAGAGGGAGTAAGAAAACACAAGACCATTATAATCTTTCAGTTGATGTGTTAAACTTTAAATGTATGTAATAGTTCTATCCCCTACCACAGCTTTGGACAGAATGAAGAGATAAACCTAACTCTCAATGGGCACTAGCTGATAATGTGTTGGGGTACAAGAAGAGAACAGTAAAACAGGAAGCCTAAAAAAGTAATGAATGGTCAAAGGCACTGGATTAATGCCAAAGAGAAGGTGAAATTCCTGGAATACTGATTCAGGCCAGAAAGGTCTATACGAGGACAAAACCTTTCACATGTGAAGTCCCTGGAAATAATCAACAAATTAGCATCCAGTAAAGGAGAAGAAAGCCTCAGCTTTTAATTTCTGGTAGCCAAGTTTAAAGATATCCTGGGGGGTTAGGGAAGCTTGACCCATACTGTACAGAAGGGAACTAAAAGATCTCTAAGATACTATTCAATTTTTTGGCTAGGAAAATAACTGGACACTCAAGCAGGCATATTGCTTTAAAACATATGATAAATCTGACACTAATTTTATTTTAACTTTATTTTTAGATTTCCCTCTCCCTCAGAAAACCTAAATAAATACATTTATTTGAACAAATCTAACGATATTTTCAGACATACTTGTAGGCTTAATTGTACATTAATAAGTGTACTGAACTGATCAGATGAGTACTCTTTCCTTATTTCATCAATTTTAGCACTATCTGAATATAGTTCAAAATAAAGTATCAACAATGGTTATTACAGGTGACTATACATAGTGTAATTCTGCCAACCCAATTTCCTTTTTGGCTTCCCAGATCTGCAAGAACATTTTACCAGGGACCATAAGTCAAAATCACCCCTGGAACTATCCTATTACCCCGGGCACATTTCCTCATCTTCCAAAGATCCCAGCTTAACCACAGTCTCCAGGTCTGGCCCCACTCTTTTTACTCTAGTTACTTTATTTCCATATTTGCCGCTGTTGGTAGTCACTACTATTCCCTTCCTATTCATGGTATTTTTGGCCACCAAGGAAGGATTTGAACCTAAATCTCTGACTTCAAATTCAGAACTCCTTCCATTATGCCTTTTGTCATCTTCACAAGGTATTTCTGTCATATTTGAACCCAAATCTTCCTGACTAAAAGTCCAGTATTCTATCAGCCACTTTGCCACACAATTGCTACTCTGTATGTAGATAACATATACATTTCAACAATTATGTATTTAAGTTTGCATGTCATGATGTCTGAAAAGTACAACCAGTAGTTGTTTCATCACAAAAATATAGTACATCAAGTGTATGTCTTGGGCAAGAGCGCATCTAAAATCAAAGTCCTATTTCTAAAATTTCTAGAGAGATATCAGAGTTTTCCCAAATAACCATTCTCAGGATTGCACAGCTGTGCAGCCAACTGTCCTTGGAATTCTGACCAGAATTCAGACATACTGAGTAACAGCCGCACACAGAGGGAGAGGCAGAGGGAAACAGAGATACAGAGAAACAGAAACACACATAGGAACACACAGTGACGGACAGCATGGCAGATAGAATAACAGACAGAGTAACAGTACTACCCAATAATAGAGCTAGAGATCTTTGAGATCATCTGATTCAAGTCCCTTCTTTTAGTAATGATGAAATTAAGGTTAATTTAGCCAAAAATTTCTTTTTTTCTTTATAAAATGAAACTGCTTAAAAATAAACACAAAATTTAAGAAAAAGACTCAAACTTGTAAGCAACAATTTAAGCTCTTTTTAGAAAATGTAGCTGTTACCTTAACAAGGTGTGTTTATGTGATTGTAACAAATACGAGACCAATAATAAGTAGTGATTAGAAATCATAACATTCTAATCTATATATGAGGTTATAAAATAATGATTTGCTTCTTATTTTTGAATGAAACATCCCATAAATTACGCTACATTGGGAATTTAGAGGCAAACTGCCAGGTTACATGGGATTTAAATTTAACTCAGTGGATTAAGAAAACATCACCACAAGCATTTACAATTTGGGTTGGGGGAGGGGTAGGAGGATCTAGACCTATGATTTCATTAGTACATGAAGTTAGTTTTCAGAGAACTACATTTCTCAATACAAATCTATAAATGTTGTGCAACAGAAAGGTTGAATAATTTACCCAAAGTTGCAAGTACAATCAGTATTTCAAACAGGTGGGACAAGAACCTAAGTCATCCTGACTCTGAGAACAAGCATCCCACTAAACCATACTACCTATTTTTCAAAAAAAAAAAAAATCATCTTATGTTTATTGACCTTAATTTTTTTTAACGTTAAGCAAAATTTGTTCATTATATTTTGTTATTTTAAAATATAGCAAGAAATATGAAGGAAGCCAACTGATATTTAAAAATGCAAACAACTTAGTAAGCAACAAAGAAGTTTATTTCCATTTGAGGAAAAGGAAACTTCTATCTGTGTGTGTCTGTGTTGTGTGTGTGTGTGTGTGTGTGTGTGTGTGTGTTCATCCTTCAATGCTGAGGAAGACCATGCCATCAGAGAAATGATGACATGACTTGCACTTGACTTTGTTTTGAGTGAGGGAGGGCTGTGCAGGTCACCAGCTTCACTTCTCCAGAGTCATCTGAATCCAGTGACCAGATATTCATCAGGATGACTGGAGAAGACCCAGAATGAGGCAATTGGGGTTAAGTGACTTGCCCAAGGTCACACAGCTAGTGAGTGTCAAGTGTGAGGTGAGATTTGAACTCAGGTCCTCCTGA
Source organism: Notamacropus eugenii (assembly GCF_028372415.1). Classification (NCBI taxonomy): domain Eukaryota; kingdom Metazoa; phylum Chordata; class Mammalia; order Diprotodontia; family Macropodidae; genus Notamacropus; species Notamacropus eugenii. The sequence goes on from NC_092875.1 coordinate 190,660,522, forward strand.
CTCCTGCACTGGTGCTCTATCAACCTAGCTGCTCCAGAAGCTTCTGTAAATGTCCAAGAAAGAGAAACAAAAAGGAAAAAAGATCATTTTTATTCTTCCACAGCCCCCAACTCTCTCAAGTATCCTGAGGTAGAGTGCATCTACCAAAAAGGAGTCAAACCCCTCTCCTTTGTAAACAGGACATTCACAGGTAACATACACAAACAGAGGAGCTATTTGTAGACATAAAGAGAGCACACGGATCAAGAACAGGAAGCTCCAACAGAGATGGACACCAAATTCCACCTTGAGTTGAAGACAGAACTTCACTGCACGTATGACCTCAGAAGGAGTGAATATCAGATGGAAAATGCCAAGCTTCAGAGGACCTGAAGAGAGGCTTACCCTGAAGACCACAAGGCCCCCAGAGGGAAGTACTGCAATAGAACAATAAAACAGACACACAGAGTAGCATGTCAGGGAACTATGTCACTAAGATCTAACAGAGAGGCCAGAAACAATGAGTAATAAGGCATAAAGAAACAAAGTGAACTTTGTCCTACCCTTCCCCATCATAGAGACTGCACCAGTCTGACAAGGCCTTGGAAAAGTGGGGGCTAAGTATAAAAAGGGAAGGTTTATCCTTTAAGACAGTAAACCTGAGCCACACTGATTAGTTTTAAAAGGCAGAAGGACTACCCACATTCCTGTGGAAATCAGAGTTGTCTTGACTATGAGTTCATGCATGAATCCTTTCTACCTTTCTGTTATAGCAATAAAGCCTTTCCTGTGATTACCTGAATGCTTGCAGGCAAAGTGAGGACGTTTTCTCGGATGCTAAACAAGTCAGTTACTAGAGTTCCCCAGAATTTCAATGAGGATCACCTCCAGTGTGGTAACTGGATCCCTGTGTTAGGAGAGATGTTCCATCACCAGGGTTACATTCATATAAGACTTTCACATGCTGGGTGGTGCTTGTTCTGGAGTCAAAAAGACCTGAATTCAAATCCAGTCTGTCATGGCATGTCTCTTAACAACCTCTTCTGCCTCAATTTTTTCATCTATAAAATGAGGTTAATAATAGCACCTACCTCCTCTCTCAGGGTTGTTGCAAGGGGAAAATGCAGGATTTTTTCCCTTTCCTTCCTCCAAACTTCTGCAAAGGCCATCCACTCCAGATAAAAATAGGCCCCCTCTGCCTGCTCCACTCAGTCAAACTATATCCTGTCCATATACTAAATGACAACTACAACTTCTTACAAACATAAGATTATACTTTTAGAGCTGAAAGGGCTTTTAAAGGTTATTTAGTCCAATTTGTTCATAGTACAGAAGAGGAAACTGAGGGCCAGAGAAGTTAAGTGACCTGCCCAAGGTCAAACGGAGTAATGGCTAGGAGTAGAACCAAGGTCCTCTGACTCAAAATCCAAGCTGCCTTGTTTCAGATCCTCCACCAAGCCTCCCTATGAATCACACAAAGACTGACCCAACATAATCCTCATACATACCACTAATTTCTAGACAAGTCAGCATCCCTTCTACATGAACATAAATGTAGAACAATCTTTATATAACACCAATATTACTCACTTAACTCCCATAACAACATTTTATGGCATACAAATTAGATACATTATTGTGTTATTTTTTATTCACATAAATATTCAACATATGCTTCATTTATGAACTGAGATGAGATAATACAAAAAGAAATCTTTTTATAGACTGTCCTATTCTCTGCCTATAAAATAAGCATTGGTTGAGTGATTTTAATGTACAATTTAGTCCTTTTAAATATTTATCAATCATGCTGTCATTCAGACTGTCTTATTCACCAATATTTCTTTTGTATCTTTTCTCCTCTTTTAAATACATAGTATTGTACAATGGACTGACTTTATTCCCCTTCAAGTTCCATAATGCTCTGTATCACCTGAGTATTTATTTATGGGCATAATTTACAATGCCTTGAGAGTACTTTTGCAGGGGGAAAAAAACTTAACACATTGAAGACTTAGTTATTGATTTCTGGATACATCTCAACAACACTGCAATCTCCCTGTGGCCGAGCTACATCTAATATTCTTTGCTGCCGCTAATATCTACTATATTGGACACAGTCTCAAATATTTTTTCATTGATTGGTTTTGTCAGTTAGCCAAATAGTGACATTCAACTCTGCTGCGTATTTCCACCTCAATGTCCCATTGGCACCAAAAAAGCATGTCCAAAAAGGAATTCAACAACTCTGCTCACAACTTCCCTATTTCTAAGTGAAAGGACCATCGTCTTCCCAGCCCCCAGGTACATGACCTCAGAATCCTTCATAACTCTTTTCTCTTCCTCACTCTCCATATATCCAATAAATTGTACAGTCTTGTCAGTTCTACCACAACAACATTTCTGATCTGTTGGCTGTATCTATCTTTCCACTCACAGTGAAGTCACTCTAGTTCAGGCTCCTATCACCTCAAATTAAGACCATCACAACAGCCTCCACTTACAGGAGGAAGCAAATTATCATATCCTTAATTACCACTTAGGAGATATTGTTCTAATGATTAAAGCCTTAAAGACCTCTAGGCTCCAGAAGGAAAGGGATTTATGTAAACTCTGAATCCTTCCCAGAGACTAGTATGCACTAGTAAAATGGTTTTTGAAACAACTTCAAAAACTAAGACCCTAAGTGACAATACTAATTTTACATACTTGTACTTTAACTTGAAAAAGGTTGATTAAGTAGATTTGTGTCAACAAAATGTAAATCCTTTATTTTTTGATGATGCCATTAATCTTTAAAATATAGTTTTAGAAGCTGTTATAACTAGAATAAACGACCTTAGAGATCCTGTAGTCTACCATCACCCCCATTTTACAGAGGAGGAAATTGAGTACCAAAAAAAGGAAAGTCACTCAAGGCTACATAGCTAGGTGACTCAAGTCAGCTACTTCATCATTAGCTATCATTTGATGAAAGTTAATAACTTGGCAAATCAATTGATTAGATAGCCTACTTTTATTGACTTTTCCCAGCAAAGAATCTTTATCTCATCACATCACAACTTTCCACTTGTTCCCTGCTCCATTTCACAATTTATGAGTCTATGGCTTGCAAATCTGACTTTTTAATTTCAAGTAGCGTTCAAGGTTCTTTCCTGCCATTATAAGATAACCTTTGTTTGTTAAATTTTTCATAACCCCAAATTTTAATTAGCTACAAAAAATAAAAGCATCTAATGTGAGAAAAGAATGGCCCCAAACAAATTAAAATATTATACTTATCTCTCTACCCTAAAAATTTGCTACATAACTGGAAGAAAAAACAAAAAAACAAAAGCAACCAACCATACTTACTACTGCAAGTATCCCTGTAATATAAGCGCTAACCGGCTCTCAGAGTAGCTGGGATAATAAGTAGGTAAACATAATAAGCATCAATTCTGAGAACTTTTAACAGTTAACCACAGAAGTTAAGTACATCTAAAAGCTTGTTAATCTATTCAACAAACTACTTGTGGGTTTATTGTTTGTGGTACTTCTATAATTTGAGATAAACTGCATCTGAAATGCACTTGTAAATGGTATTTTCAGACAGTTCATTGGCATTTGATCTTTCTGATTTTCCATCTGAGGCTCTCTGAATGTGAGCTACTCAAATATTTGTGGTCATTCAGGGCAGGGCTCTAAATTAGGGAGTGCCTCCTCAAGACAACATACAAAGAGCCAAGAGCAAAAGACATGCTTCCTTTTCCTCAAAGGCTTCCTTCCTGTTCCCTGGCTTAAAAGTCTACAATCTTCTTCCTCTGGAGGGAATTACAGACAGGCTCCTCCTTCCACTTGCAGAATTCACCCACCTACACACTAGAGTCTGCAGGACAGGGCTGGGTTGGGTAGATAAACTACTGGGGATTTCTATGCTTTCATTTTGTTTCCTAGTCATTTAATGGACATTACAAGAGGTCTTACATTGAGCAGGCTCTAGCAACTCACATGGCAAATTCCAGTTACATACCTGTAACTTAAGATAGAAAGTGTTTAGGGAGAATTAGAATTTGATATGGCCACATTTCAGAGAGGAAACCAAGTTCCAAACAAAGGCTTCAAGGAACAGCTCTGGAAATGTCATTTCTCCACCCCCAGTTCATATTTATTGCATAAACCAGCTCTACTATACAGTTTGGGTTTGAGGTTTGTTTGCTTGTTAATCTCCATATCACAAAAAGAACACCACTGTACAACAGGAAATATAACTGAAAGGAGGTCAAAATCAGATTACCTCGACAATTTCCTATATGGTCAGGCAACAGACACTGCCCTGCTGTTCTCTCATTCACTACCTAAGACAGGTGATATTTCAAATGTCTGCATCCTAGATTCTTTATTTGACTGACAATTCCTTCCGATATGTGAACACTTCACATATCTTCCTGTTTCACTCAAAGGTTCCATCAGCTTTCAGTCTAAGCACCTGCTACTTCAAGAAAAGAGACACCTCCCTACTCCACAGTAACCTCCCTAATCTCTAAATGAATTAACAAGCGGTAAATCAAAATGCAAACTATCTCAGCCTAAAAATATTACCTCCTTATTCTCTATTTGAATCATGCTTTTCCCTGCCTCATTTTATACCTTAATCTAAAAATTTCCATTATTCACCTCATATACTATGGGTACATTATTCAGCTGCACATTGGACCCAGCTGACAAGGTGGCTAGTTTTTGCTCAACTGCTTTCCTTACCCTTCTCTGTTTATTTTTTATTATAAAGAATGGCTATCTGGATGAGGGAGAAGAAACAGATGTAGTAGAAAATGAAAGTAATGTAAAAGACCAATAAAAATTATTAAGTGTATGTAATGATACATTACAATGATACATTGTGACTTAATAGAACTACAAGGTAACCCTGCCTCCCCCCCCCCCCAAAAAAAGTCATCCAATCAACCAACTTGCTGAATGCTTAATTCCCACCTAGTCCTAGCTCATGGTGTGTAAGCACTCTAGAATAAGAATGAAATCTGGATATGAATCCCAGTTCTGCCACTAACTACCTATGTGACACTAGGAAAGTCATTTTCCTTATCTGAAACTCAGTTTCCTCATCTGTAAAATAATGGGGTTGTATTAGATATCTAAAATCTATTCCAGTTTTTATATAATAATCCATGAATATTTTAAGAAAGAGCTATAATTTTATCAGTGTGAGGAACTCCCACCCATTGATCACAACCTGTCTAGAATTAGAAATTCTTAAAGCAAGAGAAATTAACTGACTTCCCAGAGTCAACTAGCAAATGCCAGAGGCAAGATTTGAGTAAGATCTTTCTAACTTAACTTCAGTATCCTAGCCCCCACAGCCAAGGTCTGGAGAAGCAACCCTTGTGAAAAAGTAGTTTGCCAGCCCAATCATTATTAACACCTATGGCCAACTAACTGCCACCAACAAAGCAGGCAAGCCAGTGTATGTCACACTGAAAGAAACAGCCAGGGAGTGGCACATGCCAGGTGAACCAAATTATCACTATCACCTTGGCCATCACTTCCCTTCAGATTCTGGTAGAAATAGCCCTACATTCTAAACTCAAGAATTTAAGGTGCCAACCACCAGCCCTGCTTTCAACCAGAGCCCCTGTAGCCATCACTGAAGGAAGCAACCTTTGAGAAGGGACCTACCATTCCTACCACCTATCACTGACCAAACTAATGTGCTACTAAATTCAAGAGACTAGAGAAATAGTTGTACTACCACCTCACCCCACCTCCCAGAAAATCAGTGACTCTACTTCTAGTCTAGCCCTAACAAACAGTTTTCAGGGAAGATGCTCTTGTAAAGATTCAACCTCTCAATTGCCTCTACAAGTTCTCCTTCTTGGCAGTCACAGCTGCTAAGCACCAAGATAAGAAAGTTCTTGATACCAAAGTCCTTGGCATCATCAAACAATTTATTCTTAGAAATGGATATGCCTTTATTAACAAAAAAATGGCACTAAATATACATTACAATCAACTTTGCTGATCTTTCTTTTTGACTATTAGGTCTTTCCTTCTGCCCTACAGCTGATTTCTTTTGGGTGGTCTCTGTTAGAGTGGGAGATCTTGGAAAACAGATACTGCCTTGCTTTTCTATTTGTATCCTCAGTATTAAGCACTGTATTTACATATCATAAGCATTTAATAAATGCTTTTTCATCCATTCAGTTTATCCACCATGCAATGTTTCCTCTACCTATGAAACTGTAATATAAAATCACTAACACCATATAAAACATGTCAAAACTGTACAATTCTAGGGATGATAGTTTGTATTTACACCAAGCTTTTTGGTTAGCTTCCAAATCACTTCCCATGTATTATCACACCTGATCCTCAGCAATCTTGGGATATATGTAACTATTTAATATTACTACCCTGATTTTATAGATAAGTAAATGAAGTCTCCAATAGGTTGAGATTTGTCCAAGGTTAGTTAGATAGAAAGTAGTAGAGCTAAGATTTGAATCCATACTAAATCTTTCAACAAGCATGTTATCATAGGAAAATTAAGAGCCCCAAATTTTAATCCATACAATCACATTCTCTCAGGAATTGACCAGAACAAAGTGAATAATGCCTTTCCATCTAAGGGAACTCACAGTTGATTATTACCTAACTATCCTGACATTAATAACATTACACAATTTCAGACCAAAATGGAGCTATATTGTATCAAAGAGCATCCAAAGTAAAAGACAAATTATATGCTCCTTGATAGAGACAAACTTTTACGAAAAATCACTGATGAGACAATTCATCTAGAAACACCTGGCATTTTCTCCATCTTAAAGAACGTTCAGGGAAAAAGTTCATCAAAAATGGAATGAAGCCCCAAGCTCTTTACTGATAATCTACCTTCACTAATTTTTGCTTGTCTAGCTACAAGATGACTCAGTTTGAAAGAGTCAGAACAGAACCATAACATTCAGCTATGGACATTCAAATGTAGAATATCTTGGCCAACTGCCAATATTAAAAAGAATAAAATAAGAATTATCTTTAAAAGCACATACTTTCGGGGTGGGGGGAGAAGTAAAATTTAATTCCAAAAGCAAAAAAGCAGTACCTTCTACAGTCAACACTCAATTATTTGTACCAGTGCACAAATCAGTTGTGCATAAATCAGAAGCCATAGATAATCCAAATTTCAGACCTCTTCCAATTTGAAACACATTTTTGACCTTATATTTAAACACAAATGTGCATGCTCTGCTGGGAATTCACTTCAAATAAAATAATGAAACCACAGGAACATGGCCAATTTCCTCATTCTGCCCCATGGCTCAACTCCTCCCTCTAACTCAGATGCAAACAGAATGGAAGAACTTAACTATGTTCCAAATTTTTAATAAAAATCATACACTCTGAACCACCCATTTTCCTTCTATTCTAAACAACTTTTTGCAAGGACAAACTTCCCCAAAATGGCACAAAGCTCTAGGACAGAATGGTATCAAAGACCTGAGACTGTTCTCAAACCCAAGTAAACCCAATCTCAAAATTTCCCTAAAATAGAACTGTATAGTTGAATGTCTGGATTTAAGATTATTTCCCTGAATACTATGTAGGAAGTAAATTAAGAAAGTAGATGTGTCAACAAGCCTATAATTAATGTCAGTATATTCTGAATTTAAGAAATGGCTGAAATAACCTAGCAATAATTAAACTAATCATTAATGGAGATACCAGAATTATCAATAAAGCAAAAGTGTCTAAATTTGACCTTGAAAAGACAATAGCTATGGAAAATCAAAAGTCTGGCACAATTTTGGATTGAGATGAGTACCCTTTTCCAGTGAAACATTAAAAAACATTTCTAGAAATTTGGTCTTCCATATGTAAAGCAGAAATCAATATTTGTTAAGTAATTTCAATGAAATAATCAACCAGGCAAGTAGATGGAAGGAAACAATAAATACAGGATGTGTTTAGCAAGATGTTTCTTCATATCATGTTAAGTTAAGAAAAAAATTAAAGTTCATAGTCTAATAATGGTATATATGGTCAAAAAGCATAAGACAGCTATAAGGAAGCACAAATCCTTATCTGAAGACACTGAGAATTCCCTGCAATCTCAATAAGCTGAGAAACAACTTTTTTCATTACACCTATCCATGGATAACAATTAAGAGGCATGCCTATGTTTTGGCCTATTTTTGCTATTAGTAGATTGCATCAACTCATTAATTTGCAATCAATTTTCTCATCACCAAATAAGATGAAATTATAATGGTTAAATAAAACACTATATGGTAATGTTAAACTCACTACCTGATGTCACTCATCAACAAAAACAAGAGGTCATCATCCTAGATAAATAGAAGTGAAATTCTCTTGTAATCAACTTCACATTATTGGGAACAGAAAGGAAGAGTGTCATAATGGCTTATGTTAATAAAATCTACCAATATTACTAAAGTATGCTTGCTTGGACTATGGATCATAAAGCACCATCCCAGAAGTATATTGAGTGAAGGAGTGAAATCAACCTGATGATAAAATTTATTACAGCTAATTAACAATTAACTTGACTGTTGCTTTCATTTCTATTCTCTGTGGAAAGTATAATCTACACCTTATGGGATAGAAGGGAAAGTACTGATTCTGACCTTTGAAGAGCTCAAAATCATACCCAAAATTTTAAAACTACATAATGTTAGGTTTGAATTTTAGTTAATTCGTAGGCATTACACCATAATATAAGTACAGACTAATCAAAAGAAAGTATTGTATAGCTAAAAATTGGCTGGAATTCAAACTGTCAACCTTTTAACTTCTCTATAAGGAAAACTCACTTCCTCATAAAGCTGCCAAGATAAGGCATGTTTTGTAATTGTACCTTCCATTAATACCTCCTTCTTGGGATACTCTAAGGAAAAAAAAACTTCTAGAAAAAGATATTATCTTTTAAAGTAATACTTCAAAACTAAAGTTGTAAAAGGTCAGATATATAAGCCTGAAAGATGTAAGACAACCACTGCATATATTAGGTAAGCTAAGGATTCCACCTCATTCACCTTTTGCCCCTAAAACAACATGCTTCACCCATTATCTCCACAAAATAAATCAACCTTTGCTGTTATGATTGATGACAGGTATGTCTTAGCTTTTATTTACAAAGAGCTTCCTCCTGATGGGTCTCCTCCAGTTGTCCTGATCTATATCTTGCCATTGGACTCAGATGACCTTGGAGGAGAAAGTGAGGCTGGTGACTTTGCACAGCCCTCCTTCCCTTAAATCCAATTCACTTGTAAGCCATGGAATCATTTTCCTGATATCAATGGCCCTCTTTGAGAAGGAAGGACAAACAACAACAGCTTCCTCCTGATGCTAATAATGTTCTGACTATATAGTTTTATCCCTACATGGTGAGTTTTTTTAACCCCACATTTTGTAATGCTTTAGAACAGATTTAGGTAGTTCAAGTATTCAAATAAATCAAGGCAGTATATTTTTAAGATAAAACATTAGGGACTACACAGCACAAAATGAACCTTGTGATCTATTCTGTCCTTCACTATACATTCTTCTATAATTCCAAGAAAGTGGGAAGAAGGAACAAGTCAAGGCTGTCACTTTCTTTTCCTGGAAATCAATATAATCCTGTCTCAGTTTTCACTGGATAAAAGACTCCAAAGTTTTGCCTTCTTGTAGTTATGAACTTCCAGCTTGTGATTAATATAGCATTAATGATTTCTGCCATTTTCAATAAACAATAATTTCTGTTTTGCAGCAGATTTTTCAACACTGACTTAAGAACCAACATGGTTCAAAACAGTAGAATCTCTAGGGGGAGAAACAGCTACTTTCTCAGTCAGTATCTCTTCCTCCCCTCAGAAGAATGGAAGACTAAAATCAAATAACAGAAATGAATTATGGGCCTCATAACATGGAGCAGTATTGAAACTAATCAACCAACAGCAAAAGAAGTGAGGGGTTGTTTCTATTTTTAAAATGTTCTGGAACTTTAAGGGGAATACCCTGCAGAGAAATACGAAACCAAGCTGCACAATGAAATTCAAAATGCATTTGATGTCTTCATCCCTGCTGAGGTATTAATCCTAATCTACAAGCAGACCTCTGGTGGTGATTCATCTTGGAGCTGTCTGTATGCTGAATGTGCCCATGCATAGAGAGAAGCTCATGGACAGAACTGGGCCTCTCAAGGCAAGAGTGATTCCATAATGCAATTTTTCATTCTTACCTATGGGACAAATGAATAAAGGATTAACTAATTCCTGGCTCATAGTTCGCACTTAATAAATGCTAGTTGACTGACAACTTATAAAAAAAAGAAAAGACAGGAATCCAGCAATCAACACATAAATCTTTTCAATAAAGATCCTAAATATTTATTTACTCCAGTGGCAACTATAATGATTGTTCCCATAGTGCAGGGAATCAAAATCCACAGAACTAGATTTACTTTGTTCTGCAAATGATAACACTTTATTTCATTAAACATTAACTTCTGGTAGCAATCTCATTCTGGTTGAGTGACATGTAGCAGGTGTCAGGTCAGCAAGTCAAACAGAAGAAACACTATGACAGGAATAAAAATATTATACCTGGAGCAGGGAGAACTGCACTCAGCAGGATAACTTTCAGCAGGTTACAAACAATGTAACCAACCAGATTTGGCTTATTTTACATCCCAAGTATAAAGGTAAATGTCTGAATTTGGGTGACTATAACTTTATTGCCACAATGAAAAGGACTCGCATTATTTTGTTACAATTATGACAACCAAGGGGGAAGGGAGAAGAAACAGAGTATCAACTCTGTACATTAAGGTTATATAAGAGAAGTATCAACTCTGTGTATACTATAGTGTTACATAGCAAAACTCAGCTTAACAATAACAGGCCCAATTTGACAAAATAGAGTTGCCATAAAAATTAACTGCAGGTAGCAGAAGTTAACCCCATAATCCAGAAGAGTTTGAAGTGTTTTTATATACTCTCTGGCCTGGAGCAAAAAGAAACAACTTGCCAGCACAAACACAAATAGTATAAAATTCTCTAATCAGGAATTCCCTCACACTTATTTTTCACTAGACCTAAGCAAAACGATGTCTGAACACCCTGTAATTAACAGCAGTAATGACTGTAGCAATAAAGCTATGTATTCAAGTTTCCCTTTACTTGGGAGAATATCAATCAACAGGTGACTTAGAGAAACACACCAAGTCACTCTTTACTCCTTTCCCTAAGAGGAAATAATTTTGCAAAAAAACTTTTTTTTCTGCTCTATTTTTACAGTCTAGGGCAATGGTATTTTGGATGAACGCCAATGGTTTTCTTTTCAGGGGTTTACCAGATAAATGTCAGATTCTCAAATCATTTTAGGAACATTTCTCATACTGTTTCACAGAACAGATCAGAATTAATAAGGATCCAAGAGTTACTACTTTTCAAATGCAAATATCCTTCAATTTATTAAATATAGCCCCTCTTCCAGAATTCATCTAGTGTCTAGATAGCTCAGAGTAAAACCTTTGTTTTCCCCAAAATTAAAACCAACACATTACAGTCAGGTTATCCCCAACTCAACACCAAAGTAAGTAGCCCAGATTTCAAACTGCAGTGGGCAAGAGTGTTTTCAATTATTATGATTTCACATTTTAAATGACGATGCCCAAAGCAGAGCTCCTCCAGTGACAGTACAGTGGGGTGAGGAGAGCACCAAACAGAGTCCCTAGACTTGGATTCTAGTGCTGGTTCTATCCCCGCCCCCATCCCCAGCAAGTTGTGACCCTAGACAAGTCACAATCTCTACGTGTTTCAGTTTTCTCAGTGTTAAAAAGAGGTTAACTCGGATAATCTCTAAGGTTGCTTCCAACTGTAAAATTCTGAGGCCACGGCCCTGTGGTTCTATCACAGCTGATGATCACCATCTACCACTTGTCCTTGTCTTTGCTAGGTCATCTGTCCTAGAGCAGTTCTCCAAGGGCGGGCAGTGGGAGGCTGGGGGTAGGGAGGAAGAGGAGAACTTGGACTTCCAGAAGCCTCAGACAAGAGCTGGTGGTGACAAACTTAAAGCTGTTCTAACAAAAGGGTACATCCAATTTGTTTTCTCCAGCTTCAACTTGAACAACTCTTTAAGGGGTTAGATTTATTCCTCCCCTCTAGTTACTGGCTTTACCTTTCTCCTTGTTTGGTGTTAGAAGGGGGAGGGTGCAGGACAGTCTGATTCCCCTCCATCTCCACCACGCACTTTGTATTCAGTTCCAGTTCTGGCAAGGGGGCAAAAGAGAAAGAAGAACGTTGCAAAGTCTGGGCATCCATCACCCAAGCCCTCCTCCCCCTGCACGGACGACAAATGTCCCGAGCTTTGGGTGGGCTGCATCCAATCCCAACGCTCCCCCTCCACCAGGCTTGACACTCTCTTTTGGAGTAGTCCTGGGGGACGGAGGGGTAGGGGGGTTGGCCCGGCAGCAGCTCCCAGGCACGGCTTGGGGCAGAGGCGTGGAGGAGGAGAGTCCAGTTGGTGCACGGGAGGACAGCACCAGCCACTGGAGATGCAGAGCTCTCAGCGGCGGCCACTCTGCTCGGCTCTCGGCCCTTCCACCCGCCGGCTTCCCTCCTTCCCCTCCCACCCCTCCACCCCCGCCCGCCCGCCAGCAAGCCTCCCCACCCCGAGAGCTTTCCAAAGTTGCCCTCCTGCCGCCGAGCCAAGGGAGGAGGAGGAAGAGGAGGAGGAGGAGGGTGGGGGGCGCAAAGATACTTACCTCGCCTGTTCATGGGCCGAACTCTCACGGCAACTTTTACCTTGGTATCCGACATGTTTCCCGAGCCCCCTGCCCTCCCCTCCCCCAGCCAGCCCCGCACGCGCCCGGCGCCCGGACTCCGCGGCTCCCCGAGGGCGGCAGCCCCGCTCACAGGGCGCCTCGCGGGGAAGCCTCAGTGCGCGGCCTCGGCCGCTGCGCCGTCTGCAGCGAAGGGCGGTGCGACGTCGGAAGGTCCATCCCGGGGGAAGCTGCCCGAGAGCAGAGAGGGGCGGGCGGGAGGAGGGAGGAGGGAGGGGGCGCGGAGCGCGGAGCGCGGAGCCCAGAGCCTGTCGCGGCGGCGCCTGAACTCTCCCTTCTCTAGCCTCGTTTGCATAACTGAGCTCCCCGCGCGGGCGCTTCTCGCCGCAGCCCGGGCGGCGGCTCCATCCCGACCGCCATCTTCCGCCCTCGGCCCCGGCGGCGGCGGCGGCAACTCCCGGCTCCCAGTTTCCCGAGCCTCGCTCTCGGTCCAACAGGCAGCGGCTCCGGAGAAAGCCGGAAACGGCCGAGTAGCGCTCGGCGGGGGCGGGGGCAGCGCGGAGCCCCGGAGCTGCCCAGTGCGGGCCGCGGAAAGGCACGAAGAGGCTCGGGCCGGGCTGGCGGGGCGGGCTGGCGGGGCGGGCCGTCGCTCCTAGCTCTCCCGAGGCTGGCCCGGGCTGGAGCGGGGAGCGGCTCTCGGGGGCGGCTGCATTGTTTCCAGCGGGGGGCGGGCCTCCCGCCCCCGCCCTGGGCCACACCTGCGTGGGCGCCCCGCTGAGCTTCTGCCCCGAGGGATCCCACCCGCAATAGCGAAACTCCCTTCTCTGCTTTACGCCAGCCTCCACCCCAGGCCGCAAAGCCCGGGACCAAGCGAGAGTCTCTCTGACACTTCCCCCGGGGTGGGCAGGTCTCATTCACGAACCCAAATACTAGGCAAACAGAAAAGCGCTTGCAATGCCTTCCCTCCTATTCGCTGACTTCCATAATAATCCTGGTCTTCCAAGCTTCAGTCCTGGCGCTCTGCTCTTCTCTTCCCTCCCCCTCCCTTTTGGACCTGTGGTGCATAGGGAACTTCCAGTATAGACAATTACCTCCACAGTGCCAGATTTAACTCTCTCTCTGTCTCTCTGTCTCTCTCTCTGTCTCTGCCTCTGTCTGTCTGTCTGTCTGTCTGTCTCTGTCTGTCTGTCTCTCTCTGTCTCTGCCGTTGTCTGTCTGTCTCTGTCTGTCTCTGTCTGTCTCTGCCGTTGTCTGTCTGTCTCTGTCTGTCTCTGTCTCTGTCTCAGTCTCTCTCTGTCTCTCTCTGTCTCTCTCTCTGTCTCTCTCTCTGTCTCTCTGTCTCTCTCTGTCTCTCTCTGTCTCTCTCTCTCTCTCTCTCTGTCTCTCTCTCTCTCTCTCTCTCTGTCTCTCTCTCTCTCTCTCTCTGTCTCTCTCTCTCTCTCTCTCTCTCTCTCTCTCTCTCTCTCTCTCTCTCTCTCTCTCTCTCTCTCTCTCTCTTTGTCTCTGTCTTTGTCTCTGTCTCTCCCAAGTGACTTCTGCAGGGATTGAACTACCCTCAGCCAAATGCCTGTCCCCTACTTCAGGCCTCATGGAACAACACATAATGATGTGCTCCCTCAGTAATGTTACAGTTTTTTCCTCTGGTTTTTTAAAAATCTTTTTGACATGCTTATATGGAGGAGAGGAGGCGTTGCTTTACTTGAGTACTATTGCAAGGTTATTGTTCACAACCATACCAAAGCATGGTAGATGATGGGAAAGGAGATGCTAAGTGAGCTCAATTTAGAAATTAGCCTTCTTTCTTGTTCCTTCATTACAATGTTATCTTCTTTGGTGCCTTAGACCATAAAACAGCTTAAGTTACTATGTATGTTGTACATAATTCCTATTTTGGAGAGGTTTAAAATGTCATGAGGATCAAAGAAATTGTCTAGACCCAGAAATTTCCATCAACTCAGTTCAAATGCCAGCTGCCACACAAAGCCTTTCTTGCAACTGTTTTAGTTCATATAGATGTCCTTTTTCTTAGAAGTCCTATGATACTTATTTGTAGCATCATCATTGTTGCCCTACCTCACATTTATAATAACTCACTTTATGGTTTAGGCTTGCTTTATGGCACATGGTGAATAAAGAGGTTCTCTCAGCATCAAGAAGAGCTGAGGTCAAGTCCTGTCTCTGATTGCTACTGACCCTGAGCAAACCCCTTATCTTCTCAGTGCCTCCCCTAAAAAATTCTCCAATACTGTAAGTTGCAAAGAAGATGCTGATCTATATTGGCAAAGGGAGTTTCCTCACTGGGAGTTCCCTGTATCAGTGAAATTTTAGGTCAGGTTATTTTTTAATGATTTTCAAAGTATTAGACATTCATCATTCCATTTGATCTTTATCCATTCCAATATTCCTATGGTGTAAATAAAGAAGTTATTATTGTTCTCACTATATAAATGAGAAGAAATGGATCAGAAAGCATCCAGCAAAGGGAAGCCAGGATGAAAAGGTCTTGAGCTAATGTCATAAGAGGATCAAATGAAAGAAAAAGAAAAGATTTTGGAGAGATATTACGTTTGCCTTCAAATATTTAAAGGATTGTCACATACAAGAGGAAATAAATTTGTTTTGGTTGACCCAGAGGCTACAGCTAAGAGCAATGAATGGAAGTTGCAGAGAGGCATATTTATGTATGATATGAGGAAAAACTCAGTAACAATTAGAGATGTGGGAAACTGAAATAGGGTGCCTTGGGAAGTAATGGATTTCCCTTTACTAAAGGTATTCAGGCTAAGACTGGATGAAACTGGGAAAAAAATTGGAAGAATTGAAAAAAAAATTGATCTCATTTAATCTAACTTCTTACATAATATATGAATCCTAACAGATGGTCATCCAACCTCTGATGGAAAGCTTTTGATGATAGAAAACTCTGGACATATACTGCTTCATTCCTGGAAATTTCCAATTTTTATAATGCTTTTTGTTTGTTCTTGGTTGGAGTTTTTTGAGACAAATGTCTTCCTATTTCAGTGAGATCTCTCTCAACTAGCTCTCTCTATCTGTAACGGATACTTAAAGGCCCATTCCCACCGGTGATCAGCATAGGACTTTTGATCTTCTTAATTTCCAGGCTAAGCCAGTTCAACCCATTCGCCAGCTCCTAGAGGTTCACAATATTGGTTCAGGACTTAGTGCAGACACCTGATCAGTTTTAACCATTTTGCAACTCAGAATTCCTTATCTCAAGGTTTTAATAGCCTCAACCTCCCCTTTAGGAAGAATAACAGGCATGTGCCACCTCATCAAGATGTAATTATTTAGAACTTTAATTAGAACTGAATTTAGCACTGAAATTTCTCTCATAATTTTTATTCAATTAACCTTCTGGAGCAGTATAGACTGTGTCCATTTCTCCCATAGAACAATCCTTCATGTGTTTGAACACAGATGTAAAGTCTAACCTAAAGTCTTCTCTTGGCATAATGTCTCCAAATCTTTCAATAGTTTCCATGCACTTTACCATCTTGGTCAGTCTCCTGTTGATTCATTCCAGTGTGTTAATGTCTTTCTTAAAATAATGGAATTCATAACTAGAACAGAACTTGGAGATAATAGCTCATATTTTCATACAATGTTTTCTTCCTAAAATTCCCTGAGGTAGTTATTGCAAATCTCCATTACCTACATTTTAAAAAAAATAAAGCATCTGAGAGAGAATAAGTGACTTGTCCAAGGTCACTTAACTTGCAAGTATTAGAGCCAATTTTTGCATCCAAGGCTCTTGTGACTCCAAGTCTAGCACATTTTAGAGATTATCTAGTGCACCTTACTTTGCTCATGAAGTAACTGTGTCCCAGAGAGATTATATATTTGCCCAAAGTAATATAGAAACTAGGTTGCAGAGTGACCCCAACTCTAGAGATTTTTGCTAGAATATACTACTTTATTAATATATTATCCAGAACTGGAAATAACACTCCAGATGATCAGTAATAGGCAGACACAAAAATTATGAGAGACTCAGCATAGTACAGTCAGGGAAAACAAGGCTATCAGGCACCGGCTTCAGGAAACAACATTGGGGGAAAAACCTCTTTTAACAGGAGCAATAATTAACTGTGAGACATTGATAATTGGTTACTGCTAGTATAATTAGACTATCCAGAGTGAGTCTGCCGTGTCAGAGTCTGCAGTGTGATTGTTAGGCAGAGTAGGGAAGGATCCCAAACAAGTGGTCAAGCACCTCATGAGGATCTTAGGTACCTTCTTTGCCTTTAAATAATCTACAGTTAGCTCAAGAAGATATCCAGGTGATGCATCTTATGTTTAGGTGTATGTTCCCAGGAGAATTGCCACAGAAATACCATTTATCTGTTCTCTGAAGTTGAGGGAGCAAGTTGCATGGCAGGATAATCACCCAATAATGAAATTCAGTGTCCCTAGACTTACTTGCCTGTCCCCTTTATGCCAGAAGTTGTTACTTAAGGCCCTGCCCTAAGAGCATGCTTGTTCTAGGCCTTTGAAACTTATACAATCTAATCAATACTAAATAAAGTGAACCTAATACTTCTCTCAATCAAGATGTTTTGTTTCTATTAATGCAACCCAAAATAGAATAAGTGCTTGTTGAATGAATTAATGAATAATTACAACTGAAAGTAGGCACCATGAAAGTGATAGAATTTAAGATATGTTTTGAATAGTACTTGAGAGGTAATATGTAGGGTTTGAAAAAAGGGGTATTTCCAAGAGAGGAACAGCATGACAAAGTATGTGGAAGTAGAAGGGAGAATTACTTGTTTGAAGGACAGTGAATGGTCTGGCTGAATAAGTCAAAATGAAGTGGAACTGGGAAAAAAATTGAGTTCAACTCCCTCAACATTAATCCAAACCTGTCGGGGAGTGACTACAAAATAATGAAGTCTTCTGTGTGAAGGAAAGAGATCTAGGATGATGGGCAAAATGTAAGAGAAAAATGTAAGAGAAAACCAGTAAACATATTCAAACCTGTTCTCCCCAAGACTAAATAGATGCAAGAAATCCATATCTATCTATCTATCTATCTATCTATCTATTTATCTATCTATCTGTCATCTATCTATCTATCTATTGCCATGGAAACTTCTACTTAAAATAACAATTTACAAACTGGACAACTTTTTCAAAGCAAATAGCCACCTACCTAACATTTTCACCATTCAGCACTAAAGATCCATCCTGTCATGCTCCTCCACTTCCAAACAACACCTTGTGGGACATTTACCTTCATAAATATCTAATTACTATCATGGCTATATTTTGTTGATCACTATATACCTCTAAATGTATATGCAAATATGTAACAATAACCATACATAAAAATATTTCTGTCACCTGTAATTTGGATCAAACATGAGCTACCTAAGTAGTACTAAGCCACTAGTACTTTGAAAATCATTGCCTTAGAAATAATTTCAAGAATCTCTATCACAAGAATTTTGACCTCATAAAATTAAAAAGCTTTTATATGAATAAAATCAATAGACAGAATTGCAGGAGAGTGAAGTGGGGAAAATATTTGCATCTTGTATCACCCATGAAGGGCTGATGTTCAAAATACACTTAAAATAGAAAAATGGTCAAAAAATATGAACAAAAGATTTGAAAAGTAAATAACCTTCATAAAATACACTCTCATAGTAAAAGAAAAGCAAATGAAAACAACTCTAAGGTTTTATCTCATTCCATGCAAATTGGCCAAGATAAGAATAGTCATGGATAGAGAAGCTGTGAGACTAAAATCATACTAGTTTACTGCTGAAGTTGTAAAGTAGTTTAGATATTCTGGATTTCAATTTGGTATTATGCATGAAAGGTGACAAAATTAAAATTATCTATACTCTGACTCAGAAATCCAATTACTGCCATATTACTAAGGAATACAAAGGGAGAAACAAAGATCCTATACGTAACAAAATGTTCATGTACCACTTTTTGTGGTGGCAAAGACCTGGAAACAAAGGGACCCATTAATTAGCAAATGGCTAAAAAAATTATGGTATATAAATTATATACTATATAAATTATATACCATATAAATTATATACCATATAATTACATACCATGTAATTTTCCAGTAAGAAATGATGAATATTAGGAAGTGAGCAAAACACGGAGATATTTGTATAAACTAATACAGAGAAAAATAAGAACTACAGAGTAAATACAGACCTACATAACTTGAAAAAATTAATTTTTTATTGGCAAAGTCATGACAACCTAATAAAAGTGGGAATAACACCCAAATGAATTTATTTAGTTAGTTCTGGACAGACCAAACTACCAAAGGATTATTTAGCAGAACTGGAAAAAAATAACAAAAATCATTTGGAGGATCAAAAAGTCAGGAATCTCAAGGGAAATAATGAAAAAAAGGAGGAAGGAAAGGGGCTTTTTAGTAGAAGTTTGAAAAATATACTACAAAGCAGTTATTCTCAAAAATTATTTCGTACTGTATCAAAAAGAAAGAAGTCTATCAATACAATGGATTGTGGGGATAATAAGCATGTATTAAGCATCTATGCGCCAGTAGCTTTACAAATAATATTTCATTTGATCTTCACAATGATTCTGTGAGTTAGGTACCATTATCATGCCCATCTGTAGTTGAGGAAACTGAGGTAGAGGTTATGTGATGTGCCTAGGGTCACATAACTAGTAAATGCCTAAGGTCATATTCAAGCTCAGGTCTTCCCCAGGCTCTATCTGCTGCACCATCTAGCTATATAACATAAAAGCAAACAGTAGCATGGTATTTGATGAACTTAAAGATCCCAACTGCTGGAGTTAGGACTCACTATTCCACAAAAATTACTAGAAAAACTGAAATACAATACGGCAGAAATTAGGTATAGATTAATATCTCACACTATATCCCAAGATAAATGCCAAATGAATAATGATTTGGATACAAAGGATGACTTCATTAAAAAAAATTAGAGGAACAAGGAAGAAATTACCTTTCAGATCTATAGAGAAGGAAAGAATTCATGACCAAACAAAAAACAGAAAGGATCATAAAAGATAAATTGGTCAATTCTGATTATATAAAATTAAAGCATTTTTGCAGAAACAATACAAATGCAACTAAAATTAGAAAGGATATGGTTAACTGGAAGGAAAATCTTTGTAGCAAGTTTCCCTAATAAGGTTCTTATATCCAAGACACATAAAGAATTTATTCAAATTTGAAAGAGGCATTCTCTTTTTTAAATTATTAATGTATTTGTTTTCAGTTTTCTACAATCACTTCCATAAGTCTTAGAATTTCTTTCCCTCTCACCCTTCCCCTTCCCTGAGATGGAATGTGATCTTATATGGTTTCTATACATACATTCTTATTAAGCACATTTTCACATTAGTCATGTTGCATAGAGGAGTTACAATGAATGGGAGAAGCTATAAGGAAAAAAAAGCAGACCAAAATAAAGCATAACACAAAAGAACAATATATACCAACACTATAACAATGTAAAATTGAAGGTCACTAAAGGGAATTTGAAGTCTCATGGTAGAAAACATAATGAAAATTCTGGAGAAGAGATAAGGAAATAAAAGCTCCTCACACCGAAGAGGAGAAGGACAAGTAGGGCAGATTACTGGGTAAATTATCAGGCAAGGTTTCTTTGTTGGATGTTTTTACTTAGCTGTTTTTCCTCATCACAAGAGAAATTTCATTATGAACATAGAAAATTAATATAATGTCAAAAAAAATTGATAAAATGCATTTTTAAACCAAGAATCCTCATCACATATAAAGTCTCATAAAAAAACAGTTTCTATTTACCGTCCAAGAATTTTCTCAACGTCTTCTCAATGATATGATGAATGTAGTTTGTAAACTATTAAATGATAAATGTGAATTACTTTGGTTATAAAAATTATTTTAGAGCTTAACATCTTCAATTGAATTCAACAAGCATTTACATATTATGTGCCACTGTGCTGAGCATTGTACTTCATGCTGGAGGAGATAGAAAGTTTAGACAATATTATGTTTTTATGGTCTTGTAGCGAAATACGGCACATGCATCGGTGGCTATAACACACAGAAAACTCATCAGAGAGGTACAAAATAAATTCTATTAGAAGTTGAGGCTTCATAAAGAAGCCCTTTGATTTGGACTTTCAAAGAATCTCAGAATTGGCAAGGATGCCAATTGTTATCTACTTTAACCAATATCTGAACAAAAATTCTCCTGAATTGGCACTGATAACGGGGCATCTAATCTTTGTTTGAAAATTTCTAATAAGAACGAAAGTACTACTTCCCAATGTATCTATCTGTTCCACTTCTAGCCAGCTCTAATTGGTAGGAAATGTTTCTTCATATCAAGTTCTGATTTGTCTCTTTGCAACTTCTACCTATGACTGCTAGTTCTATTCTCTAAGACTAAGAGTACTAAGTAATTCTAGTTCCATGTGGAAGCCCTTTAAAAAGCTGGAGATAACTATCATAATAGCCATAAGTCTATTCTTCTCCAGGCTGAATATTCCCCATACATTCAATACATCTTCTTATGGCATGATATCAAGGCTCCTCATCAACCTGGTAGCTCTCATCCTCCAGCTTATCAATGCCCTTCCTAAAATTTGGCAATCAGATAGGATTCTATCTGTTTTCTGACCACAGAAGAGTGCAACACAATTACCATCTTTTTCTACTGGATGCTACACCTCTCAATGCAATCTAAGATCAGATTAGATTTTTTTGGCTACTATATCACGCTTTTGGGTCATACTGAACAATCTACTAAAACCACCAATTTTCTTTTCAGACTAAATTCTGTCCAGCCATGCCTTCCCTGTCTTTCAACAAGTATTCAGTTCCACAAGCATGTATGAGGTACCTACTGTGTTCTAGACACTGGGCTAGGTATTAGGGAAATAAACAAAAAAGTTTTCCTTCAAGGAGTGTACATTCTACAATAAAGGAAAGAGTCCAAGGGAAGGGGATGAACTGAGGAGGTGGGGAGAGGGGACTATATGCACAGATAGGTAGACATACTACATAAAATAAATAAAAAGTAATTTTCTGGGGAGCACTGGCAAATAGTGTAGTCAAGAAAGGCCTCACATGAGAAAGTGTATATTAGGATCACTCTGGAAAGTACACCACCAAGGTAAGTGAACTTATCCACAGCATTCAAAACTTCTCCATTTGTTGTAACTGATGATTCCATGTATGGATAGTGGCTGATGGAGCACCTGTGTTTTCTTGGTGTTAATTATCAGGCCAAAATTAGCACAGGTAGCAGAGAATTGATCCATACTTTGTTGCATCTCGGCTTCAGAGGCTGCATTGAGCACACAATCATCTGCAAACAGAAAATCATGCACCAATACTCCCTCCACTTTGGTCTTGGCTTGTAGCCTTTTCAAATTGAAGAACTTACCATCAGTACGATAGTAGACCTTGATGCCATGTTCATCCTCATTGAAAGCATTTGACAACGTAGCTGAAAATATCATGCTAAAAAGCATGGGAGCAAGCACACAGCCCTGTTTCACTCCATTTGTGCCTGGGAAGGCACAAAAGCATAGTCCACTATCCAGAACCCACAGGGTACTGTGCTCTATGACCAAAGGAGAATTGAGAAAGCACAAAGTAAACATAGGATGCACAAATTTGGGATATCCACCCCAAATATTCACATGGTCTATCTGTGCCAACCTGTGGTAGAGCCTTCTGAGCTCATAATGGTCTGTTCAGCCGCAGTCAGACACATTGAAATCTCACTTTATCATGGTAATGTCATTTTGGTCCTCTTCAAGAACAAAAGGACAACAACCCTTAGGATCATTCATTGCAACAATTTTAAAGAGGAATATTTCTGTGTTATAGGAATTTTAAAAATAAAAAAAGACGATCAATTTCTCCTATTTCAATTCCAATGTTTGTCAGCAAATGTCTCTCCAAATATGGGAAGATGATAAATAAACTTTTATGAATAAGGAGGGAAGAAGAAAACCCAGGTACAAGACTTACATTTCCAGATGAGATTTTTAAAAAGGTATTCTGTACAGCCCATCAAGGCCTCAAGACAGATGAAGACAGAATGGGTACAATCTTCCAACTCTACCTCCAGAAGAGGTGAGAGGTTGGGGCAGCTCCTTAGATGGCTTTGGATCTTTCCCATTTTATTCAGGATAAGTTATATTTCTGATATATTTGAGATATTTCCTCCCTTGGGGCAGGTAGGTGGCACAGTGGATAGAGCACTGGGCCTGGAATCAGGAAGACCTGAGTTCAAATTCACCTCAGACACTAACTATGTAACCTTTGGGAAGTCACTTAACCCTGTTTGCCTCAGTTTTCTCATCTGTAAAATGATCTGGAGAAGGCAATGGCAAACCACTCCAGTATCTTTGCCAAAAACAAACAAAAAAACCCAATGGTGTGACAGAGTCAAAAACTACTGAATAACAACTCCCTGTTTTCAGGGCTAGCTCCAGGATAGCGACTGGGGAGGAACCTAGGTATTATCTGTCAACTCTGCTTCCGAATCTATACTTTAATATCTTTGAGCATTATAATTGGTTGAAGGTGATAAACGGGGACAGTATTGGAATAGTCTATCTATGCAAGGTCGTGTCAATGTTTTCTATGATCCCAGGTGTTATAGGACCATTTAAGCCCAGACGGAAATGTCTATAAAGTTACAATTAGGGAAACAGGAGGAGACTTTTCAGTTACTTTTAGGGGTAAAAAATAGAAGATAGAAACAATGAAAACTTCATAGTTATAAAGGACAGTAAACCACTGATACTGGGACAAATATTCCTCCAGGACCTTTCAATTTCTAAATTGCCAGACTGCTGCCAAAAGGATAAGAGGCCCTTGGGTTGTCTCTCAAGTGAAAGCGAACTTTCAAAATGAAAGTGATCAGAGTTCTTTTGATGGAGGTGCTTACAGCCTTTTTCTTGGTGTTCTACATATGAATGTGAATTCAGACTCTATAGAAGACAGTAAATAAACTTCTAGTAAACATGGATCCCAAGGAAGGGAGAGTCCTCAATTATTAATATAACTATATAAATATTTTTATGCATGTAAACCTCTTCTAGAAAATAACATCAACTAATTTACATTCCTGGGGCAGTACGGTACATCACTACCATCATCCTCATCCTCACCGTTCCAATTTATATGGTTTACAAATTATAAACCTTTATGGTTTATGAAAGACATTATTATTATCAGGCATTTGTATAACCTTTCACTACACATTTCACATGCATGATTTCATTTGATCTTTACAGTGCCTTTCTAAGGTAGACACTACAGCTGTTGTCCTCATTTTACTGATGAAGAGAAAGACTCAGAAAGGGTCTGATGACTTTTCCATAATCACAGAACCAGTAAATACCAGTGATGGAATTGGAGCTCAGATCTCTCTTCACTCCAAGTCTAATACTCTTTCTGTAATATTCATGTTAGATTAAGAACGTTCATATTATTATTCCCATTATAAAAATAAGAAAGCCCAAAAGCAAGGAGGTTAAGCAATACCCATGAACACACAGATAGCAAGTACTTAAATTTCTCACACCTAGGTCTTCTGACTCCAAAGGAGACTGCTGCTTCTCCCTCCCACCATACTACGTTTTACCTCTCAAAAACAAACTTTTCAAGACTATGTGCAGATGATATGAGAATTTTCAGTGTCCTTACTAGCTACTATTGAAATAAGCCAGCATAAGATATAGGCAGACAGGTAAACTGCAGGTTCACTCATAAGTGTGATTTATATCATCAATAATAGGTAATGGACTCAGCAGATGACATATGTATGTGTGTGTACATATATGTAATATGATAGATATGTATATACATACACACATATGTATAGGAGAGTGTATATATGTGTGTGTGCATATATATGTGTGTGTATGTTTACATATACACACACATGCAAATATTCTCCCTGCCAAAGCTTTTGTAGCTATAAAGGCAGGGAAGTACTGAAGGAGATATTCAGTATTTGTTGAACTATTAGGCAGTTTTTTTAAAAATTGCAAATGTAGAACAAAATGAAGTCATTTGTATTTTGCCAAAAATCCGGAACACAGATCACATCCCTTTATAACCAACAGTAATAAGAAATGTGTATCTATTCATTCAACCAACATTTATTAAGCACCTATTGTGTACAGAGCACTGTATTTAAGTTCTGGGGAAGAAAGCTTAGCTAAGACTCAATTCCTACCCTGATCTTTTAGAGTTTACATCTTAGGAGAAATTACATTATTGCTTGACTGAACCTTAGATCTTACTATTAGCTCCATATTTTAACCACTAGAACTAACTTTTAAAAATAAGCCAAAGTCTTTGTTGGTTCTGATGTTTACACATGTTTTCTAAGCAATATTGGATGGAATTTAACTTCAGTAAACCAAATAATTTGTTCATTCCTTTAGAATACCTTACAAGATTTAACTTCTAATAATAGTAATATAAATAGAATGATCTTTAGAGAGCCTAGAGAGTCCTGGTTGCTCAAATTATTAAAACTTATTGTGGCTCTATTTCTCTATTTCCATAAATAGAATTAAATATTCAGTTTATTCAAATGCTATTAAATTTAATAGAATGTCATAAAATGCTTTTGAGATCTGAAAATGAAAGATGCATTGCAAATATAAAGTATAGTATACCATCTTTAAGCCTTTGAAACCATATGTATGAATGGGAAATTCCTATAGGGCAAGGAGGATGTCTGCTTTATGAAGCACTTAGTATGAGCCCTGTACAGGTGGGCCGGCCTTTAATCAACTTTCTTCTCCCCCAGTGCCTGAGGTCATATCAATGAATGACATTAATGACCCTCAAGGCGGCCAATTCATTCATTTTAGTTCTGCTGTGATAACGACTAATTACCGCAACAAAATAATAAGGTAATTGACAGCAATCATGAAAGCAGTTGAAAAAAAATAGATGGGCTATGCAATCACTTTCCTGTACAGAGAAGCAACTAAAGTTACAACCTGTCAATTACTAAGTAAGAGAGTGACCTTATGTAGATGCACCCTGCAACTTGACAGAACAGTAGTTTCACAAATAGCAGCAAAGCAGCTGATATAAACCATCACAGGAATTTCAGAAGCTTACGCCTTCTACAAGACCAAGCATTATGACTATTTTAGTCAGAAATAAGTTGTCAAACTGGCTGTCTGGATGACGTTAAAAACTGCCATATTTTAAATACTCAGAGGCTGATCAAAAATTTTTTTGGAAAGGCAAGAATAATCATAGGCACAATCTATTATTTAAATGTCAAATTTCCTGTAAAGCCAGTTAACAATCCAGATGTGCATCATACAACATGTGTTTCAGCAAAATAGCAATTAGACTTTACATTGGTATTGTGCTTTAGTTTACAAGGCATTTTCATATGTGTCCTATAATTTGATCCTTATAACCTGTGAGGGGCAGCATGATGGAATAGACAGAGAATCTCCTTTAGTCAAGACCTGAGTTCAAGTTTTGCCCCTTGACACATACTGACTGTGTGACCCTTAGTTGTCACTTAATCTCTCAGTGCCCAGACTCTCCCTCTGTCTCCCTCTCCCTCCCTCCCTCCTTTTTTCTCTCTCTCTGTCTCTTCCTCTTTTCTTTCCTCCTTCCTCTTCCTTCCCCCTCTCTCCTTTCTCTTCTTTATCTTTCTGTCTCTGTCTCTCTGTCTGTCTCTCTCCTTCTCTCCATATATTTTCTTTCTCTCTCTCAAACACACTCCTACACACATTGCTTATATATTTATACACACTAAATATATATATACACATATACATACATACTCGCATCTGTCATTTATCTATCCATATCAATATATATATGTGTGTGTGTGTGTGTACACACAAATATGTGTGTGTAAACACACACATGTACACACACACAAATCCAGTTTCTGAGTCTAGAGGAATCCTCAATTTGCTTCTTATCTAAGAGTCAAAAAATTGAGAATGGGTAGAACCCCTGCCCACCAGCCTTGCTATGAAGTTATGAACATTTCAGTCAGGCAAGAAATTTACCTCAGTTTGGCAAGAAACATGGACACAAATTATATCTGCACATCTCTGTCTGGTGTAAAAACCACTCAACCTGTTCTTGGCTTGAACCATACTGCTACTTCTCATACAGATGTGTGATATCCAGTCTAGCATGAGAAAGAGCTGTGATGCTTGGTTGGGTAAATGATGAAAACTGGGCTCTTAGACATGATTTTGTCTTCAGCGCCTTCTGTATCCCTTCACTGAGAGAGGGATCCACTGGGGACGTCTATGAGATAACAAAAATAACCAAGAGGAGAACATCAAAAAAGTAAGCCCCTTTTGAGGAGACTTTAACTTCATTATTTCAAGGATCTAAAGTGTGGAAATTCCCTCCTTTGACACAGGTCACAAAACCTCTATGACATAGGAAGCAGTTTCTGAGAGTTGCTATATATGAAAAATTCATCATCCTTTGACCAAAGCTGATAAACAACATTCCATCTCCAATTTCCATGCCTTTTCACTCTGTCCCTGCCTCAGTTCCACTTCTTAGAATCTCTAGCTTCACTCCAAACTTAGCTAAAATGCCACTCCCTGCATGAGCATTTTCCTGATACTCTCAACTGCTAGTGCTTCTCCAAACCAAAATTAACTTGCACTTAGTTTTTACATATTTGTATTGTACACATTGTATCCTCTAATGAAATCTAAACTTAAAGACAGAGATGCTTCCTGTTGATCCCTGTATCCTAGCACAGTGTTTGGCACATGGAAGACTCTTAATAAATGCTTATTGATTGATAACTACATGAACTTTGATGTTACATAGCAGCATAAGGGAAAACAGGGACCAGAAAATAGAGCCAGTCTTAGGAAAAATTATAACAGTCTAGGTTCATAGTTTTAGAGTTGGTTATAACCTTAGAACTTGTTGAATCAAACCTCCCTGTTTTATAGATAAGGAAACTGAGATCAGAGCGGTTAGATGATTTGCTGAAGGTCTCACAGACAGTGAGTTCCAGAGTCTGTACTAAAATTCATTTTCTCTCACTCCAAAGCTAATGCCTTTCCCATTTTACCACACTGCCTCTCTAACTTTTTGAAGTTTGTTTCCACCATTCCATTCACTTTTACTTCATACAAATTCCCTTAATAAATGAGGTGATATTCTGTGCAACCCTTGACCAACCTTTCCTGTCCCTGGACCTTCATGTTGGTCTCTCTTACCCCTTTCAGGATTTAGAGCAGTTACATTGTTCCTCTTCTCCCCTGATAGTGATCTGTTTGATGCCTCCTCTTCTCAGGTTAGGTATCTAATCAGATAAACTAATCTATGTTAAAATGGTCTTTTGGAGAAAACTTATATTTTGATTGTTGTTAGAGGTATATTGCTATAAGAACTAGAGCCAGGTAGGAGGAGAGGCTTATACCATGGAAGAAGGGGTTGGAAGAGATCTTTTGGGACATTTTTGGTCTTATGAATCATAGAATTTCAATAAAATTCAGTTCAACATATTTATTAAGAACCCACCATGTGTAAAGCATCATAATGCGGATAGAAAGACAAAAAAATAAATCCCACAGTCTCTGCACTCATTGAACTTAACGGTATACTGTGGGGATGTGGCCTGTACCTAGATATGTTAGTAGATGGTAGGAAATGAGATTTCCCAAAGAAGTGCTGTAGAAATGTTTGAACAGTCAAAGAACAGGGAAAGCCTCTGGAGGAGGTAAAACCTCGAGCTGAGCCCAGGACAAGGAAGGTAAGGATTTTTAATGATGACATGAGGAGAGATAGGAGATTCCAGGGACTTTCCAGACAGAGAGGCTAGGTGACTTGACTTCCTGGCTCTGGGGTCAACCCTATCCATTATGTCATTCTACTTCTTTAAATTCTACACTGAATTTATTTTTTCCTATAAACCAGAGAGTTTTGCTGTTGTTGTCTTTTTCTTAAGCAGAGGAGTAGCTTTCTTAGACATATTAGCTGAGTATATCACTTTGGTAGCTGTGTGAAGTGTGGCCCCCAAGTCTTCCCCTCTTTCTATCTCCCTGGCCCAACTAAATTTGTCCTAGCAACAGAAACTCCTAGTTATCTTTACAGAAACTGGAATAGAATTGTTTCAAGCAAAACAAGTTGAAAGTACTTAATTC
Organism: Notamacropus eugenii; assembly: GCF_028372415.1. Classification (NCBI taxonomy): domain Eukaryota; kingdom Metazoa; phylum Chordata; class Mammalia; order Diprotodontia; family Macropodidae; genus Notamacropus; species Notamacropus eugenii. Next base: position 190,689,461 of record NC_092875.1, read on the forward strand.
TTACTTTTAAAAATATTCTTATTATCTTAAAACAATTCTAATTTTTAAAATGTGTTTACTTTAATTTTTCAATTAGCATTTATTTTCTTTCCTCCTCCCCCTACCTCCAGTGGAAAAAGAAAAAAGGAAAAACAAAACAGTAGACTGTGAATAGTCAGGAAAAAAACTCCAAATTCCCATACTGATCTTTTCTAAAAATATATGTCTCATTCCATATCTTGAATCTATCACCTTTTGGTCAGGACATGTCTTCATCATCAGTACTCTGAATTCATAGTTGGTCATTATATTGATCAAAATTCTTGATTGCTTCAAAATTGTTTTTCTTTATGATGTTATTATTGTATAAATTGCTCTTTTCATACAGATCTTTTCAAGTTTTCTCTGAAACTATCTCCTTTCTCATTTTTACAGCATAATAATATTCCATTATATTCATCTGCCATAATTTGCTTAATCATTCCCCAAATAATGGGCATCCCTTCAGTTTCCAGCTCTTTGCTGCTGTGAAAAAACATATGATCCCTTTTCATTTTTCTGTGGTCCCCTGAAGGGTATAGGCCTAGTATGGAATTACTGAGACAAAAGCTATATGCACATCTTAGTAACTTTAGGGGTATAGTTCAAAATTGTTTTCCAAAATAGTTGGATCAATTCATAGCTCCATCAAGAGTGTATTTATATGCCAATTTTTCCATAGCCCCTCTAACAATTATCATCTTCCAGTTCTGTCATCTTTGTTGATCTGAGGGATATGAGGTAGAATTTCAAGATTTTTTTAATTTGTATTTCTCTAATTATTAGTGACTTAGAGAATTTTCATATGCTTGTGATAGCTTGGGTTTCTACTTTTGAAAATTGTCTATACACATTCCTTGGTCATTTATCCATTGGGGAATGGCTCTTCTTGTAAATTTGAATCAACTTCTTTGGTATCTTAGGAAAGAGGCCTATTAGAGATAAAATTTCTGAAAAGTCCCCCACCCATCCCAGTTAACTGTATCTCTTCTAATTTTAGTTGCATTGATTTTGTTTGTGCAATTAAAAAAAATTTATGCAATCAAAATTGTTCATTTACCTCCTGTGAATATCTTCCTTTCCTGTTTTGTCATGATTTTGTCCTTCTCCATAAATATGAAATGTAAACTTTTCTTTGCTCCTCTAATTTATTTATAATGTCACACTTTATATACATTTGGAGCTTGGTCAATGCTTAATTTCTACTAGAAAACTTGCCAGTTTTCCTTGCATTTTTTGTTAACTAGTGAATTCTTATCCTAGGAGCTGGGTTTTTTGGGTTCATCAAATACTAGACTGCTACATTCATTTTTTCCTCTATGTTATATACTTGTTATTTAATCTCATTTCATTTACCTTTTTTATTGATAATTACTATTCATAAAAAATTTCCCTTGAGATTCTTGATCATTTGCTCTTCTAGATGAATTTTGTTAATTATTTTTTCTAACTCTATAAAATAAGCCTATGGTAATTTGATCGGTATGTCACTGAGAAATCATTTTTTATTTTTTTGGCTTAGCCTACCCCTGATTTTTTTTTAAAGGCAAAATAGAGGGGTGTCAATTTAGGTTGAACATTCAGTTCAATAAATATAAAACAAAATAGCCCATGCCCTCAAAGAACTTGTATACTACTGAGATGGAAGGGGAAACACTATGTATAGGTAAGCAAATGTGAAATGTATAAAGTAATTAAGAGGAGTCACTAGCAACTGAGGAGGTCAGAGAGACCAACTAGAAGACTATCACAATAGTGCAGGCAAGAGGTAGGGAAGGATTGAACTAGGGCACTAGCTGTGTGAATGGGTAGAAGGGGAAGGATAAGAGAGATACAGAGGGAGAATCAGAGGACTTGACATTTGATTGCATAAATAGAATGAGAGACTGAGGGGCTGAGGATGACTCTGAGGATGTGAACCTGGGAGAGTGGAAAGAGTGTGATGTCCTTTACAGAATTATGAAAGCTTGGAAGATGAATACGGGTTTGGGTTTTTTTGAGGGGGAAAGGGAAGTGAGTTCTCTTTGGGGCACATTGTTGGAGATATTTATATGTCATCCAGGTGGAAGGGAAAGGAATATGCCTTTATATAGTACCTATCATGTGCCAGGCATTGTGCTAAATGCTTTACAAATATTATCTCATTTGATCTTCATAACAACCCTGGGAGGTAGGTTCTGTTATCTCCATTTTACAGTTGATTAAACTGAGACAGAGGTTAAGTGACTTGCCCAGGGTCACATAGCTGATGTCTGAATCTAGATTTAAATTCAGGTCTTCCTGTATCCAAGTCTACCTCTCTATCCACTGTCCCACCTAGCAACAGTTGGAGGTATAGAACTGTAGATCTGAGAGAGATGAGGACTAGATAGGTAGATTGTAAAGGCATCTGCATATAGATAATATTTGACTTCTTGGGAGGTAATGAGATCAGTGAGAGAAAATGTATAGAGAAAAGAGAAGAATGTGCAGCTCTATGGAACAGTGGATAGAACTCTGGGCCTATAGTCAGGAAGACCTGAGCTCAAATCCAACCTCAGACACTTACTAGCTATGTGACCCTGGGCAAGTCACTTAACCCTCTTTGCCTCAGTTTCCTCACCTGTAAAATGGAGAAGGAAAAAGCTAATCACTTCAGTATCTTTGTCAAGAAACCAAGAAACCCCAAATGGGATCACAAAGATTCAGATGCAACTGAACAACAGCAAGGGTATATTAATGCAAAGGTATAAGTTGTGAGTCACTAAGGTTATTGAGAAAAAAAGAGTCCAGACAGGTAAGACAAGAACCAGAATAGGGGAATATCATAAAGTGGAAAGTGTACGAAAGGAGGGGTTGGTGAATAGTGCCAACATTTCCATGGAAGTTGAGAAGGATGAGGACTGGGAAAAGATCTTTGGTTTTAGCAATTAAAAGATTGCTAGTAACTCTGGAGAAAGACGTTTCAGTTGAGTGGTGGCATCAGAAACCATATTGTGAGGAGTTGAGAAGTGAGTGAGTGAAGTGTGGGTAATGAGTGAATGTGAACAGTTTTTTATAAACAGTGAAAGGAATGACCAATACAAGGATTATAGCCTGAGGGAATATTGGAGTGAAAGGATAGCTTTTTTAGACTAGGGAATTTTGAGAATGTTTGTAGGTCATAGAAAAAGTCAATGCATAAAGAAAAATTGAAGATTAGAAAGAAAGAAGCTTCTTGAAGAGATGGAAGGGGATGGGACCAAAGGCACAAGTAGAGGAGTTGCCCTTGAAAAGGAGGAGGGTGTGTGTGTGTGTGTGTGTGTGTGTGTGTGTGTGTGTGTGTGTGTGTGTGTACAATGGATTTTGGAATAAAGTCAAGATACTTGTTTTAAGAAAAACAAGACGTAATTTAATAGTATTTGACTGAAGAAAAAAGCAATAAAGATAACCTTGAATATTAATCAAATTTGCCTATGAACAAACAAAAAGAGATGTATATTGGATTAGAACACAGGAACCAACAATACATATAAATAGCACACTAAAGACATATAGAATTAAATAGAGGGTCTGAAATAAAATTCCTTGTACTTTAAGTGAATCCCCAGAGCAGGAATGGTAGTCATTACTTTGTTTAAGACAACAAAAGACTGTCAAAAGACTGTATTGATAGATTGTGGCTGTTGTTTGTCCTTCATTCTCAAAAAGGATAGGAACAAATAGGAAGACCACAATATGCTTAAGGACACGATATAGAATAACAATATTATATGTACTAAATGTCACAGTATCTAAGTATTTAAAAGAAAAGTTTAGTGAAATGGAAAATGACCTAGAAAGTAAGAAGAAATGTAGTGCCCCTCTCTTCCTTTTTTGTATCTCCTGGTATCACAATTAATCTAAAATTTATATATCTTGCTTCATTTTCCAGATTTGTTGGTTTTTGTCCTGAATTATCACAAGTTGTTTCTTTAACTTTCTTTTTATCTGTTGATCTTTGCTCAATTTAATTTATTCTGTTGTTTGTCATTTTCCTTGAGATTTTAAATGATCTTTGAATATCATTTTCCAGTTATCTTAATTGATCATTTTTTTTTGAACTAGAGTCCTTTAATATATTTATCATCTGATGTAAGTTGCCCTTCGGCATAATTTCCATCCATTCACTATTGATTCTACTTGAATTTCTAAAGAAAATTCATCTCTTATGACTTAATATTATAGGATTTCTGATTTTTTATTTCTTAGTTATTGCACTGTTCTGGGATAGGAGTTTTAGAAAGTGCAGGTTTCATATATGCAACCTTGGTGACAACAAGAGTTTCTGCTTCATTGTAGTGGGTCATGTAGAAAGCTAAGGTAAGGTTCAGGAACAATAGTGGGTCTAGCACTCTTCCTGTGATCTGATAATGGTAGTAGGGAGCTCCCTTAGCACTAAAAGAGGTAAGACGTAGGGTTATTTTAGACCTAGGCTGCCTTGCAAAGGATGATGAAAGGCCATGCAGAGTGGCCTGGGTAGGGCAGGAAAGGCTCAGAATAGGTGAGAAGTCAAGGGACTTTCCAACAGAAGGGGATTAGTGGTCTGGAGCAGCCTGAATTCTTTGCACCACTTTCCCAGTTGCTGTTCCTATTATCCTTTATTCTCAGAGGACCAATGACATCAGGAGGGTGATGTCTTGACTTGCAAGTGAATTGGATTTAAGCGAGGCAGAGCTGTGCAAGATCATCATCCTCACTTTTTCCTCCAGAGTCATCTGAGTCCAGTGGCAATACATAGGTCAGGACAACTGGAAATGACCCCAATATTGTAGGAGACTTCAGCCTTTTTTAGCTAAAGTTTTCCCAGGTATCAGTTTATCTGAGGCAACACCCATTCTGTTATTTAAGGCTAGGTAAGAAATGGGGCAAAAGATGGCCTAGTTTGTCTACTCAAGAAAAAATCCATCTGGGAGGGAGAGACCCTCAAGGTTTCTGGTCAGAACAGAAATAGTTGCTATTTACACGGGGAAGATTTTGGAGAGGGCAGAATAGGAGGAGTTTGTCTCCTGTGGAGGACTTGTTGGACTATCTCAAAACAGCCTGAATCTTTGCCCCTCTTACCCATTTGTAGAAGAGAAAATTACCTCTTGTTTGAAGGATAAAGTGGTACAGAATGGTCTGAAGCTGAGAGCAGGGTAAGGATCAGACCAGGCCACAACATACTCGGCCAAGGTTGAGTGAGACTGAATGGCAAAGAAACCCCCCACTTTCAGTCCCTGACAAAGGAGCTACTTTTGATAGAGGAAAAATGGAAGTGGGAGTGGGGCTCAATGGGTTCCCCAGGATTTGAGAGGGAGTAGGGAGATAAGATGAGCCAGAAATTCCTCAGACCTTGGTTAGGTTAGAATAGAAAAGGACAAGGAATGCCCCTCTGCGCACTGAGGGGTTGGAATCAGGGACCCTGAGACAAGGTCCTGTCTAGAGTATGCTTACTGGGAATGGTTCTTAACTTACTTGACCTACCAAAGCTTGTATGCAGAGCAAAATATGAGACAGAAAGAATCCTAAGATGTCCCTGTAGCTTCAACCTACATTGTCATAGAGATGGGGTAGGGAGTGAGAAAGGGAGGAAAGATGGCTTCTATTTATAGTACCATGAGACTAACATGGCTGTGTGAATGACAGCTCAAAGAATCCATGGCTGGACAGCTTCATGGTAGTTCTAAACAGCTGGTGGCACAATGGATAGAGTACAGTCCCTCAAGGCAGGATGACCCAACTTCAAATACTGTCTTGGATGTTTATTAGCTGTCTAACTCTGAGCAAGTCACTTACCCTAGGTTTGCCTCAGTTTCTTCAGATGTAAATGGGGTTAATAATAACACCTACCTCCCAGGGTTGTTAGAATCAAATGAGATAATATTTATAAGAAGTACTTAGCACAGTACCTGGTACATAGGAAGTGCTATAAGTAGATGTTAGCTATTATCATAAATGTTCATTCCCTCCATTTTCTCTTCCCTTTTAGCTGATTTTTCCAAGAGATTTTTTTTGGGGGTATTGAAGTTTAATTGCCTTATGGGGGGATCACCCCACGGAAAATGCTCAGAGTTGTTATTCCTAGTTTCTCCTGAACATGTGGGAACCTTGGGGACAGCTTACAGCCATATGGTGACCCATTTTTTATTTTTATCATTTTGGTGTGACTTCCTCCTTTATGTTTGTTTTTTCCTGATCTTAGATGAACAGATTTCTATCTGGAGACTTTGAGGCAACCTTGTAAATTCAAGAAGTTTGAAGATCCCATTGGGTTGGGTTATACATTGAGTATCCTCATAGTCCCTCTTTTTAGTGAAATCTTATGTGGGAGCCATAGCATAAACTATAAGCAAAGTCACCCCAGTGACTTGAGGTAGGGACTTAATAAGCCAAAGATAGGAGCAGGGAGCCTAGCCCATTTTTTATTAGCAGTCAGGCTCACCTAGCACTGAACTAAATCTGCACTACTTTCCAGATACAGACCAAAGTATGGGGATAGTATCACAGACCCATGTGCAATTCTTCAAAATTAGATTTTTCTCTAATCTCTAATTTTTCCCCTTCTCTTTTTTAGTGTAATTGTGGTGGGGTTGGACCACTTTTCTGAATCTGTGAGGAAACAGGGACAGATTTAGTTCCTTTGGCTTCTTTCTACATCATCTTGCAGGAAATCTGCCCCAGCAGTGATCATTTTCTATTACTTTTGTACCTGCACAATGTACTGATTTAGACACTTTTCATGGCATACCACAAAAGACCAGACCTGGTGAAAAGGCAAAATCTCCTTCCGTAGAACATTGAGAAGGGTTATGAGGGAGAGAGAGAGAAAACATAATGTAGTAGGAAAAGTCCTGGAATCAGTCAGAAAACCTAGACTTTGAATTCTGACACCACCACTTATTGGCTTTGTACCTCACACATGATCTCTCATTTCAGTGACTTCTCAGTGGCTTTTCTCTGTGCCTAGAATGCTCTCCTTTCTCAGTTCTAGCTTTTAGAATCCTTGGCCTCCTTTAAGAAGCAGCTCAAATATCACCTTCTTTGAGAGAGTTTTATCACTCCATCCCCAACCCCATACCCAGGTGCTATTACCTTCCCCTTGATGGCTACCTGCCATAGACTCTGTATTACTTTCTATGAAATGCTTGATGTATACCTTGTTTTTCCAATCCCTCTTAATTCTAGTGTCTTCTGTCTGTCCAGTTTATCCTGTATGTAGATTATTTTTCATAGTTGTTTATATGTTGCCTCCTTCATTAGACTAGCACATTAGACAAGGAACTGTTACCTTCCTTTGTTTTACCTAATACTTAGCATAATGCCTGGCACATAGAAGGCATTTATCAAATGTCTCTTCACTATCTCCCTTATTAGAATGTAAGCTCCCCAACAGAAAGAAATATTTTTTTTTTTACTTTAAATTCTCAGCACTTAGCACAATATCTGGTGTATAGTAAGTGCTTATTGCTTGTTGATTGATTATTTGGACCTATAACAAGTCACATATACCTTTTGAGTCTCAGTTTCTGGTTGCTGTAAGGATCAAATGAGGCAATAAGTAAAAAGTATTATCATAAAGCACTATATGAGTGCAAGGTATGATGGTCATGACAAGCCAGAAACTGATGATACACCACCCAGGATTGCTGTGACTGGATGAGTGCAGAACTTTTCTTAGTGGATTTAGACATGGTAATACAATGTAGAGTTGCTACAGGTCACAAAGTCCTTGGAGTATGACATCAAATAATCCTGAGCCATAGAAACTAGGCATTGAAAGTAGCTTCAGAGAGCAGCAAATACACCTGACCAAGAAATATCTCTATACAATTTTCCTTTTTTAATACCCTTCTTTAAGAATTTCAAAGAGAACCCACATAAATCATCTACATTTTTATATATTACTAACAAAGTCCAATGACATGAGATAAAAAGAGAAATCCCATTTAAAGTTACTGCAGACACTGAAATACTTGAGAGTCTACCTTCCAAAACAAACCCAGGGACTATATAAACACAATTACAAAACATTTTTTTGCACAAATAAAGTCAGATTTAAATAAGTGGAAAAACATCAGTTGCTCCAGTTGTAGGTCAAACTAATATAATAAAAATGACAATTCTACCTAAATTAATTTACTTACTCAGTGTCATACCAATCAAACTACCAAAAATTATATTATAGAGCTAGTTCCAGGAACTGTATCCTATGCTGAGGATACAAAAAAGGGCAAGAAACAGCCCTTGCTTTCAAGGAGCTCACAGTCCAATGGAAGAGAAATTGTGCGAACAATTACATACAAACAAGATATAGACAGAGTAAGTTGGGAAGAATCTCAAAGGGGAGAGCTCTAAGATTATAGAGAATAGGGAAAGGCAAAAGATGGGACTTCCTTAGAGTATTGCTCCTGTAAACATTTTCATAGTTTTGGATGTAATTCTTCACATTTCTCATCTTGGAAAGTTACTTTATTAGAAATAAAAATAAAAACCCTACATTACCTTCTCAAATTTAAATACCTTTAGGTGAACTAAGAACTAAGAAGAATTCAGGCTGCCATATGTAATTTTTTGCTGATAAAAGGTTTATTCCCTAGCTCATTAGTTCTGTTACACCCATACTGATGCTTCAGTGAGAAAGCAGCAGATGTGACTTTGTGTCTCCTCAGCAGATGTTTTCCAAATCCCTCCTCCAAGGTATTGCTAGCTGGGAAGACATATGCCTTTAGTAATCAGACTTTCCCACTGTGTGACTAAGGAATTAGCTTTGCAGTGTTCTGAACTCTTGAGGTAAAGGGGACAAAGGCAAAATCGTTGCAGGTTTTTTTTAAGGGAATAGAGTATTGTTAAAGTAGCCCAGAGATAGATTTGTTTATTAAAAGAGTCTCTTAAAAAAAGTAATTTTAAGGATATCAGTGTCTCTATTGCTCCTGTGAATACAAAAGGGAAAAAAGTAAATGATCACTTTTTCAAACACAATTCAACTAAAATTTAATATATTAAAATATCCTAAAAATAATACACATTTCAAATTTGTCTTTTGATTTTACTAATTATAGCTCATACTTTTATAGCACTTTGCTGAGTGCTTTACATATATTATCCCACAGGATCTTCAAAGCAACCTTGTAAGTTAGTGTTATCCTCATTTTACAGCTGAGGAAACTGAAGTTGAGATGGGTTAAGTGATTTCCCAAGGTCACACAGCTAATAAGTTTCTGAGGAAGGATTCTAAAAGAGTTCTGGATTCTCAGTTCATCATTCATTGCTTTCTACCAGTTTGCCTTTTATTTTCTAATATATAACAATGATAATAACACATATTTACAAGGTTTGCAAAGTGATTTATTTGCAACAACTCTACGTATTAAGTACTTCAATTACTTAATTTCATAAATGATGAAACCAAATCTCTAAAAGGTCATTGCTTTAACATTCTAGAGAATTGTTAGACTATAAATATGGAATAGTATAATAAAACACACACACACACACACACACACACACACACACACACACACACACACACACACACACACTGAACTGGGATTCTGAAGACCTGGGTTCTAATACCTGTTTTACCATTAATTTACTCCATACCTTTACTGTCATTTCTAGATCAAAGCCTCAGTTTCACCATCTGCAAAATTAAGAGATTTGACAGAATGATTTCTAAGGTCCCTTCAAGCTCTATATTGATAATTTTTTTCTTACGTAATTTAGGAGGCATCCAGGGAACACACTAGTTTTTCCCATAAGGAATTCAAAGATAGAAAGTTTCTCATGATAGAAAGCCAGAGATACATTTTCCAAATAAAAATCATACATAACATATCTTAAACTATTTAGTTTGGATGGGGATTTGCAAGGTCCCTTGTAAGCTGTTGGCCTTCATCAATAGTTCATGAACAGTAATAATGCCAGCATTGTTTAATGGGTGATAATGATGAGGGTGGAAGAAAAAGGAAACCAAAGCTGTAGGAACCATGGTTCATTGATTTTAAATCCCTAAATTTATCTTTAAAGAGAAGGGGAGGAAATGAAGGCAAAGTGTAAAAACAAGCATAATATAAATAAAACATTTATGCTTCTAGAAGTCTCTTTGATAAATTTTAATAACAGAGTAGTTGAGTTTTTTTTCCACGTAAATACTGTAGGATTTTGGTAACTCTTAGTTGTTATTAGAAAGGACCTTGAAAAAAAAATCACAGACCAACCCACTAGCAATTTCAAAGGCAAAATCAAACTGTAAAAATCATGTAAACCTGGGGAAAGGTTCTTTTTTATTTGTTTTGTTTATTACACTGCACAATAGAATGCAATTTTATTATTATATAAATCTAGATTTATTATGAATCAAACTATGATCTCCAAGTCTACCAAAGTTATATAGGAAAACCCTGATGTAACTCCTACTATCAAAATCTTATCACCAAATACCAGCAATAAAAATGATCTGCTATAATCTGCTATAAGTTTAAATTTTCTAGCAATTAAGACCAGTGACATAGCTAGAAATTCTGTTCTCATAAAAAAAATCATAGAATGATTTACTACCTTTTTAAATTACAAATAAACAGATCCTTATACCATATGCCACAATAAATTCAAAATAAATACATGACCTAAATACTAAATATCATACTATATAAAAATTGTAAGAGAACCTATATCAGGTACAGTTACTCCTAGGGAACAAATTTGTTACCAAATTAGAAATACAGTTCATCTTAAAAGGTAAAATAGATAATATTGATTACACGAAATTGAAAAGCTTCCACATGAAAAAAATTAATGCAACTAAGATAAGAAAACTAGATGTCAATTGAGGAAACTCAGGTCTCTTAGATTAGAGTTTGAATTACAAGATATATGGGCCATTAAGAGAAATATATAAGACCTCAAAGATTATGAACAAATAGTTCTCAAAAGAATTGCAAGCTATTAACAAGCATACTATAGGAAAGTGTGTTCCAAATCACTAATAATAGAGAAATTAAAATTTAAATAACTTTTAACCAACAAATGGAGAAATATAAAACCAATAGGAATAGTTTCATAGGAGTTATGGGAAAATGAATACCCTATTACCCTGATGGCAGAGCTGTGAATTGGTACAATCATTCTGGAATGTAGCACTCATGAATGAAGTAACTAAAAACTAAAATATCTGCACTCTTTGATGAAAAGATTTTGCCATGAGGCATATACTCCAAGAAGGTCAATGACAAAAAGAAAGACCCCACATACACCAAAATATTCATAGCAGCACTTTTTGTAGTAGCAAAAAACTAGAAGCACAGTGATGATTATCAGTTGAGGAATGGCTACACAAGTTGTGATGAATCAATGTAATGGAATTTCACTGTGCTATAAAAAATGAGTGTGGTGACTGCAGAAAAGCATGAGAAGACATGAACTGATGCAAAGCAAAGGAAGCAGATTATACAGAACTATACATAATGATTAAAACAATATAAACCTAAAATCAGAAAGAATAGAAAAGCATTGAAAAAAATTATAATAATCCTAATCAAGCTTGGCCTTCTCACTTTTCTGAAGAGTTGGGGGACTACAGATTGTAAAATATTGAATATCATATCATTTAAAAAAATAGGCTAGTTTTGCTGAACTGTCTTTCCCCCTCTTTTTATGCTTTCTTTAAAGAAATTGCTGTCGGAGAAGGGCAAGAGGGAGGTGGGGATGATGTAAAAAATAAAAGTGAATAGTGAAAATTCATCTTATGAATAAATAAATTAGATAAGCATCCAAATTCTAATCTAAGGGCCAGTGGATATTCATACCTTTGAAGACAAAGGGGGAAATAATTGGAAGAGCTTTTCTTTTTTTCTTTTTTTTTTTATTTTTTAATGTTTAACAATCACTGCCATACAATTGCGATTTTATCCCCCCCCCACCTGCCCCCCACTACCCCCCTCCCTCCCCACGACTGCATACAATTCTGTATAGATTCTACATATACTTTCCTATTGAGTATATATTCACTATAGTCATGCTATGTAGTCAGACTAAGATAAATGAAAGAAATCGTATAACAAATCAGAACATGATACACAAACACATACACATACACAAACATGATCTGCTACATTATGTGAGTGACTTCCATATTTCTCTCTCTGAGTGTGGAAGGCATTTTGCCTTGAGATCCACCACTGGGATTTTTTTTTTTTGTAAGAAGTTCTTGTGTTATTACAAAAATCTAAGTCTACCAGAAAAAACTCTCACACACTGTGGTCGTTGCTGTGTGGAAGAGCTTTTCTTTCCTGTTCTCATTCTAGGTTGTTCTTACAAGTATAAACCAGACTGTGCTATTTTGTGGTTGTTATTGCTGTGTCGTTCAACTGTATCTGATTCTTCTTGACCCCATGGACCATAGCACTCGAGGTCCTTCTATCCTCTACTACCTCTTTAAGTCTGTCCAAGTTTACTATTTCCATTGTTTCCATGATACTGTCTATCTATCTCATCCTCTGCCATCCTGTTTTCCTTTTGCCTTCAGTCTTTTCTAACTCTTTTTCAACGAGTCCCATTTTATTATTATGTGGCCAAAGTATTTAAGCTTCAGTTTCAGTATTTGACCTTCTAGTGAATAGCTTGAATTAATTTTTTCAAGTATTGACTGATTTGATCTCCTTGCTGTTCAAGGAACTCTCAAAAGTCTTTTCTAGCACCATAATTCAAAAGTACCAATTTCGCAGCATTCAGTTTTCCTTATAGTCCAACTCTCACAGCCATTCATTGCTACTAGAAAAACTATAGCTTGGATTATATGGATCTTGGTTGGCAAGGTGATGTCTCTGCTGTTTATGTGTATGGTGTCTAGATTTTCTATAGCTTTCTTTCCAAGGAATAAGCACCACCCTACACTATACACATAGTTAATCTCCATTTTCTTTTCCACTTTCCCCATACAGACTAGAACCATGTGAGCTCTGTGATCTTCAGTAAGTAAGTAATCCTTACAATTGAGAGGTTTAATCAAAGTGGTTATTAAAGGTAAACAGCATTTATGGTCTTAAAGATCTCTAATAACACTCTAAACAGCTTATATAGCTACATTAGCAGACCCTTCTAAGGCAACTCCAGCTTATGGGGTCCCACAAAGAAACAGGAGCTACTTGGGCGGTGCTAATGTCAGAAGTGAAAGTCAATCACCAAGTGGGAAATAAAATAGCTTGTTTGATTGCCAAAGGAGAAAAAGTTTATTCATGCAATGTTCTTTCAATCTCACAAGTTATACAAACACACACATATGTATAATGTGCAAATAATTCATATGCATATGAAGTATTAGATATAAATCAAAACACAGTAATGACTGAAAAAATAAAAGTATTTTCATTTTTAAAATAGTCTCATGTGAACACTTTTTCCTGTCAAAAAAAAGTAAGCTTCCATTCCCCCTCTAAAAATAAAGACGTTGCCTGGGGAGAAGGGTAGAGAAGAGCAAACAAAAATATAATTCATCAAAAAATATAAATAAAAATATAATTGATCTCTTTGCTATATTATCAGGAAATACTATTTTCATGAACTTATAAGGTCAACAACAATCAATTAACTACATAGAAAGAGAAGCTTCTTGAGGGCAGAACTGTCTTTTGCCTTTTTGTATATCATGTACTTAGCCTAGTGTCTGACAAGTAGTAGGTACTTAATAAATGTTTATTGAATTGAATTGAGAAATGTCAGATAAGCATTCATTATTAATTTGTTGATTGTTGAAGAATAAGAAATAGAATGAGATAAAATATTTGAAATTTATTTGAAAAGTTAAAACTACCACATAAAAAGTATTTTATATTTTATTAATACGTTAATTCATGGATACATATATGTGTATATATATGCATATATACATATAAATAATAAAATCATGTGAACATCAAATCAGGCAGAATGGTGTGTTAAAAGGAACATGGGACTAGAAATTATGACACCTGACTTCTAACTCTGCTTCCGCCACTAACTAGCTGTATAACCTTGAACAAATCCCTCAGTTTTTCTGGGTCTGTTTTCTCACTCATAAAATAAGAAAGTTGGACTACACGATCTCTCAGATTTCTTCTAGCTCTAACATGTTAGGATCACTACTGCTATTTACTAAATGCACACTCATGCAGTTTCTATGGGAAACATGGTTGGTGTCCTTTCAGAATTTTCAGTCTTATGGTTTTGCCTTTTTTTTTAAGGATATTAGCTATTATTAGTGTTGTTCTTCATCAATTATGATCAACAATCAACAATTAATAGATATTTAAGTATCAACTAAGTGCACAGTTCTTCCTATGGCAGAGACTTGCCTGTGACTTATGTAGTAGTGACAGCATGTATCAAACAATACCCACTCTCTGACCTGAACCCCTTTACCTTGAAAAATGAAACAGGCCAGGTAGAGTGGAAAGACACTGGATTTTGGAGTAAGAAAGCCTGGTTTCAAATAATTTACTACCCATGGGACCATGAACAAGTCATTTAACCTCTTTCAATTTCACTTTCCTCATCTGTAAAAGGAAGGGGTTAGACATATAGACCAGAAGACCTCTGAAGTTACTTCTAGTTCCATCTTTGATCCTTTGGGTGAAGACAATGACAGAAATGTCTTCCAGAGCAGTATATTAAACAGCTGAATTATTCTTTGAAATGCCACATCTGCTAAACTCTAATCTCTTGATATACATGTTATGGCTAAAGTCCAAACCACAATTCATGTCAGGATTAGTCAATTAATCTTGACTTCACTGTGGTAAAGTTGCTGACTTGTGTTTAGCAATGTGTTTGAGCTTGTGGAAGTAGTCAACCATTTGGTGAGTTAGGCTTAGCTTATGGTTATGGGTATGGTTGGAATAAGGAAAAGCTATATCCGCACATCCCTTCCCTTCCTTGCCCATAACTGGTCATGGTTCTGTCTCTGGCTTCAGTTGCCCACTTTACATTGTGTCACAAACAGATCTCCTGTATCTCCCTTATAATGAAGGATCTTGGTCCTTAGTTAAGGGCTTGTTCTCTAAGAATAGACCTGCTGGCATTGTCTCTCATATCTCCATGATGATAACAATGATAATATTTTAGGGTTTGATTAAATAAACTTAGAATGTGAGAGTTGGAAAGGACCTGGGACTTATGGCATTTAATAGGACCAGTCATTGGTTAAAAGACACTGGAATCTGAATTGTATTTCCTGTGATATAGGGATATGTACTCAAAGGAGCCTGTGGTACAGACAGAAGCTCCTTCTGTTAATTTTTTTTCCTGATGACTATCTGCTCAGGTCACACATCTAACCCCTCATACCTAGACACTAGTGCCCTGAACTGGATCCAGCCTAAAGACATAAAAGTCTCAAGGAGAACCAGTGTCAGAGCCACAGCAGATTTCCTTCTCCTCAATCCCCCTCTCTTCATGTTTTTCTCTCTCCATCATTTCTTCAACTTCCTAAGTGTCAAGAACTATGTCAATTCCCTCTACTGCTCTTCTAATAGGTAGCAATGATTGTCAAATTCCACAGAGGAGGAAGGACTGAAAAGAGTAGAACACTGCATTATTGCTTTAAAAAGCACTTTTCTTACAACAACTCTGTGAGTTTTGTAGTGCACGTCCTGCTTTCCCCATTTTACAAACGAAAAAACTTACATTTAAAAAGGTTGTGACAACCATGATCACATAGCTAGTGACCATCAGAGTCAGGTAAGAAATGCTGATCTGGCTCTAAGTGCAATGCCTGCTAATCCCTAAAGTAGCCATGTTGGAACTTTAATGGTTATTTATGTGCTTGTCAAAAATGAGGTATTTGCCTTAAGATTGCTTTGGATCTTTGTCCTAGGGTGATAAGGGCCCTGATGGATGGATTTGGCATGGCATTCCCTTTTCCTTTTAAAAGAGTTGTGCCAACCCCATTGATACCCCAGTTAAGCAATACTGGGTAAAGACTCAAAAGTAATCAGTTGTGAGTAAAGATAATAGTGTAAGTGATTTAGAATTGGCTCTAGCTACCAGTCAGTCTAAGATGATGCGCTTCAGAGACACTAGCTGGTCAGGGAAACAAAAGAGCCATTTCCTTCCACTGCAGCTATGAGTATAGGTGGTCTACAACAGCTTGTTGGTTGAGTTACCCCTGAGTTCCTAAGCTACATCCTCATACTGAAGGTCCAATAGTAGCCCAGCCTCTCGAAGTCTTGACTATGCCCTCATTTGACCAATGACCTCAAGCAGCCTAAATCAGCTGGGGATCTGTCTCACACTACCAATATCCCCTTGCAGGTACTCAGACCTGACAGGGTCCAGTCTTCCCCACATCATCCCTTCAGTCTTTTGAACGTCACATCTGGAAACAAACCCAACCAAGAATGGACAGGTAGTAAAGACTGAGATGAGGAAAACCATGTTTGCTTAGCAGACTATTTTGTAATAAAGGGTCAATAAATTGCTATAAGTTGAAGGAAAAGTGCAAGTCTCAGGGTATAAACTTTTTTTTTGTTGAATCCCAAAAGACATGAAGGTGTCATTGATGTATTCACAGATGATGAATGTTCCTATAAGTGGCTCCCACAGTTAGTTTTGTTCTTGAGAAAAACAAAAGTCCACCTTGAGGTTTCAAGAAAGGAAAACACAGAAGATTAAATTTGCCTTTGCTGCTGAGTTTTCTCTTTTTTAAAAAAAAAAAATTTGCTTTACTATATCTGAAGCAATCCCAATGCATCATCTTGACCCACTCAGTGCTGGGAGGAAAAGGGGCCACACCCTCATGTTTAGTACTTCTCCATTCTTTGAAGAATTTGGTTGCAAAGTTTTTCCTGGTTTTCATCTTCAGGGAGCTTGACTCTATGCAAACAGATCATTCCATGGTTAACACCTGATTCAAACATTCTTAAAGTCTAAAGATATCATTCATCATTTGTCATCAGGGCACAATTTACTCAGTGCCCTGGAATCCCTTGTAGTTGAGTTGTTAACCCAGCCTGAGCCAATTGACTCCTTTTTGCTGCTATGGTGAAAAAACTGAACAATTAATTCTTCTGGCATGTTTTAAGATGATTTTCACAGGTGAGTCTTGTCCTTGAAATATCTAGGGCTAGTTTAGTCATGAATTGGGTTGGTTCAGTCTGTCATAGATGGGACAAGTAAGAGGAAGGTTCTTTTAAAATGATTCACCTAATAAATCAACACTTGGTCTCTGGATCCTAATTCATTAACTCTATATTCCATCTCACTCCTCAGAATTCCTTATTGCAAAGAGGAATGTACATGAATGGACACAGACAGAAATTATCTGGGAAAGAATATTGTAAAGTTTGATCAAAGCTTAAGTATAGGAACAATTGATGCCATCTAACTTTTTTTAAAAAGGAAACAAAAAAGCCATTCCATCACCCAAAATGAGTATGGGGATAGAGGAGCTGTTGTTTCTCCTTCATTTGGAAAGAGGACCAATGACATCACAAAGGTGATGTCTTGAATTGTTCATGAACTGGATTTAAGTGAGGCAGAGTTGCATAATGTCATTAGCTTCATTCTCTTTCAGAATCATTGAAGTCCACCAGCAAGACAAAGATGAAGACAACTGGTGATGCAGTGAATGACTTTGGCATCCTCAATGTTTGACCAAGGTCTAAGCCTACTTCAACTGCTTTCAAGGCCACTGGAGCAAATTATTCTCATCTGCCCATTCCACTGGGAAAGTCTTCATTTGCTTAGGGCAGACATTGTCCTAACTCACCAATGGACCTGTGAGTAGAAGCTATAGCATATTCAGTAGCCAGACCCCAGTAAAACCATCTGGACAGGTGGGCTAAACCAGGCTGAGCATAAGTGAAAGGAAGAGGAGCACAGTAACAAGGATGAGATTTAGTAGGTCTACCTGCCTCTGGCTTAAATGAGAAATTACTTAAGCTAGGTTCACTTTTGCATTCAGTCAAACATTTTTTTTTTTCATTTAAGATTCTCATTTTTCTTGGGAGTAGGCAAGTTTGTTGGAAAGAAGGCAAAAGTAAATATTAAACAGCTCCTCTTGGTATTTTGAAGTTCATCTCAATTGTGTGCTGGGTAACTTGCATGTTGAACAAACTGCTAAAGTCTAGGAGATTCACAATTTCTTCAGTAATCTCCTGACCCAAAGCCAAGACCTTAGGGACATAGTTATTCCTCCTTTCTCTTTCTTCTTCCACAATTTGATGAAGATGCCTCTCACAGGAACTCTCTGGATCCACTTCATCAGATAAAGACCATATCTCATGATCTTGTTGCAGAGTTTCTTGCTGGGAATGACAACAATTTCTTTGCACACACTCTTTGATGTAGAAGTTGTTGCCCAGGTGGGTATAGAACTTTTCAGTCTTGGTTCAAATGTGATCCATGTTGGCTATGGGGGGAGAGGAGTAAAGGGACCCAGGCAGTGGTAAGGAAAACATAAGAGTGGAAAACCAAACAAGGGTTCAGAAAGTTGGCAGAAGCTTTGCTGTGAGGATTTAGAGTTTTCTGCTATACATGGTGTTATTTTCTGAACCTCTGGAGAGTGTGTTAAGAATTCTTTTAGCATATTTGTGTTCTCCTATGTTTCTCCATGTGATCCATGGTCAAGTACCATACTGCCTCAGAACTGGAAAAGAAAAGGGAAGGAATCAAAGCAATGATAGTTTGCTCTGCAGGAGCCTAAAATGACTTATGACAGTTTAATTCCTTATCATTTCTCACTTAGACACAGTATGCTTAGTACCCAGCAGCAGATTATTTAGGAAATGTTTCCTAGTGACAGGACATACCAGAGAAATGGAAACTTTAGGTCAGCTCTGAGACCACATTGTAATCACATTGTCTCTGAGACTGTAAGGGCCAAGCACATAACATTATTCGGCCTTCTTGGCTTTATTTCATTTCTTTGAGGGGGGAGTGGGAAGGAAGGGTAGAGGTAGAATAAGTCTTGTAGCACCAATGGTAGAATGGCTTCTTTCAAGGTGTGTGCCTAGCATAGTGCCTCCCTTGTCCATTAGAGATATAGCTTATACCTCAGAACTATAGATCTAGGGAGACATTGATTGAATTCAGTCATGAAGGTTTCTCAGTAATAATTCAGTAATGCTTCAGTCCAAACCCAAGGCTCAGGTTGGGCTGGTAATTTCCTTAGTTTGCTTACCTGTGATGATTTCCAGGCAGGGAGCTACTTTGCTTGCTTATGCAACCCAGTCTGCTGCTCCCTCACCCGATTAAATAAGGAGGTCTTTAGCTATATTCTTTTAAATGATTTTTTTTTAATCTTATGCTTGTTTAAGAAGTATGTCAGGGTAAGGGAACAGGGAGAAAAAGGTGGCAGGGGAAACAGCAGTCTGCAGTATGTATGTCACAGAACTCTAGAGGTAGAAGACACCACAAAGATTATCCAAACTTATCTTACAAGGAAGAAAACTGAGGTCCAGAGAAGTGTTTTACTTGTTCCAGTTATCTTAGTTAACTGCAGAAATGGAACTTGAACTCCTGACTGAAAATATGAAGCTCTTTTTAAAAAGTAGTACATTCAGTTCATCATTGAAAGTAACATGTTGAATTTATTATGTACTTTTTCCTTTAAAAAGCATTCTGTACATTAATAGAGATTTGTGGCACCACGTATCATCTCCTTTTCTGTTCTACTTCATATATGGAAATGCTCACTTTTGTGTTACTTTGATTCAGAATAAAATGGTAAAATTTTAAAAGTAATACTTTTATATCACTTTCCAAAAATTACAACTCCAACTCCTTCTCCCTAAATAGTACTTTCCTACAAAAAAAAAAACCGATTAAATAAAATTGCCTAATGTATTAAAATGGTTGCAACAGATAATAGAGGTTACTTTCCATTTCTGTGTTTTATCAGCTGTTAACAGAAAGGAAGGACTAGTGCTTTAACTTTCATAATTTTGGAACCACCATTGACCTTCGCATTTTATCTGAGTTTTATTACCTTTCTGTATTGCTTCATTTGCATTTTTGTAATCATTGCATATATTGTTGCTTTGACACAAAGTACTTTGTTCAATCTTCTATTCCTTCATGTAAGGCTTCCTAGGTTTTTCTATGTTTATGAATTCTTCACATTCATTTTTCTGTATGGCACAATGATGTTCTCTCAATCTCTCTCTCTCTCTCTCAATGTTCTTTTGCTGTCAACATGTATATGTAGAAATATGAGAAAATGTAAATATCTTTGAGTCAACCCAAGAAACCACTTGTTAAAAAGGATTGTTAATCATCAGAATGAATGTTTTTGGAGTTTTTTTGCAACAGTAAATAAACTCCTCTTCCAATTCTTTCTCATCATGTGGAAGGGACCTCATGTGTATAAGATCATAGATTTAGAGAAGGGACATCAGAGGCTATCTAGTACAAATCCATCATGTAACAGATGAGGAAACTGAGTCCTAGGGAAGTTAAGTGACTTGTCCAAATTGACAGAAGTAATAAAAAATTGGAGGTAAGATCTAAACCTAGGTTCTATGATATCTGAGCCAATGCTCCTCTTTCTACTGGACCACACTGCCTTCCTCTTGAAGATTATGCCAGTACAGATGTTTCAAGGACATACCAGGTTACAATATATGACTGCCTGACAAAGATGAGTCTAGCTAGGTACTCTGGCCACTAGATAATAACCTATATGTGGCATCATATAAAAGGAAGAAAATCATAAAATAGCACCCAGTCCTTTGCAATAACTTTCTGCTTTTGCAATAAGGTAGCTAGATGGCCCAGTGGAAAGAGCATTGGGCCTAGAGTCAGGAAGACTTGAGTTCAAATCCAACCTCAGATCCTTAGAAACTATGTGACTCTGAATGTCACTTAACCTCTGTCTACTTCAGTTTCTTCATCTAAGAATTAGATTTAATAATAGCACCTACCTCTCAGAATTGTTGTAAGGATCAAATGAGATAATATTTAAGATGTTCTTAGCACAGTGCCTGGCATATAGTAAGTCTTCTGTGAATGCTTATTCTCTTCCCTTCCCAGTAACAGTGGATGAAAAAGGAAGCAAAGGATTCCAAGAATCACATGGCTTAGGGAACATTTGCAGTCATTAGCAATCACTGGGACTCCAAAAGGGAGCTCTTCGCCCGGTGACTCAAGTCCATGAGCATACTGCTGGAGGAGCTGAGTCATCAATACTACATTCCTCTCATGAATGTAGAGTGCTCTTCTTCCACTTTGGCCCATTCCCCTTTGTGCAGAGCGCCTAGGCTATATTCTAGGTAAAGAGTAAGAGAGGTAGGTGCAAATGGAAGTGAGGAGATGGAGGAACGAGGCAAAGGTGCTCTGGAAAAGACTTAGAGAGTCAGAGAGAATGTAACACACTACTTGTCCATCAGAAATGGGAACCAAAGGTCTCAAGGTCAAAGAGATGATGGTGCTACTGTGGTACAACTTTCTCCTTTATAGGACCATTGTGTCTATTTCTCCTGTTTCATAAGCAATGAGCTAGCCATCACAAGAAGCAGTCCCAGGTAACTTGAAACCTCATTTATGAGAGCTTCAGCCAGCACCAGCTTTATATCTATCTGTCCACTAATATGCTAAGACCCAAGTTCCTGAGTTATTTATTTGAAAGTTGATACTGCTAGAAGCTTGAGTCATTTGGGGCCATTGTTGTGTTTCCTATAGTCTTTTGCCTGTTTATATGGTGTTCACCTGTGGGAAACAAAACAAACCAAACTGTGCCTTTCCTAGAATTTCTTAATTTGCAGCAGGCTTTATACTGTCTGGGGTTGCCTGCATCTAAGAAGTGTAGTAAGCCATACAGATATTGTGGGTCAGGCAAATACCTGGTAAGTGCTTTTCTGTATATTATTTTAGTGCTTTTGTTGATTCTGTGATGAGTAAAGCACTGCATACAGTTGAGCATAGTCTACTTTTTCCTTTGGGGAGGTAATGCCTTCATGCCAGGGTCATGTGATTAAGGTCAATTACATATTGCAAGTTCAGGGAAGAGACAGAGTTTGACAAGAAATGGAGGTGCAGAGTTGATTCTGATTGTGTAAAGCTATGCTAAATATTCATATGTTGTCAAACTCCAATTGAAATGGGGGTCATTAATCCATACATACATAAGGGTCACATGTTGACTTAGTTTTAAAACGTATTATTATCTATGTTTATTGTATCTTCATTTATTTTATTAAATATTTCCCAATTACATTTTAATCAAGTTCTAACAGCTTTTCAGGAGTAGGCTGTTTGCTGCCCCTTTGTTTGACACATCTAATCTAGATTGACAAAATGGTGTGGCCATCCAGAGAGACAGAACAGGGGCTAAGAGGTATCTACTCTTTGAGAGTCATAGAGAGCTTGGTACTTTCTCAGCATTGCCACTCAGTGGGGTGGAGGTCATAACTAATTGTCAGGGTGAGAGTGGAACTCACCAAGTGCCTGACCCGTCAGATAGACTAGGAGCAGATTACTGGTTAGAGTGCCACCTGGTGGTTAAAAATGAAACTATGTGGCAAAAATGAGTTGCAGATACTGTAAATGGAAGGATCACCCGAAGGTCTTCCTTGAAAAGGTGAACAAAACAGTAGAATTAGTTCTAATAACACAAAGGCACTTGATCATCTTTCAGTGCAGTACTCATGATGAACATTTGCAACAACACCAAAAAAATCACCATCTGTCACTCTAGAGGAAGAAGTAAAACAATTTTACATAGAAATTTATGCAACTTTCCAAATTAAATCAGATGTTTTGGTACTTGGTGATTTTAATGAAAAAGTCGATGTAAGGGAGAACAATGACAGATAGGTTGAAAACCATGACTTAGGAGCAAGAAATAAAAGAAATTGAAATCTTGTAGAGAAGCCTCACATTATTTAAGAAAACAGTTGGAGGTGTTAAGCATGGAACATTATACATATTATCACACTCAAAAAATGAAATTGTTTATGATGGCAGAAAGTGATTGGTTGTTCTTTCTGACCACCAAAGACCAAAATCAATTATCAAATTAGAAAAAAAGAATAAAAATGAGAAGATGTGGCATGGAATGAAAATAACTCCAATCTGACCAATTTAAATAGTCATGGATTTAAAAAATGGGAAGTGGATAAAAGAATGGATATTGACATAGATTATCAACATTCCTGAAAAAAATTTAACAAATGTAAATTGATCAGTGCAATGAAGACAACCAAAACAGACTAGAAACAACCTTACTGTTCATGAGAAATGACAAATATAAATAATTTAAAGAAATATGAGAATTATTATAAAGTGATCCAGACTAATAAAAGTAGACCTAAAAATTATTTTCATATTACAATAACTGTGCAACTAAAACAATAACAACATCCAATTCATGTTACATCAAAAGAAAGGTTAAAATGATTTTTTAAAAAAACAAGAATAAAATAGATTTTATCAAGTTAAAATCAGTATATACATCTTTTAAGGAAATATTAACTATAAGTAAGTATGGAGACATATTTAGACAAGTAAATATAGACACATTCACAACTTTTGTGTTTCATCTTGTATGCTCATTTTTCTTATTTTCTCTTCTACTGCTGTTGTTTATATATTCTAATTCCTGAACTTGCCCAGGAAAGTTTGTATCTATATCTACATATATTTGTGCATATATTTATACCCATCTATATTCCAACTTTTAGAGCTTTGTCAAAAAAGTCTGGGCATGGAGAAAGAAGGACTAGGAACTCCTGCCTCAAATTAGAACTCAGGGAATAATCTCAGTCTAAAACAAACTCTAGGAAGGGCTAATATCTAGGATCCCTGCAAAAAAGGGATTAAAAGGATCCCTTCAAGGAAGCATTTCAGTATGTAAAGTAGATTAAACAAAGTAGACAGCTATTTATTTCTTCTACTGTATAAGAAATACTTACGCACTAAAATATGTAAGGATCAAAGGCAAAACACTTAACTCATTATAGAACAATTTAGCATTCTTATTATTCACTTTCAGGAGATCAATGCTTAGGATGTTAAAACCTGAAACACTGTACAACATTAATGAACTGTCATTTTACCTTTACCTCAGCTTAGCAGTGTCCAGCCAAGTCACTTAAGCTCTATTTCATGTGTCCAGCATCTCCCTGGTGATGTTCATATTCTCCTCCTAGAGACTATTTCAGAGATTGCCTCTTGTTCAGAATCTGCATCTGGACCCAGGAGCTCCTAACCTCTTGAACTCACCAAAGCTAGAAACACCCAACTCAGGATCAATGAAAATAACACAAAGCAGAGAGGTAGATAAAGACTTGATGTTTAATTTCAAACTTATTTCATGGAGTTTATATTAGATAAAGCTATTAATAAAATTGTAATATCTCAGTAGTTTAAGAAAATTCCTATTAGATAAAGACTTAAATCTCTGTCCTACATAAATTCTATATATTTCTAGCTAAACATTGTCTTCCTCCATTTCCCTTTGCTTGGCCCAGTCTAAGGATACAGCTATCTAATCTTCTCATGACCAACCACGGATTTTTTTTTATTTTTACCTTTTATTTTCAGTTCCAAATGCTCTCCTTCCCTCTATACCTTTACCCAGCCATTAAGAAAACAAAAATAAACATAGATTTTTATGTGAAACAAAATCAGGAAAAAGAAAACAACTTAGAAGGGCATATACAATAAACCCATTATCGTAGAGGGATACAGAAGGGAGATTGGGGAAAAAACAGACCTTTCAGAACTTTCCTCGATTTTTGAAGAGGAAATTTCAATCTCTTCTTTGCTCCAAGATGCCTGCAGGGACTCAACAGCTCACCAAGATCTCTCTCCTTGAATGAAACTTGACCCTCATTTTTCTGATTGTCCATCATCCCTATGACTGCTACTTCTCTAGAAACTTATCAAATTAGCCCCCAGACAAAGCTGAGGTCACCATCACTGCTCTACTTCTCAGCTCATGCAGTCCCAGGTCCTTCTCTTTCTTCCATTCCACAAATGGCATAGCCCTTTAAAGAAAACTTTCTGATGTGACTTAAGTCTGACTCCTGGTTCAAAGATGGTACTAGTATTAATCTCTTCATGCCATTTCCATTAGACTGTGAGATCCTTGAGAGAAGGACTGTCTTTTGCCTTTCTTTGCATTATCCGTGCTTAGCACAGTTCCTGGCACATAGTAAGCACTTAATAAATTCTTATTGACTAATGGTTTAATTCTTAGGACTAGATCTCAGGGGAAACCCTCAAACCTCTAAACGACAAATTTTTCAGTCATTTCTTAAACTCTTATAAGACTTTATTAAAGGGAATCAATGATCACTAGGAGCTACAATTGCTTTATCAAGAATTAATTATTCCAGGATGGACTCATTTTCTATTTTGCAAAGATTACTAGACTAGGTCAAAGGAAGGTTAAAGACATAGGCTACCTTGACTTCAGTATGACTTAAGGAATTTGACAATTTCTCAGACTATCCTTATGGACAAGAACAAGAGGGTGGGAACTGTTAGATAGTACAGCTAAATAGATCTTGAACTGGTTGAATGACTAGGAACAAAGTATAGTCATTGCTGTCTCAGCGTCCATTTGGAGGTAAGATCTGTTGTTATTGTTCATCCTTCATTGTCAAGGAGCACCATATTTCACCATGGAGCTATCTTTGGCCCTATACCATTAACCATTTTTATTAATTGATGGTTTAATAAATTTGTAGATGACATGAAACTGGAGGAGAGAAAATAACACGTTTCATGACAGGGCCATGATCCAAAAAACATTATGAGAATAGAACAATGCACAGAACCCAATGAGATGGAATTTAATAGGAATAAATTCAGCCACTGCAGTACAGGGATCAGGGAGACATAGCTAAACAACCCTTGTGGAAAGAGAGATAGAGAGGCTTTCGTGGACTTCAAGATCAATGAATCAATAGTATGACATAGTAACAAAAAAAAAAAAAGCCAAATCATCTTAATTAGTAGTACATTAGAAGCTAATTTAAATTCAAGCTAAGTTAAAACTTCCTAATAATTCAAGTTCAAAAGTGGAGGAAGCTCTCTCAAGAGGTTTTAGAGATACCGATCACTGGAAGCGGAGGCTGAATGTTAAGAGATGTTCATTCACTCACGAAGTATTTCTTGATTTTTGTTGATTATCTCTAATTTATCCCATCTATAGCCTGTCAATAGTACAGAATTCTTTGCATATTATCTCCTCTGTTAGATTGTGAACTCTTTGAGAGCAAGAACTGCTTTTTGTCTTTCTTTGTATCCTCACAGTGCATGACACATGCCAGGTGATTAATAAATATTTGTTGATTGACTGACTGATGCTGTAGAGAGAACTCGCACTCAAGCATGAGTTAGACTAAATGAGATCTCTTCCAGCTCTTATTTCCTTATTCTAAGATTTTTTTCCACCTTTTATTAGCAAAATAGGAGGTCTTTGAGAGTGCTTAGATTCCCTCTACTCATTCCTCTACACTGATTATCATGGGAAGCTATCTAAGATTAGGGTTAGCTTCCTCCTTCCCTGAGAGATTATAGCAAATATCAGGAAACCCACACTATAATCTCAGGACAAAAGTAATGTGATCCTGATAGCTTAAGGCAAGAGCTTGGTAGATCTCTGATTCAAGAGAAAAAACCCAGAGCAGAATGCTTTCCTTTTTAAAATTTATGAAATAAACAAGCATTTCCATAATATAGCATAATAAAAAGATTATTGCACATGAAACTGCAAATCTATTATATACAACTTACTTTTCCTTTTAAATATATAACAAAATTCTCATGTATATTTCTTTTTTCTTCCCTCCCCCCTGCTTTAGAGATTGTTACAATTAGACACAAATATGTATAGATATGTAAAATCATGCTACACATATTTCTATTTATCAGTTCTTTCTATGGATGCAGAAAATGTCTTCCTTCACAGGTCCTTTGTGGTTAATTTGGATATTCATAATAGTCAAAATGACATTCTCTCAAAGATGCCATTAAAACAAAATTGCTGTTACTATATACAACGTTTTCTTGGTTCTGCTCATTTCACTCTTTGTTATTTCGAGGAAGTCTATGTTTTTCTAAGATCATCAAGTTCATCATTTCTTTTTTTTTTTTTATTAAATTTATTTATTTAACTTTTAACATTCATTTTCACAAAATTTTGGGTTACAAATTTTCTCCCCTTTTATCCCCTCCCCCCCCAAACACCAAGCATTCTAATTGCCCCTATGACCAATCTGCTCTCTCTTCTATCATCCCTCTCTGCCCTTGTCTCCATCTTCTCTTTTGTCCTGTAGGGCCAGATAGCTTTCTATACCCCTTTACCTGTTTTTCTTATTTCCTAGTGGCAAGAACATTACTCGACAGTTGATCCTAACACTTTGAGTTCCAACTTCTCTTCCTCTCTCCCTCCCCACCCCTTCCCTTTGGAAGGCAAGCAATTCAATATAGGCCATATCTGTGTAGTTTTGCAAATGACTTCCATAATAGTTGTGTTGTATAGGACTAACTATATTTCCCTCCATCCTATCCTGTCCCCCATTACTTCTATTCTCTTTTGATCCTATCCCTCCCCATGAGTGTCGACCTCGAATTGCACTCTCCTCCTCATGCCTGCCTTCTATCACCCCCCCCACCCTGCTTGTCCCCTTATCCCCCACTTTCCTGTATTGTGAGATAGGTTTTCCTACCAAAATGAGTGTGCACTTTATTCTTTTCTTTAGTGGAATGTGATGAGAGTAGACTTCATGTTTTTCTCTCA
Organism: Notamacropus eugenii; assembly: GCF_028372415.1. Taxonomy (NCBI): domain Eukaryota; kingdom Metazoa; phylum Chordata; class Mammalia; order Diprotodontia; family Macropodidae; genus Notamacropus; species Notamacropus eugenii. The sequence continues at coordinate 190,717,179 of NC_092875.1, forward strand.
CCTCCCCTCTTTATCCCTCCACTAATGAGTCTTTTGATTGCCTCTTTTATGAGAGATAATTTGCCCCATTCAATTTCTCCCTTTCTCTTCCCAATATATTTCTCTCTCACTGCTTGATTTCATTTTGTTTTAAAGATATGATCCCATCCTATTCAATTCACTCTGTGCACTCTGTCTCTATGTATGTGAGCGTGTGTGCATGTGTAATCCCACCCAGTACCCAGATACTGAAATGTTTCAAGAGTTACAAATATTGTCTTTCCATGTAGGAATGTAAACAGTTCAGCTTTAGTAAGTCCCTTATGACTTCTCTTTGCTGTTCACCTTTTCATGGTTCTCTTCATTCTTGTGTTTGAAAGTCGAATTTTCTTTTCAGCTCTGGTCTTTTCATCAAGAATACTTGAAAATCCTCTATTTCATTGAAAGAAAATCCTCTATTTCATTAAGTTCATCATTTCTTATTGCACAGTAGTATTCCATCACAATCATATTTGTGTTGGAAAGGCACAGAGGAAGTCTAGGAGCACCCTACCAAGGGAGAGGCACCCAAGAGGGAAAGCTCTGATTGAGGAGTAATCTCGCTGGAATAAAAGCCAAGGAGGATGGCAAAGAATTATACACAGAAGGATCAGAATGCAGAATGGTGACAGGACTTTAAACCATCTGCTAGGAGATGCAGAGAACTATGGAGTGAACTTCATTGAGTAGCTGACCAAAAGAACTTTCTGAGAGCCAGTGAGTAGTGACCATTAGAGTCACAGGAGAAAACACTTAATGAGAAATCTACTCCAGAAGGTTCTTTCTGGAAGCTTTCTGGAAACTCTGCCCATGACTAGATGGGCTTGTGGCTTTACCTGTTTCTGGAGTGGTGTTGTTCACTCGGGGGTCATTGTTATTTCTGTAGGCTTTAAGACAGGTTATGCTTGTTTTCATTGACCTGTAAAAGAACCTATTCTTCTTTGATTTTTGTGACCTGTGTACCAGACCAAGGAATTGGTAACAGCCTACTAGGTAGTGTCAGATAGTGAAGTACCTGGATTATCTGAGGGAGAGGTGGGTTATTGATCCAAAGCAGGGAGAAAACCCTCATCTGTCTTCTCTTTCTTTTACCATTCACTGTGGATTGTACTTTTCTAGTGGCTTTAGCACTCTCCTATTTTATGTAAGAGAACTGATAATGTATTTGTAACATTAACAGCAACATTACATCCTACCCTGACACCAACAGAGTTCTAAAAACAATATCGAATAATTTTTTTAAATAATAGTTTCCTTCCTTTTCATTCATTCCATCAAAATCAAGGAGTAAGGGAATAAAACATTGCATATTCTTTATGATAATGAAGGTGAGGGTGAATGTCTCCTAAGCAAAATAATAAAGCAGCAGTGATGTGGGGCTATATCACATGTGCAGGTATGTGGGTGTGTGGAGGAGGGAGCAGTGTCAGGACCTGTGGTTTATTCAGTGGGGAGAATTCTTGGTAAGGGAGCAGAGAGGGATAACGTGCCAGGCACTGTGCTAAGCATCTTACGAGTACTGTCTCATTTGATCCTCACAATAATCCTTACAAGGTAAATGCTGTTCTGCTATTATCCCAATTTACAGTTGAGGAAACAGAGGCAAGCAGAGGTTATGCGACTTGCCCAAGGACACACAACTAGTAGTTATCTGAGATTAGACTTGAACTCAGGTATTTGACTCCAGACCCAGGTTCTATCCCCTGCACCACCTAATTGCCAAATATGGAAAGTCTCTCCACTGATGCTGATGGACAACTCTAACTGAGAGTCTTAGGAACTATAAGTTACAGTTGGGACATTGGAAGGCTGAAGACAATCACACAAGGTGGTATGTGTGAGGCAGAAATTAATTCCAAACGGCCCCTGGACACTATATCACACTGTCTTTAATGGTACATAATCCATATGTACTTGTACTAGCATATATATGGAGAGACAGAGAAAAAGAAACAGAGATAGAGAGAGACAGAAAACGAGAGAGAGGAAAGAGACAAAGAGAGAGACAGAGAGAAAGAGAGAGAAGGAGAAAGAGAGAGAAAGAGAGAGAGATCTTCATCATAGTTGTCTCTGAAACTATAAAACTATTTGACTCCCATGAAAACTTCTCATGGTCAGTTCCCAGCATTATTAACATCTTTATGCTCAAGTCAGACATCAGGAACAGAGAACATTGTCTTGATTCTTTTCCTCCAGCACCTCCTAACTTTTTCCTAGAAGGCACTTTGCCTCTTCATCATTACCACAAAGAATGTCTGGTATGTGAGGATGACTGAAATAAACCCCTGCAGTTCAATTGTCTGAGTCTGAAATAATCCTCCAGCTTGGTCAAAGGAAATGAAAATATAGGGCTAGCCCTGCTCATAAACACTGGAGACTGTCAGGGCTATCAGCTGCTGAATTGAATTATTGAGCTATTTAACAGACAGAGACCTATCTGGAGAGAAATGAATGCTCTTTGCTTAGGGAGACAAGAGGGAAGGGCAAACCAAAGCACCAGCTTTTGTAATAGGGTTTAAAAAATAACCATTTTTAGGTTATTTTAAAGTTTTTTTTAACATCTTGGGCTATTTTTAAGATATTAAACATCTTAGTAAAAGTAGCTTTGAAATATGATTAAAACTGCACAATTGGTTCAAAGTCCTTCATAAGATCTTAGTCAAGTCAAACTTTAGAGTTTTTGGAGGTGTCCAGTGGACCTCCAAAGTCTGCTGATTACTGTTTCTGTTCTGCTTGTACTTAACACTTCTTGCATCTTAGGAGATATAACTAAGCAAATACTATCTTTGAGCTTGTCCATGGGGAACTCCCAATGTGGGAACTTCTTCCACTAGTGGAGATCACAACTTTCCTGTGATTTAGTAGATAAATCTGAAGAAGTTGCCTGAGAGGTTAAGTGACTTGCCCAAGATCTGATAGCCCACAGTCAGAGAGGTATGACCATTTCATAAAATGTAGAATTTAGGAAAACATAAGTGAAGAAAGCAAGGATAATTGTTTCAGTTGAAAGAAGATAGTGGCTAAGAGAAAAAAAATGTGATCATTTTTCACAAAAAAAATGGTAGTTTAGAGTCAAAGAATGTGAGTTCAAATCGTGGCTCCAACAGTGTTGGAAGAATCACAATTTCTCTGGGTCTCCAATATCTCATCTATAAAATGAAGAGTTGAGCTAGATAATCTTTTAGGTTCCTTAGAAATCTAAGGCTACAATTCTTTAATTCTTCAGGTACACCTCACTTTAAATTATTTAATTACCATACCTTTTAGGGTTCATTATCTTTTGGACCTAGAGGTTGGATAACAATACTAAAAACTACATATATCTAACACTTTAAAATAGAAAATGTATATAGCACTTTTAAAAAAGTACTTTACTATGTTATTTCACTTAATCCTTACAACAAACCTGTGAGGTAGATGCAATTATTACACCCATTTTACAGATGAGGAGATTAAGGCTGAGAGTGGTTACTTGCCTAGGTGCGCACAGCTATGTAAGTATCTGGGACAGGGCTTGAATTCAGGAGTCTTCCTGACCCCTAGTCAAGCACTCTTTTTACTGCTCCACTGGTTACCTCCATGAGTCTTAGAGACAGAAGGGGGCTCAGTGGTCATCAATTCCAACCCTTTAATTTTATAGATAAGGAAAATGAGGCTCAGAGAGATCGTGATGTGGCCAGCATCACACAGAAAACACCAGCAGAGTGAGTATTTGAACCCAGATTCCACAACTCCAAATCCTGTCCTCTTTCCACTCGTAATGCTACTCATTGTAAAGCATTGTCTAGAAGTCACACTCACAATTACCTTGGCAATGAAACAATCATAAGAGAAGAAATATGACTATTAGAGAAAAAAATTACCTATAAGGTCAGTGGATCAATCTTATGCCAGATACAAATCAGAGTCGTCCTCATTGCAGACACGTGCCCTCAACATCACCCCTGGCCTGAGCTCAAAGATCTCTGGTCACAAGCAAGGAGAAAAAAGAGTTTTTCCATTGGGACCTTTTGCATTCCCTCTCAGTTCAGACTCAGTAACTGACCAAAAAGCTTTTTCTTCACTGAAGAAATGAATAGGAAACAATTACAGAACACTTGTGTATGCTATGAAACTGGGGAGCTGGGCGCCCTCCATTCCATGTCATCACAAACCTCCAAAGCCGGGTCACCAAACATCTTCAGGAGTTTCCTACACATGCTCATAGTATTAAGCTCTCATTGGCCTGTCCCCCATTACACTTGTATTCACCTTTACATACCTATGTTTATTTATCTGTGGACATATTGTACCCCTTAGTAGAGTATAAGTTTTTGAAAACTGTATCTAACTCTCATGTCCAATGTTTTGTAACCCCTTTAGGGGTTTTCTTGGAAGAGAAACTGTAATGGTTTGCCATTTCCTTCTCCAGATCATTTTACAGATGAGGAAACTGAGGCAAACAATTAAGTGACTTGCCCAGGGGCACACAGCTAGTAAGTTTCTGAGGCTAGTTTTGAACTCAGGGAGATGAGTTTTTTTAGTTTCAAGTCCAATACTCTATCCACTGCACTATCTAGCTGCCCCATATATATTAGGAGCTTAATAAATGCTTATTTGATTAATTAGTGTATGTAATATACTCATTTAACATTAATTGGGAACACTCACAGTGTGCCACGAGCCATATGGGTAGGACACACACATTCACATCAATTACTCTCTCTCTCTCTCTTTCTTTGTGCATATATGAATACGCATATAAAATTATATGCATGTCATATATAATATTATACTGTACTATATATAATGAATGATTTTGTTCCACTTGTGCTAGTTAATTCTTATGACATCATTCTAAGGCATCAAAGAGGGGTATAATCACCTCCATTTTCTAGAAAGAGAAACTGTAGGACAGAGATGATGAGTGATTTCATTACCCATGGTTGAAAAATAGATAACCTAATTCTTGGCTCACTGTTCTATTGTCTGACCAAGAAATATGAGCCCTAGCATATGTGTGCTGAAAAGCAGAACACCAGGTTCGCTTTCCTTGAACCTTCTCCATCAACTTCATCATTCTGTCACCATCCTCTACCTCCTCACCCGACTCTGGCTCAATATTGGTCAATCACTTCTTTCCATTTGAAGTAATAAAACATAGCTGGTGCATACTCTTAAATGTTAAACTATTACTGGCACCACCAGGGTAATTGTAGGATGCCACAAGCTCTGACTCCTCCATGTAGATTCCTAGGACTCCAGAACTAGAAGAACTTTAGGAATCATCTAGTATAATCCCTTCATTTTGCAGATTAAGAAATCTCTGATGGTTGCACACCAAGATTGTGGCAAAGTATTCTTTCTTCTACACCAGGGGTGTCCAACATGAGTGTGTCCTGAACCAGATTACAATGTAATTAGGAAATCATTAACAAAATAAATAAAAATACAACAAGATATAGATAATATCACATTTTAAAACTAAATCACTATGTGACCTACAGGGATTCTTATATACGGTGACTTCCTGCTTTCTAGTGAAGTTTGACACCACTGCCCTACACCATTTGCTTCTTCAGTAGCTTCCCCATTATACTGAAGTGCTCTGAGGGTGATCCCACTCAAGGATGAAGCAAGGGAAAAGGGTGGACAGGGCTACAGGTCAACACCATCCTTATTTCCTGAAGTGGTAACTTTGGGGACCTTTTTAGAAGGAGCTTTTGTAAATTAATTTGTGAGACAGGGCCTGGATTCATTCCAGGTATTGCAGTAATTCCTGGGTCTTAAAGGACATAAGTGTTGAGATTTAGACACAAATATGTATTTTATATCTGCCCCTCCATAGATGTGAATCTGAGCCCTAGGGAGGGCTCTACGGTGAGGTTTAGGGTCTCCTCCATTGGACCATTTATGCATATTTGCTCTACATATTCTTAAATCCTACCTCTCTCCTCCCCCACCTCCCTATTAAATACAGAACTTACCGTGAACAAGATAAAAATGTTTATAACTTGGCCCCTTGTATGAAAAAGGGCTAATGTGATACTGTCCTGTATTCACATTAACACCAGTGCCTAGGGTATTCTTCTGCATGTCAGCTCCCTGGAGAAAATGAGCAAGTTGATAAAATTATAATTACTCCCAAGCTTGAAGAGCTTCTCTCAAATCCTCAGATATCCAGGCTGTAATTACTGGAATACTAAATGAAACAAAAACACACAGAGTTAAATGGAATACACATTTGGAACCAAAACCTTGAAAGACACCAGCCCATGAAGCTCTGGGATCAATTTAATTCCACCTACAGAAACATGAGTTAGTTGTACAGATGTGTATTTATTTGCCTCTAAATGCTGATGGATCTCTTTAGGCTCTTTGTAAAGAATAAAGCTTCTACTATAATGAGAAAATACATCATGTCTCAACATTATAAACAGTATAGCATCTATTCTGGAATGAATTAATAATTAGGTCATACTAATAATTAGCATTTATATGGCACTTTAAGGCTTGCAATTTACTCAATAAATGTGTGCATACAGCATACATGTACATAAACATATGTTATATATGTGTATTTACACACATATGTGTATGTATATGTGTGTGTATATATATATATGAAATTTTATTGGATCACAACAGCCTTATGAATCAGGTACTACAGGTATATTAACCCCATTTTGTAGGTGAAGGAATTGAGGCTCATAGAAATTAAGTGATTAAACAGCTTCTAAGTACCAAAGATAGAATTCTCATGATCCCAAGTCAGCATTTATTCTGCTAGTTTTTATTGTTCAGTAGTTCAGTCATGTCCAACTCTACATAACTCTTTTGTCCATGGGATTTTCTTAGCAAAGATACTGGAGTGGTTTACCATTCCCTTCTCCAGTCCATTTTATAGATGAGGAATTGAAGCTAATAGGGGTTAAGTGACTTGCTCAGGATCGCATAGCCAGTAAATGTCTGAGGCTGGATTTGAACTCAGATTTTCTTGGCTCTAGGTCCAGTGCTCTATCCACTATTGTCCCATCATTCCACCAGACCATGCTACTTTTCCACCTATTGGACAATGGTTTCTTTTGTTTATTTCTAAAGTCAAGGCAATAGATCTATACTGATCACCCACGGGGGACATTTCCATCTGGGCTGCCTTTCCAACCTCTTTATTATGTGCCCCCCCCCAGCTTTTCAACCTGAAGCCTTACTCAGTCCCTTCAATTCACACATTGAAAGCACTTTTGCCCCTGTAGTCTCTCCCTCTGATTGGATGGCTCATCCCAGAACCTTCATTTAAGGAGGGTACCCAGGTTAGCTATGTCCAATTCCTGTCCAGGCTGCATTGCAGATTTTTACTATGTTGACTGAGATTGGGGATTTTAGTTGCCCCCCACACACCCCTGCCCGTTTTATGTGTTTTCTCCTTCCATTTAAATGTAAGCTCCTTGAAGGGAGGTCCTGTCTTTCAAATTGTATTCGCAACACTTAGCATGTAGGAAGTGCTTCATAAATGCTAGTTGACCAACTGACTGATGTGTGATAACCTCCATTCCTCTACTTTTCTCTGTTTTACTGGTCTATCTTGTCAACCACTTTGATTTATTTTGCCCCTATATGAAATCTTAGCTCCAGGATCTACCTCATCAATAATTGCCTAGTAAAAAAAAAATAATGCTCTAGTAAAACCTTTTGAATCCTTCTTTCCCCTCACCTTTACAACTCCCAATTTACTAAACCCTGGGTATGAACTAACCTCCTATAGTAGAAATAACATTTACTGTTACACAGGCTGTGCTCCTTTCCCTTTCAGGGACCAAGAAGGCCATCCTCGGGATTCCACTGGTCTGAAGTTCAGGGTTTGGATCGTTGGCATCCTTCTTACTTGAGATACGAAGGGCCCAGCCTGTGGGGAGCTGGTGTTCCTAAGGTAGGGCTGAATTGCTGACGCTCTGAGGGATGTGTTATAGCACATGCTTTAGAGAACATGTAGGTGGGGAGGAATAGCATTTCTTGTTAGTAAATTATACCCTTTTTAAAACATTGTAAGTAAATGTATTTTTTTTTAAGAGCCATGAGTTTTTCATTTTCTCCTAATCCTGAACCCGAATCAATAGAATGACCAAGCCCTAGGCTGACCTAGAACACTCCCACTATTCAGTTGCCCCACTCGTTCTCAGCCTCAACTGGAGAAAGTCACAGAATCGCGGTGATTACATTCACTCTAAATCGAGGTTGTACAGCTGTGTCCTGATTAGTGTAAAGAGTGAATTCCATGAAGTAGCCATATTATTTGGATTTGTACTTCATGCTTCCATTAATCTGTAACCAATTATCATATTTTACATAATTATAACTTTGAATAGTGTAATCACTTCAAGGGATTCCTTTTTTGCACTAATTGGGAACCAGCCGTATAACCTTAGTTAGGCTTTTATTGCTTCTCAATAACCCAATTCTACCTATTGATTCCCCATCTAATTTCCCACAGTGACTATTTCAAAGCTTTTCTTCTCTCCTCTAAGCCCAAACCATATCCTTATCTCTAACACTTGAGTCAGATATACTAGCCTCCTACTTTCCTAAAGAGAGATGGAATATTTGATAAGAACTCCCTCAACTTGACTTCTTCATAATTCAAAGTGGAGGTGGGGGACTAATAAACATTTATATAGAACCTATTATATGCCAGGTACTGTATTAATTGCTTTACAAATATTATTTTTGATCCTCACAACAACCCTGTGAGGTAGCTTTATTATTATCCCCTTTTAATTGTAGAGGAAATTGAGGCAGAGTTTGAGTGAGTTGCCCAGGATGAAATAGCTAGTGTCTAGGCCACATTTGAACTTAGGTCTTCCTGACTTCAGGCTCAGAACCCTATTCACTGTACCACAAACTGTATCTTGCTTTGATATCTTTACCAATTCTTTCCTCTTCCCTGCTTTACTCAGAGGAAGAAATCTCCCTATTGCTTGCTGAGACTAACCCCTGTTCCTGAGTTTCAAAGCACTGATGCTTTTCAAACTACCGAGCTGCTCAAAGATTTTGCTCCAGCTGTCATCCCCTTGCTCTCCTGCTACTGGGTCCTTCCCTGCATACTGTCTTCTAAGATTTAATTATAATCATAGTTGCCATTTATGATCGCTTTAAGGTTGGCAAAGCACTTTCCAAACATTACCTCATTCAAATCTCATAATAACCCTGTGAGATATGGGTACTACAGAAGAAATGATAGGATGGATGGTTTCAGAGAAAAATGAGAAGACCTGTATGAAGTGATGGGGAGTGAAGTAGACAGAACCAGAACAATTTACAGAATAGCAATATTATAAAGAAATTATAAAGAAAGAAACAACCTAGAAAGATTCGAGAACTCCAAACTATAAAATGACACAACATGATTCAAAGAACCAAAGATGAAGCATGTGACCAACCTTCTGACAGGGAGATGGACTCTATGCAAAAAGAGAAACACACTTTTGGATAGGAGCAAGGTGGGAATTTGCTTTGCTTGACTATGTATATAGTCTTGATTATATATATATATATATATATATATATATATAGTCTTGATTATATATATATATATATATATATATATATATATATATATATATATATAGTCAAGGATTTTCTTTTTCTTTTTTAGTTCTTCTTCATTTGGTCTGGGGAAGAATATGACAGGCAGAGAAAGATACTTGCTAAGTGAAAAAAAATCATTACATAATTCAATTTTAAAAAGAGAAGTAGACCCTAAAGAAATTATTATTCCCATTTTACAGAGGAGACAACTGAGGTTCAAGGAGACTTGGTGACTTGCCCAGGGCCTTACACCTAATAAGTGTTGAAGGCAGGATTGAAACCCATCTTCTTGCTTCAAGACCAGGATTCTAACAGCTTTACCATACCATATGCCTTTTTTAAAAAAGTTTTCCTCCCTTCCATATCATCTCTTTCTTTCCTTTAATAGCAAATCCATCTTGAAAAAGTAGCATATTGGTCTTTGATAACTCAGTTAGGAAAATAAAGGATAAACATTTTCCCATATACATTCTTAGGTTGCTAAGAGTAAGAAAATCTACCATTAGAAATGTGTGCCTTTGAAAATCAATCTCTTGGCACTGTTTTCTTTTGTCTTCTTGTAATATGCACATACTTTTAGATATGGTGACATTCAGTCACTAATACCTTTAATTATCTGAATTCATGTATCAGTACCTGAATTCATTTTTCAAATAGCTATTCACCTAACAGTGGGGACCTACCTAGCTTAACAGTTGGCTCTGAGGTCAAAGAGGTGGTAAAAGTCTTCTCCTCTCCAATCCATCCTCTGCTCAGTGGCCAAAACGATTTTCCCAGAGTCTGATTACATCAGCCCCTACTCAGTAAACTCCAATGGCTCCCAATTGCCTCTAGCATGCAATGTGATGTCCTTGGCTTAGCTTTTAAAGCCTTTCCCGACTCAGTCCTCAAATGTCTTTCCAACCGTAGACACTGATGTCCTTCCTACTCTGTAGTTCAGCCAAACTGGCCTTTATGCTATTGCTCACACTCAATACTCCATCTTCCATCTCTGTGTGTTGGAACTGGATGAGCTGAACTCATCTCTGCCTCTTAGAATGCTTTTTTCCTTCAATACTCTGCTCAGATGAAACTTTCTCGATGAAGCCTCTCCTGATTTCCCACCCAGTCAGATCCTCTGGCAAAAACTTTCCGTGTATTTATTTTGTAGTTTCTGATTTACACACGTCACTTCCCTGAATATGATGCAAGCCCTTTTAGGACAAGGGATTGTTTCATTTTTGTCTTCAGACCCCTAGGACCTGGAAGAGTATCTGGAACACAGCTGGCAATTAATAAATAGTTGATGATTGGTGATTTGAAAGGAGATAACGTGAATTGAGAAGAGTTGCACACTATCATTTTCCGCACTGTTTTATGGAGATTAGGACCTCTCTAGGTGAACGATAAATACATATTTCTTCCAAATGAAGTCTTCTAAGAAAGCACAGGGGAAAAGAATCTGGAGTCTCTGGCAGCAGATGACTAATATTGTCCAAATCCTGCCTCTTTTATGAGTAACATGATTAGATGTGACTAAATTAAGTTGAACCAACTTACAAGATGAGAAATTTTGTGTTAATGGATAATACTAACCCATATTATTTAGGGCCATCCTAATAATGACTAGTGACAAATAGTGCCTTCTTATTACCTGTGTGTAAAAAGTAAGTTGGGTAAAATCGCTTAATACCCTAAGGCCTAACTTTTCTTAACTGGATGGTGATGATGACGATGATGATGATGACGATGACGATGATGGTGGTGGTGGTGGTGGTGATACTAGTATGTATATAGCCCTTTAAGGTTTGCAAAGTGCTGTACGAATGTTATCTTATTTTATCCTCACAAAAACTCTGACAAGAAGGTGTTATTATTATCAATCCCATTTTATAGGTGAAGGAACTGAGGCAGACAGAGGTTAAGTGACTTGCCCAAGGTCACATAGTTAATAAGTGTCTGAGGCCAAATTTGAACTCAAGTTTTCCAGTGTTCTATAAACCTAGGTGCCTGTAATATAAAATGTATAAGAGAGTTCAATTAGATGTCCTCCGAAGTCCCTTATCATTCTATATTTATAACCCTATAACTCTTGGAGACATATCCCCCATTCTTACCCAAGATAAATGAGCTTTAATGACTCCTCTGAATCAAGTGTCCTCAGGTGCGGCACTGATCCTGGGGTTGGCTTTATTTTCTGTTCCTAACAGAGATTTGCTTTTCCACACTTGCTTCCTGCAAATCAGGAGGAAGGAAGTTGAATGCAGCTGAATATTGTACCTGAAAATATAATTCAAGACTTGAAAATGTGCAACTGACATAAAGGAAAAATGTCGTGGAATTTTTCCTAAAAGAGAATTTCAAACCATAGATATGTGAGTGGTATTAAAGAAGATATTTATCTCCTCACAGAAAGACTATTTTCAAGATTATATTCTAAAACATGTAATATCTTGTAATAACAAGGGAAAAGCCCGTTGTAGTTTACTTGAAACCTCTCATTTTATAAGTAAATTCAATCAAATTTAGACACACAAACTATATTACTTACAAATACAAATGTAAAACCCAATAAAGACATTTTGCCTTATGACAATATTTTGGGGAAATGAAAAATTTCAGAAATCTAAATGAAAATTTTTGTTAGATCCTCTCTGCCTTAACTAAAATATAAGATGCCAAGTCTAATCTTTAGGTACAGACTCTGATATTCTACAGGGCAGCTAGGTGGTTCAGTGGATACAGTGCCAGGCCTGGAGTCAGGAAGACCCATCTTTCTGAGTTCAAGTCAGGCCTCAGACATTTACTAGTTGTGTGACCCTAGGTAAGTCACATAACTCCATTTGTCTCAGTTTCCTCATCTGTAGAATGAGCTGAAGAAGGAAATGGCAAACCCTTCCAGTATCTTTGCCAAGAAAACTCTAAATGGGGTCACAAAGTGTAGGAATCAATTCAACAGCAACATGATTCCATTGGTAAAACTCCCTCCACCACTCACTGAGTAGTGAAAAGATAGCAAGGATTCAGCAAGCAGGGCTAGATTTGGAGGAGAGGAGTTCCCAGTGTTCAAGATGTAGGGAACAGCCTGAGTAAAAGAACAGAAGTTACCTTTCTATTACAACTAACAAGATAGAGGAAAGATTTTAATAAAACAGCAAGCATTTATTAAGTACCAATTATATACCATACACCATGCTGGATACTGGATAAAAAAAATAGTCCCTACTCTCAAGGACATTATACTGTCCTGGGGGAAAACCACACACACACACAGACATATGTGTGTGTTTGTATCACTAACAAAAGTTTATATAAAGTAAATATAAAATAATTGGGAGCAGACACTAATGGGGGGATCAGAAAGGCCTTATGTCTCAGGTAGCATTTGAATGGAACTTTGAAGGGATCTAAAACTTCTTAGGAGTAATTAGGAGAGACTCCACTCCAGGTATGGGAGAGACAACCTGCACAATAGCAGAAACAAAATGGAATATCATATGTGAGGGACAGCTAGTGGATTAGTTTAGCTTTAATGTAGAGTATATAAAGGGAAGCAATAAGCAATAAGTCTGTAAATTTAGGTTGTTGCCTGTTGTAAAAATATGAAATGGCAGCTGAAGGAATTTGGATTTTATCTTTAACCTCGCCCCAGGGACTCTGGGCTCAAATAGCAGGTCTGACTCAGGGACTTAGCCCCAAGAAAGTGAATTTTGCTATTTATGGATCATTGACACAGTCCAGATTTAATCTCCAAAAGAACATCTCCAAAATAAAAGTTAGGCATTGTTCATGTTTAGTTTTCCTCAAATGTGAGTAACAGGGCTTTCAGTCCTCATTCAGGCACTCAGTGGACACTATTGGCACTGGGTATTACAAAGCCTTTATTTTCCTTCCCTCACTGCCTCCCCCCAAATGCCAAAGATGCAAAGGACTCACAAGAGTTTGTACAGATATATAGAAACATGAAACACATAATAGCATGGACATAGCAAAAAAAAAAAGAGGGGGGACATAGATGTAGACAGATTGTGTTTAAGATTCACAAATATCTCCATTCCCTTCTCTAACTCACTGAGCCAATTTCATATTCCAGAGAGACTGTAGAGAGAATTGTAGAGCTTGCTATTTGGAGTGGGGTCATTCAAGATCAGAAAGGAATTCTATATTTCAACTATAGTACGTTAAGTTTTTATATGTGTTTGGTGGCAAATGAGAGATCAGTTTGACCCAATATTACTCTCTTAATTGAATAATTTTATTCCAAACAAAACCAGTCAACATTTTCTCTATGATCCTTATTATTTTTCTCTGCCACATTTGCAACCTTCCAATATGATCATTTCTATTACTTATGAAAAAGTTCATTTATTCATATTTAGGTCTTTCAACCTTTTAAAAAAATAACTTCATCCCTGGAGTCCTCTCATTAGGATTATTATGATCCTTTGAATTTTTTTCTATTTTTTAATCATCTTTCTGGAAATGAATCACCTGGGGTTGCATGAAGCATTAGAATTATAGATCAAAGAAAGGTGAAGACTTCTTTGCCTTAAGTCCAATGTTAGACTTCTATAACCTATGACACACCTATGCTTGAGATAATATAGAAGACCTCACATGTAGTCAAGGACTCAGTCATTGTTGGCTCTGAGACATGAAATCATTGCTGCCCAAGCCCTTTGGTGGATGCTGTGCTCTAAGTCCTCCAGAAACTTTTACCACATTCTACTCAGGAAGACTTTCCTGGGGACACAGAACAATAATCGCAGTTTAAGGATTACCAAGTGTCACACATGTTTTTTGATTCCCATTTAGATGAGGAAACTGGAGCTGAGAGAGGTTAACTGACTTGATTAGTATAGTGCATTTACTCAGCATATGAGGCAGAATTTGAATGAAGACTGTTCCGACTCTAAATTCCTCACTCATTCCTCACTAGCTGCTTCAGCAAACAGCAAGTAACATAAGGGAAGCCAATCCAATTGCTTTGTCGTTGTTCAGTAGTGTCCAACTCTTCTTGACCCCATTTGGGGGCTTTCTTGACAAAGAGACTGGAGTGGTTTGCCATTTCCTTCTCCAGCTCATTTTGCAGAAAACTGAGGTAAACAGTAACTTGTTCACAGTCACACAGTAAATGTCTGAGGCTGGATTTGAACTCAAGAAGATGAGTTTTTCTGACTCCAGGCCTGACACTCTATTCACTGCACCACCAACCAGATCACTATCCTTGCCATAAATACACTGTCTGCCCTGCCATAGAACTCTCCCCCATTTCTCTTTCTTTCTTTCACTCATTTCCCTCCTTCATCATCTCCTTACCCTCTCCCAGTCCTTTTCCCTCTTCCTCCTAAAAACATCATCAGTTCTGCAGCATGAAGGACCACTGAAAAACATTTACCAAGAAACCTGGATAGTCTACATTATATAGACTGGTTACAGGTAAATTTAGAGGGGAAAAGAGATTGGTGACATCAGCATTTCCATCATAGCTGCTGTCTTCCTATCCTAGAACTCAATTGTCCTGTCTTCCTTATGGAGATAATACCGCTATCACTAAAGTACTATCCGCAGAGGCTGGAAACTCTCTGGTAGGGAAGACATTTTCCTATACACAATTAGTTTTTTGAAAAAAAATTTTCAGAATTTTTTTGTTGAAAATCACTGAGGAGAGAAACATATAAATATGAATGTTATATATAATAAATATGTAAATTGGAGGGAGAAAAGTTAAAGTGGAGTCTAATATGTTTTCCCAAGACTTAGTATGTAAAACCAGAAGACAAAAATGCAAAGAAATACTCCCTTATTCTGTGAGCAGCTTTTACACTAATGAATGATTTCCAAACTCCACATCCTGAGATCTAGGATGAGGATGCTGAAAGGCAAAACCAATCATTATTTGATTGCGTGCCAGGCACTGTGCTAGCTGGAAGGGATATAAAAAGAGGCAAAAGATGGTCCCTACCCTCAAGGAGCTTATAACCTAATGGGGAAGACAACATACAAACAAATACATACAAAACAAGCTATACACAGGATCAGTCTTCAACCTGCTGACTACATTCTATGTCTTTATCTGTACAAAGGAATTTTAATGATTTCCCTGTCACGTCTGTATAAACCTTCAGAACTTCATTGAATGTTCAAAATCTACCCATTAGCAAAGAAATCTTTCACTTTCTCCTTCACCATACAGAAAACCCTTTAGGACAAGGCCACCACTGTTGGGCAAAAGTGTCCCCGGATTACCTGTTGTAACCAAAAGAACCAATGGCACATAGGAGAGTTTGGGGGAAGGATAGGGTGTGTCAGGTAGGAGGGGAGGGGCACTGAAAAGGGAAATAGAAAGATGAGAAGGTTCCAATGAACAAACTTCAATTATTTTGTGATTTTGTTTCAATTTGCTTTGAACAAGGACTTGATTTGGTGACAAAGATAATTACCAAAAGGTATCATTTTGTGATTGTAAACTAGATCTAGAAATCTGAAGTGGCATCTCAGTGAGAACTTGGGATTTTAACCAGGGGAGAACAATTTTATTTTCTTCATTAATATTTATTCAGGTAGTTGTTTTCCTCCCTTGCCTCTTGATGTAAGCAACTAACTTGTTTGTTCTCACTGAGACAATACTCTTGGCAAGATGAACAAGTTTGTTTTAAATATCTTTTCCTGGCAATATTTTCCTCTGCCACCACCCCTCAATAAGAATAATAAAGGGAAATATAATCAATTTGCACATAGTTGATAGCAAAAAACCCAGGAGCTAAGAATACCAGAGCTTTGATTGCAGATTTTAGCTACCCTCCTGGGTTTCTCTTGTTTGTAAACAAGTCACTGCCACAATATACCACATAGAAGAGAGGGAAAGTGTTGGAAACATAATTTATAAAGTTCTTTCAAGTCACAGATGTGCCTCACTTTAAAGAAAATCAGTTTGTAACTGATATGACCAGGCATGTGCCCTAAGATGAGCTTTTCCTCCTTCTTGGGTAGGAAGTAAACTCAATCAAGGTGTGAAAGTTGTCTTCCATTTGTTACAGCCCCTTTGATATGGCTCTTTTTTTTTTTTATTAGTCATTGACTCAAGTTTCCAGAAACTCTGAAAGATACATTAGTTGAGAACTTGTTGCTGATGTTCGTATACCTGAGTCCATGGAAAAGTATGGAGAGGGGAAAGTTTGGGGGAAGAGAGGTGAAAAAGGGAGGCGAAAGAGAGACAGACAAACAGAGATCTCTAGGTGTCCCATGTTCCCAGTGGATCCACCCCCAACCTGTCCCAATAGAAAGTAAATCCTATTAGAAGGGAAATTGTTTGAAATCTCTAGTAATCCCAAATTCTTTCTCCTTGGGTCCCATCAAGATAGAACTACAGAATGTAGAGGAACCTTGGGAAACTGAGGCTCACCAAAGGGGTGGGTGGCTGGGGTCTCTAGAAATCCCAAGTTCCCTGCAATAATACTACCCTATTGTCAGTCTGGAAGCAGAGGTTATGGAGACTGTATTGATATGAAATGGCAAAAGTGACAATATAGAGACATTTTCTTTTCAGTGAAGAGCTCCATGGAAGGAAATAACCTCGAACTCTAACTCCACATGTAGCCCCAGATACAGAAGACTTTTAATAAAGTTTTAATGAAAATTTCCCTAAAAACAAGAAAAGCTCATCTACCACTTTGCTTTCATTCATTCATTCCTTATTTAACCCAATGTTTATTTATTTGTTTGTTTATTTGTGTATTTAACCCAAGTGCCAGAATTCTGGCAGATGTACTAATGTTCAATGAAGGGAATTTCTCTCTAATTTTCATGGCTTATTTTCTTTTTTCCTCTTTTTTAATTTTATTTTTAATTTATGAAATACAACAAGCATGTACATTTCTTTTTTTTTTCTTTCTCCCTCCCCCATTAGATTTCCCTCTGGGAACATCAAAATCTGGATTGGGTCTCTCAAAGTGCCCCAAGGTTGCCACGGTTGACAAAAGTTTTAACCATGGATCATATCTGGCAAAAACACTATAGAAAAGAAAAGGGACTAATATCCAAGTCCCTTTTTAGCAAAAAAAAAAAAAAAAAAGTTATAGTTACCCCTCTAATGAGATCCATTTCCCTCCAGGTTCAGTTAGAAGTTAGTTCAGTAAGAAGTTGGTAAACTTAGAACACCATTAATAAAATCTCTCCTTTTTGCATAGTTGTAATAATTCCTGAGACTGGTTCAATGTCAGCTGCTCCCCTCTTTCCCTCTGGGGTTGTTATTCCCTCACCCTGTCCTGCTGGTCTTTAAGGTTTCCCTAGCTTATGACTTGAACTTGGAACTTCTCAGCATTCTTCTTGCAGTACAGTCACTTCTAGGCACCTCTGAGCTCCTTGTGGCTACACTATCCAGAAAGCCCCGTGATTCTCTTTTTTTTATTGCCTGTGTCTCCAGCTTTTTTTCAGCCTGTTCAAGAGAGAGAAGGAGTCCTTTCAGGACATGTGTGTTACACAAATTCATTCAAGAAGCATTTTTTGAGTGCCTAAATCTGTGCTAGATGGGGAGAGTGAATAAAACACAATCTCTTCCCTTAGCTAAGATGGAAATATTACCACAGTGTTCCAACACTAAATGATGCTGCATGCAGCTGGCACACTTGCCCAGGATTTTATACTCTGGTAAATGTTATGCCTGAAGCAACCAGGAGTCATCCTTCACTGGCCTCTTTGTATGTGCCTCTCAGAGTCAGCACTGAGGGAACTAGAATAGGGGAGATATGCCTGGGGAAATGGACATTACTGAAAGGGAGCTCTGCTAGGATGGCTGTATCTCTGAGTGACTAAAAGGAACTACATCTGAGCTAAGTTGTTAGGACAAATGACAACTAAGAGGCAGCATAGGCTAAAGGATCTCAGTTCGAATCCCAACTCTGCCACTTACTATCCCCAACCTCGGGTAAATTGCTTAATCTCTCCAAATCTGTTTCCTCATCTGTAAAATGAAGGGACTGGATAAGGTGCCCTTTGAGGTCCCTTCCAACTGTAAATCTTTCCACCTTGGTTCCCAAGGCTCCAGATTTGGTTAACAGGCTCTTGCTTAAGATTGTGACCATGAATCTCCTTTTCTCTACTACAAAGGGAAGTCATTCAGGGAAGACAGTGAATGCCCTCTCATGTAGCGTATGGTTACATGTACCATATACAACTGACATCAATTTATAACTAAGTCTAGGATTTGGCCCAGGACAATAAAAATCAAAAGAAAACAACCACAAGGCCTTTTTCTTTTTTTTTTTTTCCTCAAGCAGAGAACTTCCAAGCAGGAATCAACACTTTTCAAGGCCCTGGTTACTAAGTGGATTCCCTCCATGAGGGAAATCAGCCCTCTCACTGAGGAAATCTTGGGGAGTGCTAACTGAAAAAGCCAAGGAGCCTTTGATGTTATCAAGTTCCTCCTCCACCCTTAAAATAAATTGTTTACAATTTCTTATCTCATCAAATGAATGTAGGAAAAATAGACAACTGTTCAAATGATAAAAACAGAATATAGCCTAAGCATGACTTTTTTTTATAAAGACCAAGAAGTTAAATTTCATCAGTCAATTGCAATCTGGTTAATGCCCTGGACACAGGAAATACACATTAACCACCAATCTTCTTTTAAACAATCCTATAGTTAATAAGCCTTTCTAATGAACTGCACTGGACTTTTGAAGTAAAGAAATTTTGTTGAAAGGAGTCAATTGCTTAGAAAGTCAGTCCCTCATAGAAAAAAGAATATCAGCTGCAGATAAGAGTCAGGAGGCCAGACTTTGTACTCAGGCTGTGCCACTAACTCCCGATGTGACCACAACAAGGTCACTTCACCTTTCTGGGACTCAGTTTCCTCACCTGTTAAATGAAAGGGTTAAATTTAATCATCTTCAAGGTCTATGAAACTAGATTCTATTCCAGTTTTCAAGACCCAGGAAAGAAACCAGAGTGCTTCACAATAGTCAATTAGCAAGTGAAAAGGACAGTGTGTGAGACCCAGTGTAAAGGAAAGCAAAGAGGCATTAACTCTTTTGAACCCTTTCTGCTTTCTCATTCCTGGGTTTCTAAGCGTGTCGCTTTCTGTTTCCCTCGGTGTTTGCTTTAAATGGCTGAAAGGGTTAATGTGTGAAGGAGCGAAAGGAGTTGAAGAGTGATTAATATTTTAAGTCATTTAATCCAGAACAACTAAACTTTGGTCTATCGATTTTTTTTTCCTAAAGAGGGTGACTAACATATAGACCAGGAATATTTTTGTTGTACGGAAATGCTGAATTATTTAAAATTTGCTGTATGACCATTTTCTGTTTTGTTATGTTTTGTTTTGTTTTATGGTTTCTCCCATTCATTTTAATTCTTTTGTGCAACATGACTAAGGTGAAAATAATAATAAGAATGTATGTGTGGAACCTATATAAGACTGCATACCGTCTTGGGGAGGGAGGTAGGAGGGAGGGGAAAAAAAATCTAAGATACATGGAAGTGATTGTGGAAAACTAAAAACAAATAAAATAATAATTTAAAGAAATAAAATGAAATAAAATTTACTGTACCCCAAACTTTTCTCTGTGATTCCCCTGGACATGGAAAAAGCTCTACAATACAAAATCTACCTAATTGTGTGACCTCAAGCAGTTCAGTTAACTCTCTTGAGCCTCCATTTCCTTTTTAGTAAAACCCTTTTCAAGGACTGAGGTTTGGCCTGGAGACCTTTAAGTCCCTTCCAGCTCTCACCTTCTAGAATTCTATTCCTTGCCACGGTTCTTACCTTTAAGTAGGATTGATGTTTGCATGTTGACACAGTCACTTGATCATTTCCTGCCCCAAATTAAATCAAAGGTCACCTTTGATAAGTAAAGCAATAAAAGCTTAGATGTTAGTGTGTAAATAGATATGTCTATGAACAAAGTTAGTTCATAGATTAATTCAATCTTCTCCTCCATGTAACTTTGACCTGTCCATCTGTGTTCACTTCATTCCCCTTTTCCCTCTCCTAGGTTCTGTAAAGCCTGCTCTAAAACCTACTTAGATGCCATTCAGATAACATTTTAAGGCTGCCGGTGCTTCACCTAATAATAATAGTTAGCATTTATATAATGTTTTAAAGTTCATAAAACATTTTATATATGTAACTCATTTGATCCTCACAATAACCCTGAGATCGATGCTATTATTATCCCCATTTTACAGATGAGAAGACTGAGGATGAGAAAGAGTTCAAGGCTTCCTGACTCCTGGTCCTGAGGTCTAACTACTGGAAAATCTAGCAGCTTCTTACACTATCTAATTTGTCCCTTACAACAATCCTGTGAGGAAGCATTGATATTTACTACTACAATCCCATTGTATAGATAAGAATACTGAGTCTGAAAGGATAGTGACAGCCAATTAAGTGTGAGAGACAGGATTTGAATTCAGGGCTTCCTGACCCAAGTCAAGCACTCTGCTACAATCTTCTTTTGCTTCTGGTTTGATCTGCCTTTTTGATACCAGGCTTTCGAACAATATAAGATTTGAATTCTGTAAAAATGAAGCTGTCTGCTAGAGAAAAAGAAATGAATGGGATGACAAGCACACTCAGGCACGCGGGAGGCTCCCTGTCACAGCTCACTTCTCTTGCCTTGGTTGCTCCAATCCATCAGGATGGTTGGAGTCATCTTTGATCCTTTTCTCTTGGTTCTTAAGAGTCAGTTTCTTTCTTCTTTCTTCAAAGGGCTCTTACAGACAGCTCTTCCTTTCCATTCCCAGTGACATTCTCCTTTCTGCGGATCTTATCACTTGGAATCTGAGTTATTGTTATCCCCCACCCCTCCCCCTCACTGACCTCCTGGGCTATTGAATCTCGTTCTTTCACTCTTCAACACACTTTGCTTGGCATAACTAACCTCATTTTTAAAGGGAACAGAATATAGCAGGAAGTATTGGACTTGGAATCATGTGACCGGAATTCCAGTACAGATTCTAAATCTTCCTCTCTGTGCAACCTTGGTTAGGTCACTAAACCTCGCCCAGCCTCAGTTTCCTTATTTGTAAAATAAGGGAAATTGGACTGGATGGTCTCTAAGGTCTTTGCTGGCTCTAACTCTATAAACCTGTGGTCCCATGACCCTATTCATCTTGATGTCCTCCATAATTGTTCCACCATTTCTGCCCTTCCACTACCGAGGATAAAATTTAGTAAATTAATTCTTGGCCTCGCAGCCAGAGACAATCCAACAACTTTGTGCTGAATCACTATTAGACCAGACCCAGGGTTTCCTCAAGCCACAAAACACCAGGTGTGGAACCTATCTAGGGGAGATAAAAACGTTGCCCAATGACTGTTTTAAAATACCTTTTAAGGTATTCAAGTTCTACGTAAAAACAGTCAGAAATGCCATTAAAAAGTCTTTTATATTCAGAGCACATCGTTTTCAGGTTCTTCCAGTTTTATAGATCTTTTATTCATTTGATTGCAATTAAGAATCAATTTAACCTCAATTTGCAAGCCTTTCCGTAATTAAAGTACCAAAAGAAAACAAGCATACGAAGGACTAAGTGCTTTAAAAATATTATCTTAATTTGATCCTTCTAGCATCCCTGGCAAGCTGGTAGTGTTATTATTTCCATTTTACAGTTGAGGGAATGGAGACAGAGGTTAAATGAGTTACCCAGGGTCACACAGCTAGTGTCAAATTTGAACTCAGGTCTTCCTGACTCCAGTCTCAGTTCTTTCTTCGTTGTGCCACCTAGCTACCTTTAAGGGTTGGTTGGTTTTTATCTCATTTTGTGGCTGCAGGGTGCACCGTAAACTAAGCTATCAGTTTTGAAAATGGGTACTATCATATGAGGATATGCTCTAAATCAACAGTGTTAACAGTGTTTGCAATCTTTTTAAAAATTCCATTTTATCTTTAATATGCTGTTTTCAGAGTGACAATGATGATAAAGTATGGGAATAGTGTTGAAAAGGCTTTGGGAAGATAGGCACACTAATCCTATATGTCCCAAAAGTCTTAGTGCAACTTTAATAGCTTAAAGCTGCATCAAAACTTCTAAAACATCCTGTATACAGTTGGTGGAGCTGTGAATTGGTCCAACTTGTTCTGGACCTGACTGAGGGTGAGTACCTCAAACACACCTTAACCCTCAATAACCACTTTGGTCACAGGAATCTGTTGACTCTCTCTGACAAGGTCAGGAACTATATATCTACTCTGTCTCTCCCACCCCACACCAGTCACTTGTCCAGCAGCAAATACTTTC
The DNA here is from genome assembly GCF_028372415.1 of Notamacropus eugenii. Lineage (NCBI taxonomy): Eukaryota > Metazoa > Chordata > Mammalia > Diprotodontia > Macropodidae > Notamacropus > Notamacropus eugenii. The sequence continues at coordinate 190,739,985 of NC_092875.1, forward strand.
CTATGTCCCTCTATGCTGGGGTGGTGGTGGACATAATCAAGTCAGCAGTGGAATGAGTCTCATTGCAGAGCTGACCTGACCTGGTTTGAGGATAAATGCCAGAGTTGTGTACATGATGCACCCAACCACACTGTAATTTCCAATCCTCTGAAGTCTACTTAGTGAGAGAGGGTAGGAAGGGGCAGATTTTCCAGTCTCTGGAAAATCTTCAATGTTTGACCTCCCTGGCTTCCTTAAGTTCCAACTAAAATCCCACACCCTATACCTTCCCCAACCCTTCTTCATTCCAGTGCCTAATTAATTCCCTCTCTTAATTATTTCTTATTTATTCTCTATATAGCCTGTTTTATATATATTTGTTTGCATGTTGTCACTTTTTTTTACTTTTTTTAAAATTAATTTTATTTATTTTCAGTGTTCTACACTCACAACCATATAACTTAGATGATTATTTTTTCCCTCCCTCCCTGCTACCTTCCCCCTCCTTCCCTGAGATGGCATACAATTTTTTATAGATTCTACACACACATTCCTATTAAATACATTTTCACTATAGTCATGCTGTGTAGAAGAAATTAATTATTTCCTCTTTATCTTATAAATAGCTTGCATGTTTGTTAGGTCCATTAGATTATAGACTATGAGGTCAGGGGCTATTTTTTGCCTCTTTTTGTATCCCCAGTGCTTAGCACAGTACCTAGCACATAGTAGGTACTTAATAAATGTTTATTGAATTGAATTGAATATACCCAACTACCCTTTATAGCAGACATTACATATTTGCACTTCCTCCTTCAGCTCCCCACTCTTCCTTTCTGTGGCTTTCTTGAGGTTATGGTAAAGGAAGAATAAGGCATGTCTAATTACTTGGTCTCATTGTGGTCTAGTACAGTCCTTTTCCAACTTCTCTCTGTGATACTGCCCTAACTTCTCCAGTGGCATGTCAGCTTGATGGAGTCCAATCAGTCAGGGGTAGGTAAGTCTTCCTCCCTGCTCCCAGGAGGTACCCCTCTGCTCCACTGCTCCTCCTGCCCAAAGATTCTAGTCAGCTATAATCAGATCAAAGGAAAAATCAGCCAAAGGTTTTTCTCCATTGTCAAATCCTTTAATCATTTTATTTTCTGTAGTTCAGCCCATAGTACATGACCCTGGAGCTTAGTTTAGTACAGCAAGGAGGGCAGAAAAGTTAATATTTAAACTTTAAAAGGATGTGATTCTGGTCATCAATCCTTGTACCCTACATGCCAGCCCATTAGAAGAGAGAGTATAAGACTTGGTTGCAAAGATACATTTTTAGCCAAGAAGACTGAAAAGGTTGTTCTGCACTTTGGAGGGATAAAGATAGTTCAATTAAAAGGAGTTCTTTTTGCAAATCTTGCATTTTTTTAAGTTGAGTTATTATTTGTAAGGTAATTAGTTGTTTTAGTTTCTTTAGTCTGATGAATAAAAACAATGTCCTTTTGGTTGTAGAAAGAATGCTTGTCTTAAAAAAAATTCTTTCAGTGCACACCCTAATGAAATATGCTGGACACCTCTACAGTGAATATATCAAATATGTTCTTACCCTTCTATGACCAATCTGGATCCAGGACTCCATTGATCCATGACTTGAACATAAGGCAGGACCAGAGACTGAATGTCTTTTCTGCTGAGGACATACTGTGTCTCTCTTCCCTCACTTTTTCAGGGACTGAAAGTGAAATAAGTATTATCTTTGGTACTGGGGAAGGTCTCCTCTTCTATGGCTCCACTTCATATCCTTGTTTCAGAGCTATAGAATGGCCAGCTTCTTTCCCTGACCATTTCTTTGTCCTTCATAGGCATTCACATTAACCCAACCCCTTCTGTGCTCCTATAGCCCCCTCCTCTATACAGTTACATTGTGCTTTCCAGAAACTCTGTTTATGAACATTGTCCTTCACAATAGACCTTTATCCCTGCCTAGAAGTTACTTTTTATATATTTTTGTATTTATCATATGTGTGCATGTCACTTTACCCTAATAAAATATAAGCTCCTGAAGAGGAGGGACTATTTGATTTTGTCTTTATGTGTCCGTTCATTCATTCGTTCATTCATTCACGGTACCTGGCACAGAGAAGTGTAAGTTCAATTGAATGTGAGAAATTGTTCATATTTTTTGCTCTAATCATCTTATAAATGGTCACATACCCCAAGTAGATCAAAGATTTTTAAAAGGTTTTCTATATAATAAAATATTGATCATTGTATTTTTGTGGTAAAGAAAAAACTAGGACAAATTGAAAATTTTTGAAAAAATTGGAAAACTTGAACAAATTGAAGTATATATATGTAATAGAAAATTATTATAAGAAACTTATTATAAAAAATTATAAGAACTTATAACTTATTATAAGAAATTATATGAGGAATTCAAAGAAACCTGGGAATACATGGATCAACTGATCCAGAAAGAAATAAGCAGAACTAGAACAATATGCTTAATGACTGTAATAAGGTAAACACTAAAAGCAGCATGAGATATGGGGTAAAAGACTGGATTTAGAATCAGGAAGACCCACGTTCAAATCTCTCAGACATTTACTAGTTGTATGATCCTAGGAAAACAATTTAATCTTTTCTGTGCCTCAGTTTCCTCATCTATAAAAAATGAGAATTGGATTTGATGGCCTCTATTGTCCCTTCTAGATCCATATCTATTACTTTATTATTCTATGAAATCTGATTAATTGTAATGATCAATCTGGGGTCCATGTAACATGTATTTATTAATCATCATACCTTCTTCCTCATGGCATAAAGGTACAAATAATCTATGTCATTTGGTTTTACTTAACTGGGTTTTTTGGGGGGGTTGGTTGGGTTTTTTTTTTGTTGCTACTGAAGGGGCAGAGAGAGTAGGAGATGTCATTGGGGAAATGACTATGGTGTGCACACGCACACAATTTAATAGAGTAAATATGAAAAATAAAATATTAATTTTTTAAAGCTTAATAAAGAAAAAGAAGGTAAGCAATGGCCATGGGCAGAATCTAGCAATGGAATCCACATGGAATAGAGAAATACACCAATATTACTAAAAAAACATAACCCATAGTACATACATTATTGAGTTCTGTATTCAAAGAACAACATGTTATCATTATTTCTAAATTGCTATCTAGTGTTTGTAGGGCATTATCCATTTCAGAAGTGTCTGTTCTACATTGTCAAAGTGAAAATGAGGATGAATATGGATAAAGCTGGGCACCAAAAAGGGTATGGTCAGGATTTCCAGACAGTAAGGTTTTATTCTTGAAAAGCAGGACAAAGAGTATAAAGTAATTTTTACATCCTTCCTTGGAAACAGGTTTGTGTCTGTCCTCTTTTATTCTGTAACTGTTAGCTGCTTTTGATTGGTTCACTGCTATATCATTTCCTACAAGTCCCTACGGGAATGTCATTGGAGGTCAATGGTGAAAGAAGGAGGGGAAGGAATAAAGATTATGCCCTCAGTGAAGTCAGATATGGAAAGGCTTAGCTTGTGGCTCAGGCTAATCTAATATAGGAGTTGCCAGGCTGGATGACCTGCAAGTGACTTGTGACTCATTCCTCTATGCTCTAGGGAGGATCTAGAAATCTAATTATGGCAGCAATAAAAATTAAAAACACCGCAAGAGAACAATCAAGAAAAAACACTGATATTAGAAACAATTTCTGTAAGACATCAGATAATTCTATATGTTCCCAGTCTATTCCTTGGAAAACTATAAAATAGATTTTGTAATGTAGAAGGCTGTAAATGACAAGAACAAAATAAGTATCTTTGTCATTATTTCCTTTGTAAATAACCTTAAGTACCATAGAAGTTAAAGTGTAAAGCCACTGACTGAGCCCTTGTGGGCTCGTCCTAAAACATGTTAGCCATTACATGCATGAAGTTAGCTGTTACAGAGAGAGGTAAAGACTTACAGTGGAAAAATATAAGTCAAAAAGAAATTTAGTGGAATATTTTGCCATTGTTTCATGTCTTGGATGAGGTTAATACACTAACTATTGACATTAGGACATGACTGACTCTATTTTTAGTCTGTTTAATGAATAAGATAATTAGCGCCACTTATTTCCATTGTTCTCATATCCTCTCACTGAAAATGACAGCATTTTCTGTCTTTATTATTTTCTGAAGTGCCAAAACATATTAAATATTACAACTGAGTAAGACCTTCCTCTCTCACTAAAACCATTCTTACTCAACATATTTTCACGCCTACACTATCAATACCAACCTATTTAAGCACTTGTGAAAAAATATTTTTTTCCTATATTTCTGCCTATAATTTTCTTTTTTAAAAAAAATAGTACAAAACCTTGACTTGGTTTTCCTCTCCTTCAGAGAAAGTTTTCCTGGTACCATCACTTATTCAGGGCTTATAAAGGAACATATCTAACTTCTGATTCTTCAACCTATTATTATTACGAATAAACGTTGGTTTCAAATTGACTTAAGATGATAATGGAGGACATATTTTATTTAATCTGATTTTCCCCTAAAAGGTTAGAAATGCTAAATTTTAATGATATATTAGTTTTGTTTTTTTCAAATTACCTTTTCTTGACTATACATTAGAATAAATTTTTTGAAAAACAATATAGTGACATGCAGTTAGAATCACAAAATTAACCACACCCTTTAACAGTGATTCTACTGCTAGAATTTTATCCTAAAATACCACAGCAAGAGGGGAAAATGGACTATTTGTGCAATGATATTCATTGTTGTTTATTTTTAATAGCAAAAAATACAATAAAATAGAGATGGGTTGAATAAATTATAACACATTAATGTAATGCAGGGATTCTTAACCTGGAGTACAGTAACTTATTTTTTAATATCTTGATAATTGAATTAAATTTTTTTCAATCACTGAAAGTCTTCCTTGTCTCACTCCCACCACACTGAGAAAACAAGAAGAAAACAATAGTGCTACAAACATGCATAGTTGAACGAAACAAATTCCCTCATTAGCTGTTTCCAAAATATATCTCAATTTGCATGCTTAGTCAATCATTTCTCTGTCAGGAGGTAGGTAATATGTTTGAACTTTAGTCTTAAGTCCTTTGGAATTATGTTTGGTAATTACATTGGTTAAAGTTCCTAATTAGGTTTTTCAAAGAGGTGTCTTCAGAAAGTTGTTGTAAAAAATGTTCTCCTGGTTCTTCTCGCTTCATTCTGTATCAGTTCATACAAGTCTTCCCAGGTTTCTTTAAAACTATTCACTTCCTCATTGCTTTTAGTATAAGAATATTCCATCATATTCATATACTATAATTTTGGCCATTTTCCAATTGAGGAGGCAGCACTTCTATTTCCAGTTCCTTGCCCTGGCAAAAAGAACCCTTGTAAGTACTTTTGTACATATGGATGCTTTTGTTCTGTTTTCTTTGATCTCTTTGGGGTAGATATCTAGTAGCAATATTGGTGGAACAGGACCAGCATTTCCCTAATGCAGCTTTTTTCTTCCCATTTTCAATACAGGGAGGTTTTATCTAAAGGAAGAGAAAGCTACAGACAGGATATGATTGGTCCTGGCTCCTCTGGTACAGCTTCCTTTTCTGTCCATGTCACTACACCCCAGCCAACATGGGGGTAGGCCTAGAGCAAAGCTATCTTTAGGACTAAATTGACCTTGGCTTTTTTTTTTTTTTTACTAAGCTTCCTGGTCATCTAAGGAAATAAAAAGTCCCAGGCAAACCCCTTGGACTTGATGGTTTTCTAAAACCTACTTGAGTGATGTTACTCTGTCTTGCTGACCAGATAGATATGTTTCCATATGGAGATCAGCAGGGTTAACATGTAGAAAAGTTAATTGCTTCTCTATTTTTGTCATATCTCCTTAGTGTGTTGGGGCAAAGTAAATCTCCTTGTGTTAAAAGTTCAATAATATATCAGTGTCTGATTTTGAACTAAGAGAGTACTGGCTTTAGAGTCATGCCCCCAGGAACTAGGTCACAGTTTAATAGATTTGGAGCCCTCACTCTAAATTACTTTCCAGAATGATTGTACTGGTTCATAGCTCCACCAACAGTGTACTAGTGTACCTATTTTCCCATTAGCTCTAGCAATTGTCATAGTTCTCTTTTGTCAACTTTGCCAAACTGATGAGCATGAGGGGGAACCTATGGCTTATTTTAATTTGCATTTCTCTAATTATCAGTGATTTGTAATTTTTTCATAATGTCATTGATAGCTTGGGCTTCTTTTGAAAAATGCCTATTCACTTACTTTGACCATTTATCAATTGGAGAATGGTTCTTCTTCTTATAAATTTAAATAAATTCCCTACAATGCTTAAAAAGAAATTTTAATCAGAGAAATTTGCTTTAAATCTGTTTTCCCCCATGCATTGGTTTTATTCATGCAAAAACTTTTTTAATCTTATCCAATCAAAAATTGTTCATTTTACCTCTATGATACTCCTTTCTCTTTGGTCATGGACTCTTCCCCATCCATAGATCTGAGAGATAGTTTCTTCCTTGCTCCTCTAATTTTTTTTATAATGTCACCCTTTATGCCTATGTTATATACCCATTTGGAGCTGATCTTGGTCTACACTTAGTTTCTGCCAGACAGCTTTCCAATTTTCCTAAAAGTTTTTGTTGAACAATGCATTCTTGCCCCAGTAGCTGAGATCTTTGGACTTATAAAACATCAGGTTACTGTGCTTGTTTGCTTCTGTATATTGTGTGCTCAAACTGTTCCACTGATCAATCTTTATTTCTTAACCAGTACCAAATAGTCTTGATGAAGACAGCTTTATAGTATAGACAGAGATGGTCCTCTTCTATCCCCCCTTTATCACTATTTCCCTTGTGATTCTTATCCTTGTGTTTCTCCAGATGAATTTTGTTATTATTTTTTCTAACTGCATAAACTAATCCTTTCATAGTTTGGTTAATATGACATTGAATAAATTAATTAATTTGGGAAGTATTATACTTTTAATTTATTGACTTGGTCTACCCATTAGAGCAATTAATATTTCTCCAATTATTTAGAATTGTCTTTATTCATATAAAGAGTGCTTTTTAGTTATGTTCATATATAGTTCCTATGTTTGTCTTGGTCCTCAAGTATTTTATAATTCCTTTTGTTATTTTAAATGGAATTTCTCTGTCTCTTCCTAATGGATTTTGTTGGTAATATACAGAAATTCTGTTGGGTTTTGTGGGTTTATTTTATAGCCTGAAACTTTGCTGAAGAAGTTAATTGTTTCAATTTGTCTTTTTAGTTGACTTAACTGTAATTCAATAAATTGGTTTTCTTTGTAGTACTATGC